>NC_072739.1:111088423-111437192 GCF_026930045.1 Uloborus diversus | reverse complement strand
CTGCGTGAGAAATTTTGTTTCGTTTTTGTGGGGTAAAAATAATTTGTCATTCAATGGCATCTTCATCAGTTTAATCTTTCGAGTTATTATGATTTCTACATAGGTATTTTAATTTTTTTTTAGTGAAACAAAAACGCAGAATTGTAAATTGACTCTGTGGTGTGGAACAAATTTCTGACTTATTTTCTTTCTTTCTTTTTTTCTTTTTTTTTTAATTTTTGTTTAAAAATATCATTATTCTCGTTTCATTGGTCAAGTATAGTGAAAGGTAAAGTTCGATTATTTGCTAGTTCTATCGTACGTTATTGTCGTTTCTTGAGAATTTTTATTAAACAAAAAACTAGGAAAACCCCACCTATATAATTATTTTACCACCGGCAGTTTGTAATATTTTTCTCATATTTAAAACTTTTTCATCTTTTGGGAAAACAGGAAAAGTACTATTTGCTTAATTTATCATTCTTGAGGCTTTTTTGCAAACGCAACACGCTTCAATCCTTAAACAAGTTTAAGAAACGGTAGATATTTAAATAAAACTTTGTTTACACTAACCAAATGCGGCTTTTGGAAGAAATGTTTGAAAAAAAATGGAAGCAAACTGATGTACTTTAGAATAGTAGAAATGAAATGACAATAAAAGATTGCCCCAAATTTTATCAAACAAAATTTATAAAAATAAAAAAAGAGCTTAAAAACCTACACGTAACTCATACACCACACGCCTAAAACTGAATCAATTACAGAATTAGTAATTTTTCAAATGCAAGGGCTTTCAGAGGAACTATTTTTTGTTGCGTAATTTTGTCTGACTAGTGAGTTAAAACAAGTGGTTTGAGCGATAACAATAATAAGCAGTGTTAAGAATTTAAAGTTTTTGTAAAAGGAAATATTGCAACGCTAATTCGCACAAAGTTGCAGATAATAGGATGTCTTTTATCTATAAGCTTCCTTCGTTTGCATTGAAAAAGGAGTTTCTTGTCAAGCCGAAATACGTGTACACAGTTCTTAGTAGTTTTGGGCGAATAGACGTTGTAATATTTCATTTTACTTTCCCATACAAATGTATTTCTTTATTTCTTAGTTCAAGCTTCATTTCTTAGGGTATATTGTTTTTTTTTAGTGATTTCTTTTTTTCACACTACTCCATTTCTATGTATTAAGCATTTTACATATGCCTCGAACCATATTATATACGCAATCATAATGGAGCATTGTTTTTTGTCCGAAATAGTTTCCATTTGAAATGAATAAACTAAATACCAATAAATTTTGTGTAATTCCAAGACTTTTTATGTCCTTTGACCATTTTTAACTCTCTTTATTTTATTGAGCTTCCCGTCGCATAGCAACATTACATTACTTAGAAGGAAAAAAAAAAAGATCGGTTTATACGAAAACAAAATTTATTTATTTTTCAAAATGTCATCCGAAAGGAAAAGTTATAGCTGCTAACAATTTATCCCCGACGAAAGTCCCCAAAGTTCATTAGAAGTTTTCGCTGTAAAAAAGTAATTCTAAGCCAGCCTTGAATTGAAAAGTCCAATTTGATCCAAGGACGCTGTGCGAGCAATTTCCGCACAAATATCACTGGTGGGCGAAGAAATGAGAAATATCGAACCACGTCCAAAGTTTCCTTGGTTTCTTCCGCATACTGGGAAAGTAGAAGCCATTTTCGACTTTTCTGTACGAAAATTTGTAGAGAAATATAACGCTAAGTAGTTTTTTAAATAGTTGTGTGTAAGATGAATGTTAAGTGTGATTTAACTAATGAATAGTATCTTTTTTTAAGAGATAATGTGAAATTGAGATATTTTGGAAAATGCAGCTATTCTGAAAGTTTCTTATTATCTCCTTGTTGGTAAATGATACTGCTGCGTTGAATAATGCGATTTTTTTTAATTTTATTTAACCCTTTGAGGCATAGTGTGTTCGCAGTAGTACCCCGATGGGAGGTTACGGGAGGTCACTGTGACCTTGCAGAAAATTTGCTATTCTGCAAATTTTGTCCGACAATTTGCTAAATTTTGTCTCAGCAATAAAAAAATTGCATTTTTTTCTTCATGCTTTTGTGTAAAGGCTCATATTCCGTCTTTCGGTAAAATTCGAAGCTCATTGTATGTTTTCATGAAGATTTTGCTCTCTCCCGAAAATTGAAGTTCGGGGCACCCCTGTGGCTTTGTTTGAGTCCGGAAAACCTTTATTTCTTTTCAGCCAATTGAAACTGGCTTCAACTGAATCTACATGATGAAAAATCCAACTTTTTAAACAACTGTAAGGCAAACAGAGATTTTTCTTCAAATTTGAATTGGATAGATCAAAGTTTTACAAATTTTTTGAGCTATGATGTATTTTTAACGGTCAACTGGTGAACGTTAGTCTGTGGTAGAAAAGCGTTGTAAAAACGTTTTTAACTACCAGTATGCTAATATATATTGACCTACTTTATTTGGCGTTTCATCGTCAAGTTAATTACGGCCCTTCCAGTTTGACTGAACGCTAAACAAGGGAAAAATACAGTCGCGACTTTTCAAGAATTGTAGACAAATATTTCTGCTAGATATTTCTTATATTAGGTAGGTATTTGCTTGCTTATGCTCTTTAGCTTCGCCCGTATTTGTTATAGAGGAGTTCCTGGTAAATCAGGAAGGTGCCAAGCTAATATAGTACGACCGCAAACAAATGGCACCCGTCAATCATTTGTTTAAATTAATCCATTCCTTAAAATAGATCGAGAAAGAAGAAAGGACGCGGGCCAAATCTACGAGTTTAGCAACATTTTTGCGATATTATGAAAAAAGAAATATTTCCACGAAAACATAAAAGAGGCAACATTGTAACGCACCATTCGTCATGCGACGTTTTTCTCATATTTTTAAAAAGGTACTTAAATAAAATGTTGGGCCATTTCATGTGACGGAACGGGACCCTGAAGTTGTTTTATCTCTAGATTTTTTTTCATAAATGCAAATAATACACTGAGGTGCCCTTTTCCCAATTTCAAGAGCGCATCCCCCTAAATTACGCAAAGACCTCCAAAAAGCAGGAGCGCCCTCAAATCGGGAAAAACACCCCTTTAAAGTAACCTCCCCTAAAATTTTCAATGGCGCAGTCTACGCCATGACTCCCACACCCCCTCTTCCCTTGGTGGGCACCCCTGTAATACAAGCTAGAAATCTTATTTTGAATAGCAACAGTAAGGATTTGACATAAGAATTATGTAGAACATCAAAAGTTGATCAGTTTGAAGAAAATAATTGAACGACATGCAATAAAAAATTACTGTGACGGAACGAAATACATAACAGGCCCGTTCCGTGACGGGCATTTTATTGCATATTCTTCTATAACTTTACTTCAAAATGATAAGTTTTAATGCTTTACGTAATCTTTATGACAATTTCTCACTGTTGCTACAAAAAATAAAATTTTTAGCTTGGTTTATTTATATTTATAAAGCGAAATGTAATAAGAAAACTACTTAAAATGTCTCGTTCTGTCAAATGGAATGGCTCTGTATCGAAGTTCGTAAGTCCATCCCCAAAATCAAATAACTCAGAAGCGATAGCTTCTTGAACACCTTTCGTCTGGTTTGTTGGCTGTAATTTTTATGCAAACATTTTTTGTTCGAAGGCGCTCTTCAGAAGCGTTCGAATCAACATCACTCAAACTCCTTTTTTGACTCGACCATTTATCTTCATCCATCACCGAGAGAACAGCGCGAGTTGCAGTGGGTTTTGATCCTGTCTCTCCGCATGGACAGCTGTTCCGAAAAACAACATCTAGCAGCTTTTTCTTAAAAATCGCTTGCGCTCGCTTGTTTCTCGGTAAGTTGAAGTGAAGGGTCCTGCACGATCTCGTTGGTCATTGCAGCGAGGTGATTTTGAAGAAACAATTCGTTTCGTGGAAACGTTTTTGAAGAAGTTTAAAGTAATTTTGAACTAAAAGGAACTAAGTTTAGAATTTAATTGATAAGTAATTATTTTCTGAAAGTAGTAGTTAAAGTGTTTTTTGACGAAGCAGTTTTTCGGTGGAATGTGTGCAGTTTAATTTTCATCATGACTTAATTTGCGCTGCAGTTCAAGGGAGTTTCTGTTTTTCTTTAAAGCTAGAAAATTGCCCGTCAAGGTATGACAGGTGAAAATTGCTTCTACTTTCGAACGAAGCAATTGCCTGTTTGGTGATATTTCGAAGGTTAAAATTTTAACCCGTAACTTCAGTGGATGAACCCTAAACTCCAGTAGATAGCGGTCTTTGTTGGCTACTTTTTCGTATCTTTATTCTCTTTAAATTACAGGGTTACCGGGAAAACAGCTAAGTTACCAAATCCAGCTAAGCCTTGTCAAAATAAAGCCCTTCCCTGCAGGTCAAACGTTGCCAAAAAGTATTATCAAATACTGGATTTTTGGTGCTTCAACAATGAAATACTGCCATCACGCATGCTATGACGCAAGTTTCATTGTTGGTGACGCCAGAAGCATTACTCGATCAGTGAATTGGCTATTATACATGTGAGGATTTTACGTAAATTTTTAAACATTAGGCTGTTAAAATAATTTCTTGAGATTGTAACGCTCCTGCCCTTTTTCTGTTAGTAGTTAAGCTCTGATTTGCATTTCTAAAATAAGTCAAGAAAACGTATCTGAATAATGAGTATTTTCGTGAAGAGCTACAGCTTTTAGTAATGAAATAACATGAAAATCAATAGATCCTCAAGCGAATCTTGAAAACAGTAATGTAAAAATCAATAAATTTCAAGGAAAAAAAGAAAAGAAAAAAGAATAAAGTGTATAGTAATATCTATAAACCATAATTTAAAAAAGAACAAAATTTAGAAGGAAAAAAAATCACAACAGAAATTTTCAAAATAATTTTTTAAGGTACTGATAGTTTTGTGTAAAGTGTGAGACATACCAAACAAAAGCTTACACAAATCAGTAAAGTAAGAAAGAATTACTTAAAACACATATTAAAATCTATCAAACATTGAAAAATAATTTTCCAACAAAAAATCAATAGAAAATCAAGCACGGATTTACGAAATATATATATTAAATTTTGTTCCATAAATCGATACATTATAATGTAGTTTATTGATGCAAAAATTATTACAACTATTAAAAATCCGTACAGTATGACAAATTTCGGATGAAAGTAACTAAATATTGACAAAGCAAGCATTAATTAAGGGTGTCATTTTTTGTCCAATAATAACGATTCTCAGTAATGTATTCTTTTAAAACATCTTCATATATGTAATATCGAATTCACTAATCAAGGAACACTCTGACGTCATCAACAATGAAAGTTTCGCCATAGCATAATAATTTGATAATATTTTTTGTAATGTTTGACATGTAGGGAAATGCTTTATTTTGACAAGGCTGAACTAGATCCGGTAACTTGACTGTTTTACTGGTAAAGCTGTCATTGTAGGTGAATGAAGAAACAAAAAAGTGGTCAACAATGAACGCTATCTACTGGAGTTAAAAGTTAATCCACTGGAGTTAGCGTTAATATTTCAACTATCAAAATATCCCCTAACAGACAACTGCTTCGTTCAAATGCAAAAGCAATTTTCACCAGTTATACTTTGACGGGCGATTTTCTAGCGTTTTGATAAATATGTTCTAAAAATAAAATTTATTATAACAACTCGTTTCAAAAACTGCTAAAAATATTACCTCTATGAAAAACAATTTGACGTTACTATAAATAAAAGAAAGCATGAAAAAATTCTGAAAATATATACGAAGAATAATGCGTATTCAGGAGCCAACGGATCATTCTCAAAGTCCATTATTTTCGTTTAATAAGATGAAATGAAAGTAAAATTGTATACCATTATTCCCTTATCATACTGAGCGTGTGTATTGCAATAATGAGGCTGATTTATGTACTTTTTTTTCAATTCCTACTATTAGTTCACGCTCTCCTGTATATTTCTATATCTTGTTCAAATTTTCAATCATTAACAAATAATATGTATTCATCCATTCAAAGTTCAAATTAAACTTAATTAATTAATTTTTGTTTTATATGCGAAACACACGTAAAATTAAAGCTTATTAAAGGCTCAAGATAATTTGCTTGCAATTTTTCCACTTAATATTGTGATTTTGTCATGTGTATACACATGTTTTAATCAACTGAAATTATTTAATAAAAAGTTACTAAAATAATTTTTTTCTTCATTGAATTAAGTAGGATTCGTTTTCATTTTTTTTTTTTTTTTTGTATTATTTGTTTTACATAGTAACTTATTCACATTCCTGTACTGTATTGCGAAGCAGTCTGTTTAATATTCAAAATTAAAAAAAAAAAACTGTGCGACATTCCCAACACATTTTCTGTTTATAATACTTCATATATTTGAATTTTTCTCTTACTACTCACCGGCAAGTTTCTGGTTAAAAAAAATATTCTCTAACATCTTTTTATTTTTAGTCCTGTCATAAAAAGACGTGAATTGCGATAATGGATTTGCATTTCGACTTTTTTTCTGAGCCATTGACAACCAAATGTTTCGCTGTTTTGCGTTTTTCATGCATGATATTTGCAAGATGAAGGGACTTTTTCCAGCAGTTCAGAGGCAGCAAGGCTGTGTAATTTATGACGCTACTTTTCAGAAAATGTTTGTTTTTGCGCTGACATAAACAGGCACTAAATATCACCGACTCTTTCCAAGGCCGTTATTTAGTTTTAGCGTTAAGCACAAGAGTTAAGTAAGCATTATTTTTTTTATTTTTACTTGTGTTCTTGCGTTCTTCATCTGAAACTTGCAGTGGCAAAGTTATACTGGACAAATTAACTAGAGAAAGAGTGAATAACGAATTTCTAGTGACTCCCCGAATTTAAATTTCTGGAAGGGTAGAAATTCTTAACCCAAAATTTTGCCAAATGTAGCTCCAAATTTCTCCAAATGATAATTTTGTCGGTTTGAACTGCACTTTTTTTTTCTTTTGATTTGTTTAAAAAAACCATAGAATATTTAACAGGGGTGAAATTATGTAGTGTTGTACACAGCAGGGCCATTCCACCCTCACGTGCGGTACAATCAGACGCTTATATTTCACCAACGTTTTGTCACATCTCTTAATATTTTAATCAACCAGGGAAAAGCAAATTTTTCAATCTTTACATTTGATACAAAGATACTCCTGACACAGTTATATATTTTCAAAAATAATTTTGTTTTTAAAAATTAAATTTATTTGCATGCAATACGTGCGGGGGCATACAAAGTTAACCTCTTGTAACTCGCTGCATGAATGAGTTAATATTTTTGCTCTATTAATTTAAACATGACAAATTAAGTTTTATATTTTGAAAGCAAAGGTTCCAAGGTAAAGAGAACACATCTCATGTGTCCAGAAAAAATAATTTCAATCGTTGAAAAAGTTATTTATTGGTCCATTCCATGTATTTCATTAAAAATAATTAATTTTAAAAGATAATGATGAACACTTTTGCTTAAGAAGTCACATATACGTTTGTTATTTGTTCAGCAAAAAAAAAAAAAAAAAAATTTCTTTACCCCTTTAAAATATTTTTTATGAAATACATGCGACGTCACGTGCGGGACTAAAAGACCGTTTTTCGTGGAATGGCCCAGCAGATTTCTCAACTTCATTTAATAGATGAGTCATTTTATACATTTGTTCGTTTTAATATCCTTAAAGCATCACCCCCTCATTTAAATGACCCATTGAAACGAAAATCCTTACAATATAAAGCGTACAAATGAAATAAAAATTTTACTGATTATTTTGACTACACGAGAAATGCCTTTGATAAAACCCCCATCAAAACAAAATTCTGGTTACAGCCCAGTATTCAATAATTAAAAAAATAAATGCAATTTCGTTTTGAACTTGGAATTTATAGCAATGACTTGGATTAAAATTCCTCTGGTTGAATTATTTAGATTAGTTTTAAGTAATAAAATTGTAAATAACAAATTAACGATTAAAAAACAGACATTTTTAATGCAATTCAGACGAATTTAATACAAATAGTTTTGCGTATTTAAATATTGAAAACAGAAGGAAAACAATCAACATTTCTCTCTAACTGTACGTTATATTAAATGGAGTTTGATTGTTAATTTCTTTAAAATTATTTCAGCCTTTAGTATTATTGTATTATTATTTTGCATTTTGTCATACGAGCGTAAATAAAATGAAAATTAACATGTTTTTATAACAAGAAATTTGAGAAATTTTTAAGAAAACTTCTTACTTTAACAATAGAGTGTGCTTTTAATTAAATACTTGCAGTTAGATGTCAAATTAAGGAAAAAATATATTCTTATTTTCCTTTCAAATTTTCTTTTTTCTTTTGTTTCTTCCTTTTTTCCCCTTTTAATGTTCTTATTGCTGATAATTATATATTCATAGGATTTATAACCTTTAAAGTTTGCTCTTTACGCAAAAGTATTAACTGGATTGAGAAGGAAAAAAAAATTAAATATTTTTAAACACAAACAACTTCTATTCACTTGTTTACAAAAAAAAAAAAAAAAATTATCAAATTAATTTTTCATGCTTGGTTATATATGCTTCTGTGCTTCGAACTAAAATAATCAACAAGAGCTTATGAGAGATGTGCTTATTTAAATCAGTTGAATATTTTGAGAAATTTCCAGTTTTTCAAAACTAGAAAAACCAAATCAACTACTATTTCCTTTTATAAGCTTCTTAGCCGCAGATTATATCAACCTAAAATCTCTCGTAAATAAAATCTACACCCGAAGCGTGAAAATGGTTGTTGATGTGATTAATCGATTCATTTTTTCCTGTAATCGTTATTCTCATCAATGAATTAAAAGCGGGGATTTAAGCAATTAACAAATATTAATGAGCATTAAAATGTTTTTTTTTCAGTACTACACTCTTTTTTAACGCGTGCTTATTCGGATATAATCTTATTAAATTATAGTAATGCAATTAAAGGGTGGTTTGAAGGGAGTAAAATTTAATGTGCGGAAAATTTTTCGCAAAATCTCATTTACATTTTTTAATGAGCGAAACTATGCGGACAATTAAATAGTTCCTTAAAGCAGTCTCAGATTAAGCAGACATTTCTTTCACTTTTTTTCCTGAAATTCTCGATACTCGAAAATTAGAATATTTTGGAAGGAATCAAGATGGGAACTTTTCTCGTCGTCACCAGCTTCGATTTCTAAGAAAATGTGAGATTTTTATGGGACTTTTTTTCTTAATTTGAATCGAAATTTTAATTGGAATCTGGAAATGAAAAAGGGCAGTAAAGGTTTTACTACCATTCGCTTTTGGAGATGAAGCGGTTTTAAAAATTTTTATACACTCATTATACAAAAGTAACAAGAAACTGGTTGCATTTGACCTAACTAATAAAATTTATAACTCTGAGAATAGCCAATTAAAAACTCGATAGTAGATAGAATATGCATCTAATAAATTACCATTCAGTAGGATGTGTGATAATGCTCACCATCGTTGATTCTTATGAGAACATATACAGTACAAAAGTAACAAGAAACTGGTTGTTTAAAATGACTACTTAAACACGTAATACCAAACAGCCAATTAAAAAACTCGATTGTACAACGTACCTACGATACCTAAACATCTAATAAATTCCGATTTAGAAGTTTGTATGTTAACTGTTGTGAGCAGTTGAGTTTACATATTTTTGGTTGATGCTTAAATGTACATCTACAATAGGAAGGTACATTGAAAAAAGTATTATTTAGTAGAGTGCATGTTAATTGTTATACTGCTCATTCGAGCTTACATATTGTTGATGCTCAATTGTATATCTATAGTACAAAAGTAACAAGAAACTGGCTGTGTTTGAAGTTATTAAAACTTATAATCTAGATTAGCTAAGTAAAAAACTCCATAGCAAATGGAATTAATTCAAATAATTAACCATTTCGTAGAGAGCATGTTAACTGTTATAATGCTCGCTTGTTGAGTATACATATTGTTGATGCTCAATTTGTACATCTACAATACGAATAAAAAAGAGACGGGCTGTATTTCAAATAATTATCAAAACTTATAATCTAGTTTAGCTAAGCAAAAAACTCCATAGTAAATGGAATATACATCTAATAAATTACAGCTTAGTAGAGAGCATGTTAACTGTTATAATACTCACTTGTTGAGTATTATACATATTGTTGATGCTCATTTGTACACCTACTATACGAAAGTAACACGAAACCAGTTGTGCTTGAAATAATTATTAAAGCTTATAATCCATATTAGCAAATTAAAAAACTAGATAGTAAATAGAATAAGCATATGTTGACTGTTATAATGCTCACTCGTTAAGCTTACATATTTTTGATGCCCAACTGTACACCTACAATACAAAAGTAACAAAAAACTGGTTGTATTTGAAATAATTATTAAAGCTTATAATCTGGAATAGCCAGTTAAAAAGCTCGTTGATAAGGAGAATGGGCCTCAGATAAATTATCATTTAGAAACATGCATGTTAACTATAGCATAATACCCAACTGTTGATTTTATATATTGCTACTGCCCAACTAAACATCTACAATACAAAAGTAAAAACTGGATATGTTTGAAACACTTTTGATCTTGAATAGCCATATACAATACTCGATAGGAAATCGAATATAGATCTTATAAATTCCCAGTTAGTGGAATACATGTAAATAGTTGTAATGCTCAACTGTTGCGTTTAGAAAGTATTTGTGCGTGATTGTACATTTAGCATAATATGTTTACAAAATAAACTTGAAAACGACCAAACACATTGAAAATTTTATAGCAAGTTATTTCGAAAAATTATATTCTTGAAAAATTGAAAATGTCTTTAAATATTGGCAAAATTTTTTTGGTCAATGGTAAAGCCATTATTGACCATTCATTACAGCTTCGCGATATTGGTTGTGTTCTGTCATATTAATTTTGAAACCGATATAAGATTCAGTTACTTGTGTTATTAAATAAAATAAATCGAATATCGCCTTTTAGAGGATAAGCATAAAGGTAGTTTTGATTTCGGTTTTATGAATTTTTCTCCTGTTCAGGGAGAAAGAAGCGAAAGTTTTGCAAATCACAATTGACAATAGGCTTTGGTTTCTTTTTTTTCACTGAGCCTTTTGAAGGGGTAAGGGATAATGTATCACCTATTCGCATCCTAAAGCATAGTCGCATAGTCATCTGCCAACAGGGGTCGAGCAATCTCCTTAACCCCACTGGCTACGCAGATACAAGGTCGTCCCGCTCCATATCCTGAGTTTAAAGGATAGGATTTTTACTTGCTAAAATGTTTTGAGCGAGTCCAAAAACGACACAGATCGGTAGTAAAGTAGACGCAATCAAACATTAATGAGTTTTTAAACTCTAGAATGCTTGGATCTATAGAAATGTTTTTTTTTTTTTTTAATATAAATCTTCTTAAAAAGCAGAGTTATTACATGAATTTCACGATAAAATTGAAACTTTATTCAATTTTCGAAAAAGGATTTCCTAACTGTTGGGCATTCGAAATTTGTCTTTATATTTCACAGTTTGCAAACCAACTGATGTGGCGTCTGCAACAGAAATTTTGTTACTTTGGAATTTGTTTAAATTAAAATTGCAGTAAATATCTTAGATGGCTACTCTAAATTTTTAATTTAGCTTAGGATGATAGAATTTAGGTTATGTTTGTGAGTATAAAGAATATACCTTTCTTTTTTATGGAGACTTAAGTTTCTCCAAATGAAAGTCACACATCACCTCCCCCCCCCCCCCTAGTTGAGACATCTTTCATTAACATGCTCTTACAAAAAGGTCATGGACATCGTCTAACATATTTTCATTTTGTAATTCCTATTTAATAAAAGTTCATTCAAACTGCGACTATACTCGTATTGATATACGAAATTTCTTGCTCAATTGCACAAATAAACTACATTCTAAATTCGAGATTGATAAATTTATACGAGTTTCTAACAAAGAAAAAACGTTGAAACATGAAAACAAAATGAAGTTATCTGGAATTTGAACTCCAAATATATATATATATTTTTTTTTTGACTCAAATTATCTCTGGGTCATAAAACCGACTATTCAAAAAACTGACGCACACTGTTACCACTCAAATGCTACACAGAAATTTTACTCAACTGTTGATCCAATGCATTTCTCATTTTTCATAAAAATCTGCATAATTTACCTAAAAGAATATCTAATTTTAAGCGAATGGGGTAGTTGATATTTTTAAAGAAAAATAAAACTTAGCTTTAAAAAAATCACATTACTGCAAATGAAAATCACATTATTGCAAATGCATTTTCCTGTTTCTATTTTTTTCATCAAACAACCTAACGCAGCCATTGCAGTTGCGCTGCTTATTATCAGGGGTGCCCCCGATGGGAGGTCAGTGTGACTTCCCAAAAATTTCCTTATTCGGCGATTTGTGTCTGACGATTCGGCAAAATTATCATCAGTCGGCGAGTTTTGGAGTTCCATCGAGCAAAATTACCATCATTCGGCGCAACTTGGAGTTTTATTCGGCAAAATTACCATCATTCGGCGCAATTTGGAGTTCCATTTGGCGCAATTTAGAGTATCATTCGGCAAAATTATCGTCATTCGGCGTAATTTCCTTCGGCAAATTGAGACTTTCCTCTCGCCAAAAAAATTAAGTTCAGGACGCCCCTGCTTGAAATAAATATGTTCCTTTCCCATTATTAGCCCAGGACCAATACACCTAAAATAGAACTTAATAATCTATAGTAAAAATAGAAAAAAAAATCCATTCATTCATCGCTTTTTTCTCTCTCTCTTTTGAATCAAACATGCAGATGACCTTACATTTGTGTTTTATTTTTTTCAGACAGTGTACGTCAGATAACAAGGTTGCAAGCGGCTAGTGTGCGAGGATCAACACGCCTTTTTCGTCTGTCGTAAACATTCCGTCGGCCTCTATCAACTTCGTACATCGGGGAGAGTGAGATAGGGGAAAGCAGACGAGAAGGAAAAAAATAAAGAAAGAAAAACTAGAAAGCGGGAGAGAGAGAGAGGAGAGAGGGAGAGAGAGCAACTGGACTTTGAGATTGAGCAGGAACCACCCGTGCGCAAGTGCACTGCGCAATCTACGGCGTCCTGTTTAAAAAGCAGAACAAGAGCTTTGGCTTCTCATTCCAGGGAAAGGATTAGAGCGGGGATGACAGACGATCGTGTTCTGAAGATGTCGTGACGGCGTGTGTAAAGTTTGGCATGTCCGAATACTTGTTCCGATGCAGAAAGCTTGATCTGTTTTCTTTGCTTCTAGTTGTGGAAGGTCTGAGTTAAATATTGATCTCCAGTTTATTTAAAAGTGCGCGTTATTTCTTTGGAAGAAAATACTGTGTGTTTACTGTTCGTCCACAAGACAGCGTTAATGAGAGTTGTTGAAGTTCCTAATCGTTCCAAGAAATGTAGTGTGCGTCAGATTCTTTTGTCACTGTGCATTGAACCGAATTTTTGTGTGCAATTATCCTGATTTGCGATTCTTAACCTTTGAAAGTTATTCTGAATGTTTGTCAATTATGGAAGCAAATGCCCAACTTGGTGTTCGGTTTCTGCCGTGCATCCGATGACACCTGCAATAGTTTCTTCACGAAAAAATAATCCTCTGCCTTTTTCTGAATGTAATAGCGTGTTACCAAATCAAAACCACATAATTTCTTTTATCCGTAGGAAGTAATAGTAGCTACCACAAAAGTAGAAGACAAAAATAATCGTTAATGGTACTTAACGACCGTTAAAATCACCTGAAATTGCTCAGTATTGTATAGTTACAACGTGTATTTAGTGTTTGTTTGATCTTCCGTACAAGCTCTTATCATCGATAATCACCGATATCAATTCTCTGGATTTTGTTGCTCATCATGACGACCAGGAACATCATAAAGGGCGAGAAAAGGACTCGTCGAATGATGATCATCATCTACTTAATGTCGGCAGTTTTTATAGTTGCCCATGCTGTCAACCCGCATCACAACAGGGTCATTGAAAAAGGTAGGACACAATCATTTTTATTGCCAGTTATGTTCTTTCTTTTTGAGACGTTTCCTGCTTTTTGTATTTTATGCTAGTATTTGATCTTTTGGATAGTGCTGACGAAGTCTCAGAAATATAATGAATTTCATTTTCACTCTTATCTGGTTTACTAAGATTTCTTGCTAGATCTACTTGCAATAATTGAAATTCCGGAGTTAGGTTTGCAATCATAAGGGGGCGTTGGGTGCCTACGAGAGTAGGATGAAGCGCAGATTATTATTGAAATTTTTAGAGGGGGGCGTTTTTACAAGTCTTCTTTTCCTATGTGAATGTGGATGCTCCTTAGCAAAGATTATCCCTCCAACAATCATTTCGATTACTTAAAGATTTAAAGCTTATAAATGACACAGTCCGATTGTAGATACTTCATAATTTATTCATTGTTATTACGTTGCATTTTAAATAAATTTGCCGCGGTTTTAACAAAATAAAAACAAATGTTTACACAACGATTCCTTTGTTATTTTGGTCTTGTTTCACTTATTCATACTTTAAATCAAAATACTTGATTAAAAGAAGGATTACATTTAAGAAACTACTTTGCATTTTGTATTCACACGGTTAATTTTTTTAAAGCCGATTTCTGAAGCAGCAAGCATAATCAGCAAGCAGGCGATTTTCTAAAAATGTAAAACATTGATGATCGTACAATAAATTAGAATTTTACCTTCATTTTTACTTATTTTTCCGATTTACTTAATCAAGGGCGTACCGGTCCCTCAGGAATAAATTTAAAACTTCCATGCGTCAATAAAGAATTTTATATTTTCAAACTTAAATTTCGAATGTTCTCGTAATATTTGGCTTCGGTTCCACCCGAAATAAATTCCAATTATATGCTCCTGCTCTAAATTAGTCATCGACCAGTTTTTGTGTAAAGCAGCCACTAATATTGAATGTTTTTGCCAAGGATAATGGGTGTGACTCAACTTATGACTTGCGTAGCAGCGTCCTCTCCCTCATGTCTTATTTTATTAGCGTCGCATTAGATGTTCTTTTGTAAAAACTTATTTTTAAAAATCTTTTTAACCACTTTGTAGCGTATCACTGTCAACCTTCATTAATCCAGAGCCTATTAAACCTGACTTCGCTTAATCTGAGCAGCTATTTAAATGTGCATACTGCGTAAGTAAAAGGCAAGTTAGTGCAATCATATATTTTTGTAAGCCGTTTTCGTAATTTTCTCTTATGAGTTTTTTACATTTGATTTTCTTGAAATCAAAATACTATCATTACTGCCCTGTGTACAATCCGTGTACAGCCGTGGGTAGGTAAAAGGGAGTGAGCAGCTGCAGTTTTTTCATTTTTTGCTTTTTTTCTCTTCTATTGTACGTTAGCTTTATTGTACAAGCTTGCTTATTTAGTTTCCGAAAAAAAGTCTAATTTCAAAACTTTCCTATTGTTAGTAGTGAATCCAAAACGTGTTTCTTGAAATATCTCGAAAACTCATTTCTGCAGATGCTGCTGCTTACCTGTCCCCAGCAGTGTTCATTGGTCTCAATTTATAGGTTATAATTTCATTTAATTCGTACTTCCATTAATTCGAGCTACCAGGATTATAAACATTGATACCGCTGACATTTCACGGCATTCTTCTCCACTCCCTGCGGCATCCACTCTGGATACCTCTAGTATAGTTAGTTTCATTTTTTAAATATAATGCATAACATCAAATTTGTTTGATTCGAAATATAGATGCATCCTTATTTTTTGATAATGGAGATACTTTCTGCGAGACAAACCTTTCAATACATTTCATTGATGCACTTTTAGTTTTTAACGACAATCCTAGTCTTGGACACAATCAGTGGCGATTCGTGCTTTGAAAAAGTGAGGGGGCCGGATCATGGGTGCACTCGCCTACCCCTCTTTTAAAAGTATTTTTTTAATATAAACTTTCTTAAAAAAATTATTCTTTCTTAAAATAATTGCGTTAAATAAATAAATTAAATTCATTTAAACGCAGGATAAGCTACGAAATACTTAAATTACAAAGTAAATCACGAACGATATTAACTATCATGTTTATGTCCATGATTACCGGTACGGTGGTGCACTCTCCCCTCTGACTTTCAAAAATAAAATTCAACTAACTATAAGCAGATAGGGAAAAGTTACAATTACATCACGAAAATTATTTATGTCCAGTACGCTTTCCGGCGCTGCCGTACGCCTCCCTTGCAGCACCGGTAGGGGCTGCAAGGAAGGACTTCGGAGGAGGAGGGGAGGGGGATCCCTTTCACCTCCTTTCTGTTCCAAATAAATAAATATACTTTTAAAAGAAATATTAATCTAATATATTTAATAAAAATATTATTTTTAATCTTTTAATAACTAATTATTTTGAATGAGTAAAATTAATTTTATTTTAAGCAAGGCCGAATTGCAAAAGTGCAAAAATATTGTGATCAGAGAAATATGAAAAAATTATAAATTTACTAATTTTAACAAAGATGAAAATACATCTCAGTATTCGCTTTAAAATAAATAAAATAAAAATTGATAAACTAAATTTTTAAAACTAAAAATAAATTACTTAAAAGACTAGTAAAAAATAATTTTAGCGTTTTATATGTGGGTGTACCCTTCTGCATATGAATCTGCAGACGCCCATGGGACATATTCGAATTTTTATCAGACACAGAGAATTTTTTTTTTTTTCAAATTATTGATAACTTGTCGTATTTTCTTTAACACTACATGTGAGCAGTAATTTAAAACAATTAATAATTTCTGTTAAACAATGGGAAGACATTTTTTTAATTAAAAAAATAATATTGTAACGATACGTGTATGCACACACATACATACAACACAACACACACAGTAGCACAACTAGATTTTTTTTTGGGGGGGGGGGGAGTAGTGGAGCACATTAGGGAATCAAATCCCATCAATTTGATTTGCTCATCAAATCTTTCAATTTTGAAACTTGTAGTTTTAAAAACGCAATTTTAGACGGTCTTTGGTGATGATAGGGGAAAGAACGGTACAGGAGACTCCGCGGAAATTTGTAGAAATTGAAGCTTTAAAACGCGGTTATAGGCCATATGGGATGGAGCTTCGGGACTCTCCCTGATCGTTTTTTTTTTCTTTTTTTGAAAAATAAATAGAAATCAATTCCTCTCCTCCCCCTTCAAATTTTCGGAAACACAATTGTAGACAAACTTTAAAGATTTTTGCGGGAAGGGGTTCCTAAAATCGGACTGAAGAAAAAAATAAAATCTTCGTATAATCCGCGGACAATACAATGCAGAAAAATGAAGTTCTGAATTAACAAAATTTTAGTAACTAAATTAAAAACATGAAACAATACCTTTTGAGGTTTTTTCCGAAAAATAATATAAAAAATAATGATTTCTTCTCTAAATTGTCGTTATAGTACGCTAATTACTTGAAGACTAAGTCAAGAAAGGAGCAAACCAGCTAATCTTGTGCAAAGGAAGGCTTCTTTTACGGCATGTTGTTTATTTTACACAGGCTGAATCGCGTAAGAAGAATATTGAAGCTGTGTAAAATAAACAACAGAAAGGCAAGGTAACGGTCTCAGCGAATCCTGCTGTAAATATTGAGGTTCAATGCGTTGGTGTTGAAGGAAAAAATACAGGTTACTTTTTTAACACTTAAAAAAGATAATCCGCGGATTATACGCAGGAAAATACGGTACAATCCTTTTTTTTTTTTAAATTTCAAACACGTACGCACGAAAAGAAAAGATTTTAGTAAAAAAAAGGAAAATAAATAAAGAGTTATAAACTATTGTCCGAAAAAAGTGAAGGGGCCCGGGCCCACTTTGGCCCCTTCCACGCGCCGCCACTGGACACGATCCTCACATTATCAATATCATTTTATTAATGCATTCTAAGGCTGCATTCGGAAGTCGCACCGGCGTTCAGAAACGATCGAGTACCAATACGTTTTGTATTCGGAATCAAATGTTTCGACTGCTTGCGGTGGCATCGGTGCGACCGATGCCTGTTTCCGAATGTAGCCTAAATTAATGCTTTTGCGCACTGAACTTCGTCAACGCTAAAATCATTTATGTTTTAATATCAATAATATTAAATTTACCATTGAAATTTTGATTATATAAGCGATGAATTCAATCTGTTACAACACGCCCAATTTCATCTGTTATATGTATTATAATAGCGATGCTATTAGGCAAACAAAACTTGAGAGATAATCAGGACTTAATTTGCATGGGAACTTTAGGGAACTCAGTAATCGTACTTCTCTCTTTAACTTGGGAATTTTTGATTGTTTTGACGGAATTTTACTATTTGCGCATAGTTAATGGGCTCTGAAGTATATAGGTTCCCTGTTCTTTTTTTTTTTTTTTTTTGGAGAGTGACATTTTTATTTAATGTACAGTTCTCGTACCTTTACATTTGTGAAAATCCATTAGTTTATGCAAAATTAACGGGTTTTATTATTATTTGTGAAATGTGCATAGGATTAAACAAATCTAACACAGTAGTCGAACTAAGTTAATAATTATGCAATAAATAATTATTTCAAACAAGCATTGATTTTCTATGAAAATGTTTATTACTTTTACGCGTAACATTCGAATTAATGAGATATTGCTGGGATATTTTTAAAGGCGGGAAAATACGCCTTGATATTGTTTAGAGGAGGGACATTAATATTGGGGCAGTGACATATACGAAAACAGCTAGTTATCAATTTTATGAAATACTATCTTTCTAAGGATGAAATGTTACATGGCAGTGAAAGAAGGGATGCGTACTATTTTAATTTTTGAACTTTTAGAATGTTTGATAGTTTTTAGTTTATAAGAAGTTGAAAAATATTCAAATTTAGTATTTTAAAAATTCCTATTGCTGATTTTTTTTTTCCATTTTTCGCAATGCATTTTTTTATATTTTTTATGTAAAGCTTGAAAATTTTCTTTACTAAATTTTTAGGACATATTTCCGATTTTTAATGCGTGAAAAATCATTGAAGAAGCATTAAAAATATTTTCGACTATGATGTTAAATGATTTTTTTTTTTTTTTTTTGTCGTGCAATGCACAATAATTTTTTTTTTTTTTTTACTTTTATGTTTCAAAGTCTCTATTTTTTATACTTAACCAGCAATTACATTTGGTCAGACTTCTGCTTATTGCACTCCATTTGTAGAATTTGTTCATTTATTCGCTTATTTTCTTTTTCAAAACACTTTTTTTTTTAAATCTTAGGAAGGCAAAAATATTTCTAGTTGCGTTGGCAAAATATTCACGGTTGTAAAGAACGGCGAATTCAAATGTATTTGCAAGTTGGTATTTCTAATTAAAACTTAAATTGTTAGTTTTTTTTTAAACATGAACTACTGGTCAACTGTAATATTTTCTCCAACGTGTTTGGCGTCATCAAAGCTTTTAACGAGCAATTTATGTTTCTATTTAATTTACAAATAATAATTACTTTTTTACTTAAGTAAATCGGGTTGACGTAACGAAAATTGAATGTTAACTTATTTTAAAAAGCAGTTATATCTATCAAAAAAAGTTTACTATTATCTGCCAAAAATGCTACAGTTTTTAAAAATTCTATATCTTATTGAAACTAAAATCTCGCTCAAGCGTTCATGCACTCACTGGTTGGTCTACCCTACGGTGTAGAATTATAGAATATGTTACATCGTGATGCACTTATTTTTTAACTTTAGAGCAGTAGACGCTCGATACAGTAGTCATTCAATTAAGGATTACTGGAGCATAGATTAAAATTGATAGTAAGAGAGAGTAATACGAGTACTATTTAAATTTGAAGCATCTGCGTTATGTAATTGCTGTGTCAAAACTTGAAAAGCTGATGCTTAAAAGTTTTCTTAAAGCTTGATCGTATCACACTTTTATCTTCATAGTTTTGTGAAATAATTTTTCGAATATTTTACTAAAATTGTTCAATTTGTGAAATAAACTAAATGTGAACTTTAAGCTTTGAGAAAACTTTTTTACCAACTTCTTTAATTTTAGCCCGGCAAATATTTATCGTAATTCTTTTTTCAAGCAGTAATATATAAAAATGGTGAAGTTCGTATATAGTTTTCGCATATAGAACAGTTGTAAAAAAATATTAAGGAGATTACCTTGTTGAAATTGAAGAAACTGGTGAAAATATTCTTAAAGCTTGATAGTGCCACCGAGAGCCAAAGTGATCTGCTTGCCAGTTTGATCGCCGGGCACCCCTCCACCCCTAAAATTTGCCAAATTTGCACCACTCCGATTCCAAGCCGGGTTCGTTCATGGGACGGGCCCCTAGTTTCCAAATAGGCTGACATGGCCTCTCGTCGTCCCTGAAGTTTGATCGTATCAAACCGTTTCCTACAAAATGTTATTAAAGAGAATTAAAAATATTTTATTTTGATTAGTGCGCTGTCTTCAAGCAAAAATTACACAACACTAAAGTTCGGATATAGTTTTCTTTCAAATAAAATTTTTTTAAAAGCCAAAGCAGAATTTTTCCGTATTAAAGATAACTCTAAAAATACTTCCCAGTCGATTGCCTTAATTTATCACGTTTCACCACAATACTTCGAACGACGTTCTCGTGCAAACTTTGCTTTAAAGAGTGTTAATGCGTGTGGCGAAAACAAATGATTTCTCGGAAAATCTTCGAGATAATACAAACACAATTAAGCGAAGCTACAAGCGATATCTTCAGGGGCCTAGTTTTAGGTATCGAGGGGCGAGATAAGTGATCTATTACGTATAAGTTTTCATGCTGAACCAGATAATGTTGAGGCCGTATTCAGGGAGCCGGGATTTTCTTTTTTTCCCGCTTAGATTTTTTTGGTGTGGTAATGTGGAATTAGTAATGACACTAAAAATACTGAATATGATTATTCTGAGCAAGTACATAAAATATTAATGCTTATGGTAACGGATATGCAGCATAATATGGTTTTTGTATTATAGGTGCTGCAAGCTATTAGGCTGCTTATTTGATTTCGGAATCGGTAAATGATGTAAGTTGTAGTAGCTTTGATGAATATTTAACAACCAGGAACTTAGGGGCTTTTTTTCAACAAAAAGGAGTCTTTGTTTTGTGCATGGGGACAGTTTTGATATTGATTATTTCATCTTTTTTTTTTGATAATTGAGAGTTAAATTGTCATACACGTATGTCCCAAAACAATGATAAATATATTGTAAAAATATTATTTTAGTAGTAGTATTATTTAGTAGTATATATTTAGTATTAAAAATATTATTTAAGTAGTAGTAAAACCTGATACGTTACAGAATTAAAAGAAGTTCTTCTTTTCAAGCAAACTAAACAAAAAAAGAAAATGCCTCACTGTTATTTAAGTAGTAGTAAAACTTGATATGTCATTGAATTAAAAGAAATGAGTACTTTCAAGCGAACTAAACTTTAAAAAAAACTTTAAGTTTATAATTAATTTGAATTCTGAAATTTTGAATTCAAATTATATTTTTCGCAATCACGAGTTGCGACAGAACCCTACTTATTGGTTACTACCCTATTCACTTGTTTCTAGAAACGGCTCCTGTCCCTTTTCTTGATCGGTTACGTGTGTACAGTTGGGTATGTGTAGGCTTTTGTGTGTGCGTAGACCTGTGTGTATGCACGTTGGCGTGTGTATGTGTGTGAGTTCGTATGCGTATGAGCGTGTATGTGTGTAGGATATGGACGCCACCGACTAGGAGCGGCTACCGGGGGACGGAGTCGCACCTGCAGGAGACGGTGGGGGTTGAAAAAGGCACGGACATCAAAGACGGTCAAATGAGAACAATAAGAACTAGTGATTGCTCCAAAAAGAGAAAAAAAAGTCCCACATTTGCGAATACCGAAAAAATAAACCTATTTTTGTTTTCCATCGGATTGCTGCATTTACAAGTTTAAAACTGATTTAATAACATCTTGAGTGAGTACTTTCTTGGTTATAGGCAACTACAGAGCTTCAATTAGTTCCTATAGTATTTTATAAGACTTAATTGGGTATTTTGCCACATGATGCTTGCAAAGGAGTAACAGGTACTTAATGTATGAGATAGCATGACAGGTCTTTAAGTCATTCAAATAGATATATGCTTATTCTAAGTTTTTAATTTTGATTTATATGTGCTAAAGTATAGAATTTAAAACTATTAGGCATCGTGCGAGGTCAGTGTTTGAATTGTTAGTTCAGAAACTTTTGTTACACTTTCAATTAAGAAGCAAACACACCGAAGTGACTACAAACTGCATATTTAGACACACGCCAGTGTGTCAGCCAAGTTCAGAAATCAGGCGACACATCTACCAGTGTGTATTTTACACGAACCATTTCAAGTTACTTTTGGCCCCCTCATTTCTAAAAAACTATTAAATCTACGTGCTTGAAATTTTGTATGTCTAATAGAGCTGCGTAGCAGACCTGTGATCCTAAATTTCATGAATGTACTTCTTATAGTTATGGAATTATTAAGATCTGAAAAGTCATTTTTTTACACTGACTCACTCACTCATCAAAATGTTTACGAACTTCCAAGCGTCTCTCATACTTTAAATTTGGCATAAAGGTAGATTTTCATTCACGTGTATAGGGAAAAGTTTAGAAAGTCAAAAAACTTCATTAAAATAACAAAAAACTACGCTATTTTTTATGAGCATCACTTTACCACGCGATTGCAAAATATTTCGCCAAATAAATCAAAACAAATGGGCTCGTCAAACGTTGCCAAAACAAGGTTGATGAAGTTTTAAATTAACAATTTTTAACCAAAATGGGGCTTTAAACGATACTTTAAGTTCCGTTAAAATGAAAAATGTTCCATCAAATAATTAAAATTACAAATCTAGAGCTAAGCATTCAAAATCAAAAATAACCAGCTTTAAAATTTATAAAAACTTTAGAACTCAATTTATTGCAAAATTTTTCAGGAGGAGCAAAAATGGCAGCAATAATTTCAACAATTGAGAAATACTTTCGCCAATTCTGCATATTTTACGGTCTATATTATAATAATCCCCCCCCCCCCCGAACAATTTTAAAATTCCAGGCAGATTTTGAGATGAGTCAGCAGTTTTCCTAATTTTCGACAAATTTGAGAACGCCAAAGATCTCAAAAGAAGCCAAAGACCAAGCGCTAATGTACATTGGCCTTACTGATAAATGAGAAAAGCAGACGATTATTGCCCAAAATTGGCGATCGCGCCAAGACCCCAGTCATCAAAATATCTTCAAAACTTCTAAAAGAGAAACCGCAAATCAGTGCATGGTGAAAGCAGGAAAAAAAAAGAGGAAATCATATATTTGTGTACGCATTTGCATTTATAATTGTCTGAATTAGAACGTAATCTTCGATTTAGCTTTTCGAAAAGTAATGATACCCCAAAAAAACATAAATGTGAAAAAGAAGCCAAGTTCGGTCGAAATGAGATTCGGGGTAGACGGTGTCGCCGACAAAAAAAAAAAAAAAAAAAAAAAAAAAAATCAGATCTGAACGGTTACCAAGTTCCATAGCAGTTCCACGTAGATGTTAGATTTTCCCCATGTTCTTCAATTCATTTAGAAAACATTTTTTTTTTTACTTTCTTTGATAATGGATTTAAAGCTTGGCAAGTTTGAAAAAAAAAAAAAAAAGCGATGACTAAAACTTGCCGCAGGTTTAAAATCCATTATCAAAGGAAGTAAAAAATTGTTTTCTAAATGAATTGAAGAACATGGGAAAATCCAACATCTATATGGAACTGCTATGGAACTTGCTAACCGTTTAGCATAAAAGTAAACATATAAACGCACATTAAATATAATCTCTAAAGTATAGTAGAAACTCATTTACCCGGACTAATGGGGATCCAGGATGTCTGAATTATGGGAAGTACGGATTAAACAAAAAAAAACAATAAAATTTGCTCAGGTACATAAAGAAACTACTGTACACAGTAAAAATTGTATTTCGGACAGACTAATTAATCAGACTGTCACTATCTAAATAATAGAATAATTACTTTAATAATTTATCAATGAATCATATTGCACTCGGAGTCTAAGATTCCGGCTCGCTTCGCTCACCAAACAGACTGTGCCAACTGGGCAGTTGCTTCGGAGGTTGGTAGGTATTTAGCTATGGACTTGACGAAACCATGTCACAAAGGGTTTCTGCACTCTAATCAGTGCATTGTCCTTCAAGAAGCATTGGAGTTCATAAGAGGGTGGAGGGGAGGGGAAAATTGGGTATATACCCGTGCCCTCCCCCTCCCCGAAAAAAATTGAAGTGACGGGCCTGCTTCCAGCTAAGGATTCTGGACTGAGTTTTACCTTCATAAAGCCCCCTAGAGTGTTAGAGTCAAATTTAAAACTTCATTTTGAAATTTAGTAACAACTTTCATTATTTTAAAAGGAAAACCAAATGCTAATAGTTTGTCCTTGTTTTCTTATTTCTTCAGCAAACTTATTAAAAGATTTTGTTTTGAGTCTAAAAATTTAATTTTTAAAAAAATTGTGCAAATGACAATGATAAGATTAGCAGCGGATTAAAAACGCTGAACTTGCAAAACAAATGACGTTGAACAAAATAAATCCACTGCAAAATGGATGAGGTTTAGGTTTTGGGAACAAAACCCACCCTCGCTTTCTCACATTCCTTGCGTATTTAGCCCCCATCTCCGTAATAGATTTTCAGAAAATCCCCTTGTTAGCGACAAAATTGGCTAACAAAGTCATAAACTTATTAATTTATTATGTGATAGGTATATGTATCCTGTGTGCAGCATAAATATTTTCTGTTTCCTGCAGAAAATTACTTGCGTTGAACAACTTTGTGACGAACCAGTGTTGACACTGGCAGATTAAATAGTTTTATCTTTCAAATTGCCGCTTCATTAATCAATTTGTCAGCGTTGTCAGCTACGGTCAGGGTTATGTTTATCTTTCATGCCAAGATCTAAGGAGTGATCGTTTGTTTATTTTTAGCTCAGAAACAGATATTACTATTTGACGAGGTCTAAAGTTTTCGAAAAGGGGAAAAAAACAAAAACAATGTCGTTTAAGATAAGTCCAAATTTGCTTAAAATAATTTATGTTAATTCCATTCTTTATATATACTGCTCCCAATGGTTGGTCAAGGAAATCTCATAATAAACGTACGATAAATTAAGACTAAAAAAAATGAACACATTTTTTTAAATAAAAAATCAAAACAAATATTGCTGAACTTTAAGTATATATTTAACCAATCTTAATGTTCTTAGTATAATATTTACGCTTACCTCATGCGTCTTTGGACACAGGTTCTAACTCTCGGTCCAAAAGACCAGTCGGTTTGATTTTAGAGTTGCAGGAATTTGTCAGTGCCTATGGCGTATGATTTTGCGACACGTAAAAGATCCTGGAGTATTCGTTTGGTTTTGAGGTCTCTTGGCAAAATTAAATTCCCAGTGCAGTTTCGCATCGAAGACAACCCAGGCACTTCCGTCTGATGGGAAGCGTAGCGCCAAAATCAACTTCTCTAACGTAGACCCATAAGGAAAGGAAAAAAATGTTTTTAATCGTTTTTTTCTTGAAATAGACGATTTAAGAAAATAAGAAACAGGAATCGTGTGTTGTAAAGACACACGATGTAAGTGAAAATTTAACCTTTTTTTTACATTCTAAACTGTTTCTTCACCCGCTCGCTTTCTCTCACGTGACGCATTTGTTCTTTCTGCGCCTGACTTAAGTATATTCACAACAAAATTGAATATTTTAATGAAGAAAATAGATTTTATACAACGAGAAAGCTAAACAATGCTCGAAATCCGTTTTTTAATTGTTCTCAAAAACGATGGAAAATTGTAGGATTTATGAAGCAAATATTTTTTAACGAAAGTTAAATTGATTTCAAAACTGAACTTAAGCAATGTGTATTACGCTTTCAAACTAATATAACTTGACTTAAAACAAAGAATTGTGCAATATTTGAAAAGTTTAAATCCGCAAATATATGCTTGCTTCAGTTCAGCCTTTTTATTAATTTGTTAGGTTTATTAACAAAACTAACTTTTAAGAATATTTTTCATTGCTTGTGGCAACAGTTAAAAAACAACTACCCGTCACACAAAAGTTTTGCCGAACGGAATTTCAAAGCTCTTGCATAAAAAGTTAACTACAAAAAGTTAATTTTCAGAAGTATTCGCCTATTTGATTCCAGTAAAGAGGTTAAGAACCCATAAAAATGTATAGGCCTTTCATATCTCCTAAAACTAGACTATTTATCTACTGAAATCTATTTCTTTCGCGATATAAAAATAAAAAAATCTCGTATATTGAAAACGTCTTTTCACGTATCTGTTTCGATTTTTGCTTGTGTCGTTGAACTTGAAAAGACTTTTCAATATCTTAGAGAAAAACCACTTACCTGCCTGGAATATACCCTTTTCGAAAAGATATTGAAAGCAAGCACATCGTTTATCACACTGACCATCATCAGAATTGCAATTCCTCCTTTGAAAATGATGGAAAAATAAGGTTTTGAATTATCCTTTGGCTAGACGCTTTTCGAAAAAATACATTTTGCGGAAGAAAAACGTTGAAAAATAACTTCGCCTCCAGATTTCATTTTAGACATTCAAAAGCCAACAAAGTTCTGTTTATTTTCTGGAGGTAAATTGGTAGCTTTGAGTGGAAGAAATTATATGGGAGAGATCTTTTTTTTAGTTAAAATTCAATTGCTGGATTTCTGTGATCACAATAGAGACTAGTTAAAAAGTGTATTAGTTAGGAAAACTAGTTTATTTTTTACGTCAGTCGTCTTTAAAAAGATATTTGATGATAAAATATTTATTTTCATAGTTGGTTGAGAAGCAATTTTTAGAATCAAATTCTTACTGGCAATTGAATGTGAAATTTATCAAAGGAGCCTGATCAAATAACTAAAAAGAACGTCTTGAAATATTAAATGATTAAATCAAAATAATTCAGTAAAATTGTGCGTAATTTGCATAATTGCAGCATTTAAGTTATCCTATTTTTCGCATTGAATTATATTTTAAAGTTTTTTGTGCTATTGACCTAGGGAAAATAATTGAATTGTATAAATGCTCTAACTTCTGATATTTTATGGCATGGAAATATCACTTGAAATATAAAACGTTGGCAGTTTAATTTCTACAGGCAGATTAAATTTCTTGACAAGTATGATGCGTATTTTTTTTTTTCAAAAATGTACTCGTAAATTATGTATTTTTATTCAATTGCAAAGAAAATGGCGCTTATACTTATAGTCACATGCTTTGCTTTTAAAATTTATTTTTGAATTTTACTTTGTCTGAGAGTAAAATTTCAACATGCAAATGCAGTTTTACACGCAAATTGTTCTTGTTTGTTTTCGAATGTAGAATGTGTATTTATGAATTATTTCATTGTAAGTTCTAGAGATAATTTACTAAAATTTTTGATTAAACCTGCAGGGTATTGATATACATTTTTCACAGCTAAACACACCTGAAGTGTATTAAATCAAGTACAATAATGCCTTTTTGATTTACATTTTCGTTCAGAAAGTTCTCTCTTGATAAACTTTTAATAGTACTTAATTAACGCGTCCCCAGAAGGATAGAAATTACTTTTTATTTTCGTCTGCACAAGTTTTCTCATTTGAAATCAACATTCTTCAAGGTATCATAAGTTTATTTTCTCTATCTGCGAATGCAGATGGGTGTCATGATCCCCTCTCCCTTAATCGAACAAATATAGTCTAATTGAACAAATATAACGTACATTTTACCAGAAAGAAAAAAAAATTTTGATTTTTTATTTAAAAAAAATCGTTTGAATGGGGTCGTTTCCAAAATTTTAAAAGTAATTTTTTCTGAAAGAACATGCTTAAAAACATAGTATCTGACCATTTTAAAAATTATTTGACTAAGTTTAATGTTTAAAAAAAAAACTTTAATTGGTGCGTTTCATTGTTTACACTTCTGCCGATGACATCACAAATGATGAAATGCCATTCACTGTTGCCATTCGCAGAGCGTAATATTTAATTTGCTTCTTTACTCACGTGTACTGGCAACGATATGATTGATAGCAAGCGTAGAACGCAAATATTTAATGCGCTTCTTGACTATCATAACGTGGAATCGCGGCACACAGATGCGCCAAAAGTACATCATTTGTGACGTCATAAAGACCACGACTTGTTTGAAAAATCGGACATTTTAAAAAAGTAATCAAAAAAAAAACAGTTGGGAAAATTCAAGTATTTTCTTGGTCCATGTTATTATTATTATTATTATTACTATTGTTATTTCTTTTGCTTATGCTCTCAATTTCAAGTGACTAAAAGTGGTACGTTTGACTGAAGGGTTACAACCCCATCATTTATTAGATGGAGTTAAACCAATTTTTATCATTTTGACTGTAAGAAGCCAGCTGGTTCGTGTGAAGCGTTCGCGCTTGAATTCGCAATCCAACTCAATACATTATCCAAAAATCCGATTTTTAAGAGTAGTTTTCAAAAATCAGCAAAATGTGAATGGTTTTATTTTTTATCGATATATATATTTTTAATGATGGCTAACTTCTGAAGTTTGATGAAGTATTAAGAAAGTTATGGTGAACTATAAAAAGATACCCTTGAGAAATAATACATACGATGCTTTGGGGCCATTCATTAATTACGTAAGGGTGATGTTGACAACATTTGACTTCTCCCTCCCGTCCATGTAGGAGTACGTAAGATTTTTCAACCCCCCTCCCAAATGTTCTTACTTAAGGTTCCATTTCGTTTCTCAAAATAATAAAATAACGAATCTTAAGCCACTGGAGTCGTTATTAAATGCACTATTATTTAATCAAACCTTTTTAGGTAAGGAAATATTTACTAAAAAGTTGGAATCTAGACTCAATGTTTTTTTGAAATTTTTTTGTGCATGATGTGATGCTAATTAAAAATAAAACATGCCATAGATAGTGCGAGTCTTTTATTATATTTTACACTATTCATTCTTTGTAAAACAAATAAAGAAAAACTCATCCTAATACGATTTTTAGCCTACTTTCCCAGTAAAAGTCAGAGAAAGAAGAGAAATGCATGAAAGAAGGCATCTTGATTTAATGCATCTTGAAAATATCACAAAAAACAAAAAGACTCAAAATAAAAAAATTAATTAAATATCGAAAAATTAAAAATTGGAAAGTAGGGCATTGAGATGGGGGAAAATGTCTTTCTGCCCCCCCCCCCCTAATAAATTTGTAGTAAATAGTCCGATTCGAACACATTTTTTTTTGTTCGAAAAATCTCGGCGAGGGCACTTCATTTTTATATTTCACTTTTTGATTTGAATAATTTTCCGTTCAATTTTGAACAGTTCAAATCCTTTAATATTAGCGCCTACAGGGAAACTGAAAGTCAATGTAGATTTTGCACTTGAAGGCGGATTTACTTCAAACAAATTTTGTTGGAAATAGCTCTTGACAATATATCCCGACTCTGACTTCGAGAATTTTGGGGCACCTGACTCCGACTCTTGTGCCCGACAATTAGTCGAGCTCCGACTCCCCGACTTCGATTCTGACTTCGTAACTTTGGAAAAAATTTATACACAGAGGAAAAATGACTGACCCCGATTCTTGGATAGAACTGACTCCCCCGATTCTTGGAGTCGGAGTCTTCCGACTCCGACTCCTTTATCTCAAAATAAGTCTGGCTCCGATTCCGCAAACATTGGCAGAGTTGCGGACTCTAAGGGAAATAACCGATTTCAACTCCGAGTTTTTGAATTAAATACCTTCGACTCCCGAATCTGACGCTTTTATCCCAAAATGAGATTTGACTGTGACTCCGACTCCGCAGCCATGGTTTTAACTTTAACTATGAAATAATTGTTAATAATATGATTTTTTTTTCACTCTAAAGTTTTAATTTATGTATTCAGATTTCGGCGGATAAACTCGAAGTCCTTTATGTTTCTACATAAAAATATGCGCCGACATTTTTTTTTTTTTTGACAATGAAAATTATTTCTTTGAGTTGACATTTTATTGTTTTTATTTATTTTGGAAAGTACATTAATTCATTTTCAAAAATATTTTTTGGCAACAGGGGAAAAACAAACGATTTTTGTTTTGTTTTGATGTGATGTATGATGTATTTCATAAGCTTATAAATTTTAATTATTTTTTTTTCTTTTTGAATGCGGTTAAAGATTTTTTTAATGGAAAAAAGTGTATTAGCTGTTTTGTTTAATATGTTGTTCGTTTATTTTTTTTTAAATATTTTTTATTTTATTTTATTTTTTTACGCATCTATTTTTTTTTTAGATAAGTGAGGTATATTTTATTCCAGCTTAAATGATATCAGCTTAAAATATTAAAACAATATGTTTGAATTGTGATTTCAGCTATTTTTGAGAATATTGATCATATACTAGATCATAAACTAGAAAGTAAATAGGGTATACGGGAAAGTAGACTCGTTTAGTTCTAGATGGAACTTCTTGTTACCTTCCAGATGCAAATGAAATATGATCACTGCCTAACAACTTGACCGCGCGATTTTAAAATGGGTTTGACTCTCTCCCCCCCCCCCCTAAGTCCCAAGTAAGTGTGTGTAGTGATTTTTCCGACCCACCTCCCCTTGGGACTCTTGCGTAATTGATGAATGGCCCCTTTCCTTTTATAAATTTTATTCGATTTTTTCTGCTTTTATTATCATAAAAAATGATTATAATATATAAATTTTCTCCACCGCAGCGAAGAAGTCTTCTCATTATCCTCATTATATGCAACCGCTTTGCCCATTTTCAGAAATATATCCTTAATATATTTCTTCGGTATTTTTTAAAACCATCATTAAAGTCCCATACTAAGTGAAAGTATTCCGTTCAAAAATTATGCGTTCTTCTAATTATCCCACAGAACAGCGACTGAGGCTCATCCGTAAATTCCGCTGCATTTCTTTGAACTTTTCGCTCTGTGGTTATACTTTGGTATCTCGAACAAGGGAACTATTTTTCTAAGCGGAGCAGTCGTTGATTACGCGATTAAAGCCGGTCGTCGGCGCGCATTAAGACTCATTTGCGCGTTAATGAAACGATGTCCTTCTGCGCTGCCTCGTAGATTTATGAGCCGTGTTTTTTTTTTTCGGCGACATAGTGTATGTTGTTCGGCTTTGCCCCAAATTCTTCATTTCTTGGACATACATTTTGTGGTTTCTTCGTGTGCGGTCTCAAAGATGGTGTTGATTCGAAGAAACTAAAAACAATTTATGTGTATGTTGGTCTGCAATATTACCCAGCTATTTGAGAATTTTTTTTAAACAATTTATTCAAGTACGAACTGCGCAACTGGCTCTTCAAGCTGTAACTTCAATGCCGATCTGTGAGATTTGCTCGCGAACTCAGCAGATAAAATGAGTAATACGACATAGTATGTCTGCGGTACATACATTTTTTTATTTATGATGACGTAGTGTTATGTTGTTCGGCTCTGCTCCAAAAACTTTCATTTCTTGGGCGATGCATTACAATTTGTGATTAACTTCGCGTGTGCAGTCTCATGAATTGTGTTGATTCGCAGAAACAAAAAACATTTTTTTATTCAAGTACATGTTGGTATGAGATGTTACACAGAATTATTTGAGATTTTTTTCAAACAGTTAACATGCAATGTTTTGTCGTCGTTTTAAACTATTGCTGAGGTTTCGGAAACAGAACGATTGGCTTTAAGTATGAATTCTCACATTTTATAGTCTTGGATTCTAAATCCTTTACCCCAAAACTAACCCAACTCTGAATTCATGACTCCGGCACTTTGAATTTTGAGCATTCAGCTTCTTTTCCGCCAAAACAGTTCAACTCTCCACAACTTCAACTCAGCAGCCCTGGTTTAAACTATTTCCGCCGGTTGATGACCAATGATATAGATGGACTGATGTATTTTGTTAAATTTTTAAACTATCTAATAAAATAAAAGAAGACTGAGAAAAAAAAACTTGTCCGAGCTTTCTTAGTTTCTAACGCAAATGAAAGCATTTTAAATTATAACAAAGTTTTTTGGAAAGTCATGCATCTCTACCTGTAAACAAGTCTTTAACACGTACTTCAACATTTCTGTGGCTTTCTCCGCCAAAGTGCCCACTATCATCATTCTTATTAATTTTCATGACATCATTTTGCTTTACATCATTTTTCATACTGATTCCCGTACTAATAATAATAGTAAATTTTACTCTTTTGTTACCAAAAAATAAATGCAGTACAAACGCTACATATCGCGTTTATTAGAAAACTACTATTAATATATATGTTACCGTTCAAGTATGAAATTTGTTATTTTATAGAATACCTAGTTATTTCATGGAATAACTGATCGTGTCCGTTAAAGTGCAAAACTCTCTTGTATTTCATGGTTTAACTAGTTATCTCATATAATAACGATCTGCAGCCCGTTAAAGTGTAAAATAATCTATATCCGGTCGGTTGCTACAGCTGAAAGTTTAGGTACTGGTCAGAGATTTTAAAAAGTCCGCGTAAAACCCAGTGTGTCAACAAAAAATGTTTTTGTTTTAGAAATAATGTTCTTTGTAATTCCAAGTGTCATTTTAGTAATCCTTGTTGCAAAAAATGATTTTATGGTACGTTTCCATAAATACCATTTATACGCTGCATAAATTAGATAAATTGCTTCTTTTTAATTTTAATTGTCTATGATTAGTTTATTTATAGAATACCTAGTTATTTCATAGAATAACTAGTTAAGAGAAATTAATAACATGTTACACACTTTAACGGATACGATCAGTTATTTCATGGAATAACTAGGTATTCTATAAAATAACTGCATTATATACTTTAACGGTAACATATACACAAATTGAAAATACTCGAAAATGAAGTTTCATTGAAATCCCTAAAACGCTAAGTAGAAGTATCTGAGACACGTTCTACTAAGGGTGACAGTTGCAGTTCTTTTTATTTTACAAACCACAACAGCCGCCGCTACTGGCGTCCCTCCATTCTGGAAAAGTATCTTATGCTTCTTTTTCATACAATTTCCCGCCTTTACCTGCTTGTCCCATTCCGACCCCGAAACTCTCTCCCCTCTCTTTTTCTTTCTTGTTCTCCCCACGAGCTTTTGGAATGTCTTTAGACCCCCTTTATGGATAACCTCTTCCTTTGGCGTGACCCTTGTCCTTGAAACCTTTTGCTTGAAACTAGTGGTGTGGTTACTCTCATAAAAAAAGTGGTTTACTGCGTTCGTAGTAAGCATATAGTTTTCTAAACACTTTTTTTCACATAAAATATACTGCTTCAATTTTCCCTTTGAGCTATCGTTCCCTACTTCAGATGCTAATGCTTGATCTTTCAGTTAATTGAAAACCTTTCTAACACCACTGTAGTGCAATTTTTAACTAAATGGGCGGTTTCAGAGGAAGCAGAATTTGATTTTTAGTCTATTTGTTAAGTGTTCATGAGATCAGGATGCGATATTGTAGTTTTTCATGTTTTATTAAGAGCCACACCATATTTACGTTGTTTCAAGTACTTATTAATAATTTTGAAACATTTTTATGGTAATTTAAATGGTTTACAAGTCTTAGTTGCTTTATAAAAACTCAATATAAAATGAAAAATAATTATTTAAAAAAAAAGTAAATAAAAGTTCTGGTCATTAATATGTTCCAGTTAAAGAATATAATTTTTTTTTAAATTTTAAGTCAAGAATTTTACAAAATATTGTTTTGATTTAGTTGATACAAGTAAAAAACAACAACAGTGTATCGATTCAGTGTAAGAAAAAAATCAACTGAGATCTATAATAAAATCTTTGAAATTAAATGTGAATTCGGTTCTTCGAATATCTGAATATGTCAGCATTAGCTAACAATATTCTAGAAATATGCCAAGAATTATGTTATCTTTGCTTAATCCCAATCCCAAATTTCGAATTTTCCCGTTAAAAACAGGTGCCAATGATTATTCATATACTGCTAATATTGTTTTTTAAAAAATATGAATCGGTGAATTTTAATTATATATAAATATATGTGCCTAACAACTCGCTCGATAGACGACAAAATTACCAAATTTATTTTGGCAATACTTAATGTAACTATCAAATATCACATTAAAATACCTTTTATCTTGTTTTCATATAAATTTATTCATTGGAAAAATTTAATTTTACAAGAATCCGCTTTGCGGAGTTTTCATTTTGTTTCACCTGCTTTGCCATTTAATTAAAACTCAGATGTCGAAAACGATGTTATTCTAGGCAAATTCTCTTTTATTTAAACCTAATTAATCTTTTCAAATAAACTTTAAATAAAAACTCGTGTTCTGTAATTTATAAGCGGATGTATTTATAGCAATCAATTTTGTGTTTATTTTCGCGACAATGCAAACAAGAGTGTAATATGTTAACAAACAGTTGATTTCTTCATTCTTTTGCGAGTGCTTTTCTTAGACAATGGGTGAATGTGTTTTCTATTTTATTTTCAGGATATTTTTAATTCATTCCTCCGTTCATTATCTTCCTCGAGCAACTCAAGAAGTAATAGGTTTGGTAGCAAATACTAGTTAAAATTATCAGGTTGAGTTGTTAAATCGAATCAACGATTAACAAATACGAAAGAAAAAAATTGTTTATGCTGAATTAACATTCATGCAGCTCATACAAAAATGGTTTTGAAGTAACATTTTCTCACGTTTTTAGGATGTCAGTTTCCTTGCTGAAGTGGCTTGCTTATTAGTTTTATGCTTAAAAAAAAAAAGAGTTCGTTATATTTAACAGAAGCAAAACATATGCAGAGTGATTCAAAAAAAAAAATGTTGGGTTTCGTATTATTTCCGATAAATATTTCTCATGGATGAAATATCCATGTTCGAGAAAAAAATGTGTTTAAGTGTGTTAAATGTGTTAAGTTAAAAATGTGTTAAGCTTATTTTATTTGGATAAGAAATAGTTTTATTACAAACTCTGATATTTTTATAAAAAATATTTTCAGCTTCGTTGACTGTAAATGATTTTCTACTGCAGTCAAGCAGGCTAAACGGTTCAAAAAAAAAAAAAAAAAAAAAAGACGGAAAAGAAACCATTTATAACTTTTGGCGATCTTTCCAAGTTTTGTGATATCATGAGATATCATTTTAAATTTTGATTTTTCTCAAAATTCAATTCATCGTTTATAGGCAGGTGCAGAAGTGCTTGCTCCAAAATATTACATAAATATTTTTTACTATATCCGTACCTGGTACTTGTTAACATTAAAAGGACCATCAAATTTATTTTTTATGTTATCTAATTCAAATAATTTATAAGTTAAACTTTTTAATGTTTTAGAGACTTGTGAATATTAAAACGCTGTTGTTTAAAATACATATATATTTTATTTATTTATTTATTTTTTTGTAAAACCCACATACCTCAACATTACACTTCTGAGCTTATGGTCTTCAAACGCGTAATCGATTTAAATAACACAATTTTTATAAATTTTTGACATTATATATGTGTGTAATGTGTGTTTGTGTGCATTTTGAAAAGAGTAGGAGTATTGAGGAGTGCATGAATACACATGATTAAAACAAAGTAGTAACTAAACAAATCTTTTGAAGAAACCTTACGATAAACAAGCTTTAATCTTTCCCGTTGGAAGCCATAGGAACGAAAAACTTGCGAATTCATTAACGCGAAATAATTTAATCGGATCTTGTTACAAATTTCCGTAGTTTTTCAGACCTCGACTAAAAGGAAACAATGCTACCTAAACCCTTTTTGAGATACATACACTTAGAGGCTTTTTTCTTTCTTTTTAACAGAGAGACGGTAACACTCAGTGTCCTGAGAGTGCATTTTCAGGTCATCGTGCGCTGTTGCTAGTTGAGTTTAATTAACTCCTCTACAGCTAAAGTTTTGAAACTGATTGAATGTTTAATTTTAGAACTTATATTTCACAAAATGTTGAGAATAGTTTTAAAATAATTAGTTTTAATAAATTGTTTAAAATAATAGTTTAATAATGCTTTAAATTAAATTGTTAAAAGTTTCTTTGGATATAATAATTTTCTTTAATTTTTTTAATTATAGTTTTAATTTTTACATCTTTTAAATTCCAGCTAAACCTTTTTCTTTTCCTTTCATTTTTTAAAGCACGAGTAGTTAGTCAGCGGTGATTGACACTGAGCTTCTTCTTCGGGACAACTCAACTTTCAATATACTCTCTGTTGAAACCGCGGGTTTCATCGAGGAATGAGATTGTAAAAATTAGACATGAAACTAAATCATTGCAATTTTCTTTGAATATTAACTTCTTTCTTTTTTTTTCCTTGTAATTTTATTCCGGACAATTATTTTGAGTTTTTTTTAAAGCACGAGTGCTACGTCAGTCACCGGTGTGTCATATATAGAGCTTTTTGTTCAGGCCGAGTGAACTTATAATGAACTTTCTGTTGAAACCGCGGGTTAAATCAGGTACTGAGAGTATAAAACTAGATATGAAACTAAATCATTACCATTTTCTTTGGATATTAGCTTTTTATTTTTTTTTTATAATTTTATTCTGAACAAGTTTTTTGACCTTAAATTAAATCTTTTTTGAGCAATCACGATTTCTTATTGCTTTCATTTGATGTTATGGTTCCTTTTTCAGCTTGACCAGGGACACCAGCACCACCGCTCGCCGTCCTCTGTAGGCGCGGTTGTCCCCCGGTCCTGAGCTATCCGCTCCTCCTGGTCGGAGGCGTCCATGTACTACACACACGCACGCTCACACTCATACAAACACACGTCTTCACACACATACACTCACACTCGCCTACGTGCATACACACAGGTCTACGCACACACACAAGCCTACAAACACACACCAAGAGGAAGGGCAGGCTTGGGGGGACAGGAGCCATTTCTAGAAGCAATAACTCCAATGAGTAGGGTCTTGTCGCAGTTCGTGATTGCGAAACACAAATTTGAATTCAATATTTCAGAATTCAAATTATTATTATTTTTTTTTCTTATTTTAAGCTCGAGTGCTACGTCAGTCCCTGGTGAGTGACACAGAGCTTTTTGTTCTGGCCGAGTCTACTTTTAATGAACCTTCTGCTGAAGCGGTGGGTTTTATCAGGGACTGAGACCTCCTTCACACGTTGCAACTTAGTTGAATCATATTTCCAACGGGCGGTTTTCAGGAAATGTAATCTGGTGAAAAAAAAGTGAAGGAATTGCCCGGCATCTTTCACACACCAGTCGACTCATAAGGCACGTGAAGCCCATGTGTCGCCGCCATTCTCATCCCGATGAGTTGCATCAACTTTTTAGTTGATTCAACTCATCGAGACATTGTAAATTGTTCGCTCTACACGCGAGTAAACAAGTTGAATCAACTCGGTTCACATTTAACCGCGTTGGTGGAGGAGCTGCTTGAAAAAATTCAACTTAAAAGAAGAAAAGTTGATTTAACAAAATTACTAACTTGATTTAACAAAAGTGCTAAGACAACGAAAAATGCCAGTCAGTTAGTTGACAAGCAGCGTTTTCGAAAAGTTGATTCAACTAACCGCCTCGTGTGTAGGAGGCCTAAAATTAGTATAAAATTTGATATGACACCAAACATTTACATTTTAGTAATTTAGTACCGTATCAATAATCTACTGAAATATTATCTATCAGAAAACTTTAATGGATTCTGTTGATTTTTGAACGAGAAAAACAGTTATATTTAAATACCCACTACGCGCGTGCCCTGCTTGGATGCGTTGTTGCATTTAACGAGTATGAGGATCTAATGTTTAGCCTAGTTCCGTTAATTTACATCAGAATATGTTCTTTTATCAATCCAAGTTGAACCCTATTGGTTTCTACCGAGTTGTTAAATTCACGTAAAATTGAGCAAGACTACTTTTTACAAAAGATAGTTGGGTTAACTCATGTTCAATTGTAGTAGTTCAATTGAACCACGCTTTAGATCTTTATTTTTCGCTATACTACGAGTAAATGAACTAAAAAATAGAGATTAAAAACTCTAATATATAAAACAAATTTTGTGTTTAATATTGTATATCATTTTGGAATCATAATTTTGTGTTCAAAAATGCACATTGAAAAAACGCTTCTCAGTTGCAGAACCGTAAACCAGGGCCGCGGAGTCAGAGGAAAATGACCGACTCCGACTACGGGAATTCTCGAGCCTCCGACTCCGTTGTCTCAAATCCCCGACTCCGACTCTGGAAGCACAGGCAGAGTTGCGGACTTCGGCTCTTTGACTCCGTATCTGCAGCCCTGGTGTAAATTTTGTTGTTTTTTTTGAACTGGTACGGTATTAAGAGTAGCATTTCTGCGATAGATTTTCCTATAATGGTCACGTTTTATCGAAATATATTTCTTTTTATGTTTCAATGTAACTCTTTTATTTTTTTAAGTGTAGGAATAAACACCATTTTTATAGATAAGCATAAAACAAAACAGAACACGATAAACTAATTTGACATTCAACAATTTGAAATCGTATGTTCATTTCCAGCTACTTTATCTCCACTAGAGCAGATACTTTATCCGAATAAACAAGGTGCATTATAATATTCTATTCCATCTGAATATTAGAATGTGGGATGCAAATCGAAGGAATTTGAAAACTGTTTCTCTGTATGAAATTTCAAATGCTCATTTCTTTTTTTCTTCTAATGCATCTTTTCCTAAGCGAAGAAAAAATCCTAGATCCATTTGTTTCTTTTCGTTATTCATTTAAAAGGTGACAGTACTAGAAAATTGCTGGTCGGAGAGAAAAAGTGGAAGAGGAGAGAAAATTCTAAATCGATACATTATATCGACATTTCTGCGGATAATATACTTACCTTTCCTGCTATTAACAGCGCATACAGTTCTTCATATAGAACAAAAAGGCAATAAAGTTAGGGAAAAAATTATAAAAAAGCTGAATTAAAAAGGAAACAAATTTTTTAAAAAAGGTATTTTTCCCCTGAACGTCAATTACGCAACAGATTCGATTATCGGAATCGGAATCGATAATAAACTCGCGTCATTAATTTTATAGATCCAATCTTCTTTTTCATTTTTTTTTTCTTTGAAAAAAAAGCTTATCTGGCAGAAGCATTTTAAAGGGTTATTTCCCTTCTATTTTAATACCGATACTAAAATCGTCTGCGTGTTATAAAAGTATAAATTTTTTCGCCCTGATCTAATTGCGCTGGAAGCTAAATGCATCTTGTTCTTTTTGTAGCGGAAAATTGAAGTTCGAAGAATGTAACGAAAGTCCTTTAACGCCCATTAGGTAGAGTTTCGGGGGGTGATGCAGAAGTCAGCGAAATTTGTTTGCACCATATTCGAAGTTCCATGCAGCTGATAACAATAGTGAAATCAGAATAATGATAGGTTAAAATGATGAAATGTATAGTTTGTGATGAAAAATTTTATGTTTCATTTTTTTTTCGATTGTGAATTACAAGTTACTTTTTATTCAGTTCTTTCTGGCATTGTTTTTGCTCTAATGTTTTCTCTGTTTGTTATGATTGCTCTTGTTAAATCCTTTTGAGTTTGGTATCTGATATGTTATTTTCCTGTTTTTTTGTTGCACTTATATCGTTAGAATTGTTTTGAGTATTCATGTTGTAATGCTATGTTTAATGTGGTATACAATTAAGCTTTTTCAAGGATTCTAAACATCAGTAAATTAGGGAATGTTTTTTACTTTGCTAAAGTGAAATTAGTTTCTGGGTAAATGTTGCAAGACTCAGTTTTGCCGGTGTTTACTTTATGGCTATTTGTCAAGTCTGATGTGATTTTCAATCGAATTTGAGACAACCTTACCTTTTTTTGAGTTATAAAAATTACATTAAAATAATACACATTTATGAAATATTACATTGTTTAATACACTTTTTAATACTTCGATGGCAAATATATCGATGCCTTGAAAATATTGATGTTGAAGTAGCACCTCCAACTTGCTTAGTGTATTTTTACTTTCTTTTTTTCGTTATTTGCAATGAAAAAAAAATAGAAACCCCTGACATTTTACCTTATCGTAATGCTTCTTTTTCTGCAATTGAAAGCAAAAAATATAATAAAAGTTTCAACTAAAAATTTCCTTAAATGGCCTCTTTTCTTTCCTTTAGCATACCGGCGCAAATATTCTTTTATCCCGACTTATTAAATAAGTTATGTAAAAGCATAAAAGCACTTCTAAATAATGGCCGAGACAGACCCCCAGAGTGCAACAAATTCGAATTTGTTACATTTCTGCGCAGAGTAGGTACCCTAAATTAATTTTACGGGCTATAACTTTGATTTTAGCTTTCATTGCAAAACGGTAGAATGAGGCCGATCTGTTCGAAAATATAATTTGCTAGGCGGAAAGAAAATCGAACACAACAGGTGTGTTATATCGTTCTAAAAATGAAGCAGTTATTACTCTTCGAACATTTTTGCAGCCCCGGTTGGTTGCTGCCTTTTAATGCGAGCATTTTTGTTAATGAAGCATTTTTCTGCCCAGTCTTCCGTTGGATAGAAAGGTTGGAAATAAATTTTGTATAATTTTCCGCAACCTGTATGGTTCATTTACTCGGAGCACGCGATGCAGAATCAGTTTGTGAAGGCGGGAGATCAATTTTTGCAATTAGAAGTTTATTTTGCGTGTCTGTGTGTGTGTTTTAAAAAGACTTCATTTGTAATCGTGCTTGATTTGCCAATAAAGTTCCTTTCTGATAATTAATGCGATGTTTTTAAAATTTGTTTTGCTTTTTAATTTCGCACTTTCGCTTTTGAACTTAATGTTGAGTTGAAAGTGAGGGTTAATTGAAAGATAACGTTATTTCATTCATTAAGTCTACGTATACGGTTTTTCAGTAAAATTTTGTACAAGAATACATAAAAATAAATTTCGGTCGTTTTAGACACCGTGACGCTTTATGGGAGAATGATGAATAACTAGTTAGTGTTCGAAGAGTTAATCATTAATTTTACCAGAAATTATTTATTCGTACATTAATATTTCATTGTGAAAATTTGATTTGCCTAAAGACACCATAAATCATAAAAATTCAGGGTGTTTCTACGTCTTGTGCTATTCAAGAACATCCATTTTAAAAAATCTACTTCTGGTTTAAATATGATTCCTTTTTTTTTAGTTTGAACTTTAATTCAAAAAGTTTCACAACCTAAATATTCTTCTACGTGTGGACCTCTCGTAATTCTGCGAAGATTTAGGCTGTTTTCAACTTCACGCCGAGAACTAGCTCAGCCAGTATCCCTTCTGGGGTGAAGGTTTGGTGATAACAGTCCTTATCTGGATATAAACTGTCATTTAAGAATTGACATTTCGTTTTTAAAAGAATTGGCATTTCGTTTTTCTCTTCACATGAACCATAAATGTTTATGTTCTGGTAAATTCACAGTAAAAAAAAAAAAAATCCTTTTTATACTAACGATAATTTAATACGTTAAATGTGATATATTTGTTTGAAAGCTATCAAAAGCAACTAAGAAAAATGTACAGTTATTTTCTTGTAAAAAAAGTGTTTCGTTTAAAGCGAACGAAGTAACGTTATCATTTTCAGTTCTTTAGTTCTGAATCATGTTTTGCCGTATAGTGTGTTTTCAAACTAACCGAATTATAACCGATAATTTTATATAATACTGAATCGCAGAAAACGAATTGCACTGTGCACTAAACAGAAGCAATTGCTATTTTCAAGTGATTTCGATATAAATTCTAAAAATAAATCTATCCCTTCGTCATTTTTTCTTTGCTACATAGCACTTCGAACTAAAAAATAATAAATGAAAAAAGAAAAAAACTTCAATAATCAGGAGAGAGAGAAAAAAAGACGCACCCTCACACAATTTTTTAATTTTAAAGTGTATCAACAATTGGAAGTTATTGTGCGAATTCTTTTTGAAACGACGTAGAAAACGGGGAAAAAATCATATCTTTGTGCCCACCGTTTTTCATCAGACGAGTCAATATGCTGTAACTGCAACCTCTTTTTGGCGAGAGGGAGTTTTCCCCCTTTTCGTAGATGCTAAAATTTTTATTTAATTATTTATTTTTAGTTTTTTTTTTCAATTTATTTCAAAGAGTTATTTCTTTACACTTACCCCACACAAAATTTAATCACGAACTACAATAATAAAGAGATAACGAAAAGGGCTTTGATCCGTTTTTAATTAATGTTTGATAGTCCTGTTCGCGATACTAGAAAAAAAATGTTTTTCTTTTTCCCCCTCTTTTCTTGTGGCAGCGTATTCGTTTATTTCAAAAAGTGTTCATCGATAAAATGTTTGTAGTTTTTTCACATCATTTTCCTTAATTTAATTTCGTTACATTATTATTTTTTAAGCTTCCAGCAGTTTTGTAGTTGATGCAAACTGAATTTTGATTCGCATGAAAATGTTTACATGTAACGTGTTTGTTCTTGTAGCTGCTTTTAATTCTTATCTCTTCTTTTCTAAAGGTGGTCATGTTTTTGGCAATAACACGCTAAAATAAAAAAAAAAAAAAAATCTTAAAAATAAAAGTAAAACCTCCTGATGCTTTCCAATATGCAGCTTTTATAGTATAATTTCCCTAAACTATCATTATTTTAGCGACGACATGTGAGGTAGTGTGAAGCAGAGATGTAAATTGGACTTTCAAAATTTCCTTATAAAACGCGTTTGAAGTTCAGATAATAGGTGGGCTTTTTAAATCATGCTATATAGCAGTACCTACCAGAGCTACTAGTACTATCTCTTAACCCAAAACAGAGAAGTTCCCCTATTATTTGTACTGGTAATCTCCAAAATATTATTTTTGGCACTTAAAACACCCCTTTGCATCTCAGTACCTCATGTGAGAAATTTTAAGGTTTTATAGCTACAAAATTGCCACGGACCATACTTATTCATTATGCCTCAACTAGTCTGTTAGACCTAATTAAATAGTTTTATTTCTTCGTCAATTAATTAATCGCATCTCGAAAGCAAATCTTCTGCATATAAACAAAATGAGGACGTCAGTTTTAAGAAACCTAATTACTAAAACTGATCTAAATATTTTGCTAGCTGATAATGATAATAATCTACTGGATGCAACGGGATATTGCCTGACAGAAGCCAAGGCGGAAGCAATTAATCTTTTATGATATGCTTTTATAAATCCTCCTGAAATTAGGTTTGCGTGGTGGAAGTATTCTTGACATTAATTTGTCAGAAAGCGATAAACACTGCTGCATTGTACAACACGGGACTAATGTTATACTAATTATTTAAGATCTTTAAACTCGTCATATTTCAATGTAAGAAGAGCAATTATGTTCTTATTTAAAACCTCGCTAGTATGCCATCAATGGAATCATAATTGCAACGTATGTTTTCAAATGTTTAAAGAAACTAATTGATATCTATCATGTAAATGAAGTTGAAGTTAATAAAATTAAATATCTAAGTGTTTCTGAATTCAGTCGACATGTATGGAGTCGGAAATGACTTTAAGTCACATGCCTACCTACTTGTCAGGGTTCTTGATTTTATTAATTTATTTTTTTAATAAACATGAAGCAAAATCAGTCTTTTAAAATTTAAATCGAATTTTTTTGATATAGATCGAACTTTTTTGGACAGGCTTCAAGGATTTTAGACATTAATTTCTTTGCATGAATAAACATACATGATGTTTTAAAAGCATATAAAAAACGTATTTTAAGCTTTTTACTTGCTCTAACTATTTTGATGGCATACATTTCAGTAAACCCACGAGCTAAACATTAAACAATTTTGCTGGTGACTGAATTTTATCTCTCATTTGGATTTTTTTCCGTCTTGTGTAACCAAAACTGAAATTTTATTCGACTGATGAACCGAATCGAGGCAAACAAATCACTGAGACGAAATGCGTAATAGTTTCGATCACTTCTATGAACAAATTACAGTCCTTCATTTTAAAGCACTGCTTGAAACAAATTGAGAAATAAAAATTAACTCACTCTCGCTTTTGTTTCTATGCAACTACTATTACATTAGTAGATTTTTCATTCAAGTCATGGCTTAAACTAAACTGTTAACAATTTCGAAACAAAATGTTAAATAACCGGTGACCGTAGTAAACCTTCTCATTTTTTTTTCTTTTCCCATTCACCGAAAGTACACATTTCTTTAAAACCACAGACTAAACCGTATATAATTTTTTCGCGACCAAAATTCAAAACCAATCTTTTTGCTAAACTCATGAAGTAGATCGAAATAAACGCATCACAGACTTATGCTTTCTGTTTTGGTCATTTCCTTCATCACTGACCAAAAGTATAATTTTTATCCCAAGCACTACATAAAAAGAAAATCGAGAATCATAATTTACCCACTTTCGCTTTCGACTACGTTCGCATTAGGGGTTGTCCGTAAAGGCTGTCACACATTTTTTCAACATTTTAACCTCCCCTACCACTCTTTATCACCAAGTGTCACATTTCACTTTACCCCCTCTCGTCTTGTCACATAGCATGCTATTTTTTGTATACACATTCATATAAAAATGCGTGATGTCACACTTCTTGTTACCCCCTCCCTTCCTCTTGTCACAAACTGTCACAATGTTTTGTACCTCTGTCCCCCTTCAAATCATTTCTGGACAGCCCCTTAGTAGATTTTCCCCCACGCAGGCCATAAACTAAATTCAGCTACTAAAAATTTCAAGACATATAAAATGTTTAATCATTGTAGACTATAGTAATCTTTCCTCAATTTTTTTCACCACCATTCTCCGAAAGTACACCTTTCACTGAACCGACAAACAAAGCATTGAAAAATTTGCCAGTTTTAAAATTTTCCCAAAACTAAACTTTTCATTGAGCTCAAGAATTAAATCGAGCTAAACAACTCAGTCCAATTTATGCTTTGTTTTGGTTACTTCCTTCACCAGTGACCAAAAGTACTTGTCATTCCAAGCACAAAATAAACAAATTGTGAAATCAAAACTATCTCACTTTTCTTGCTTTTGCATTTCGCTGAACCAATAAACAAAGCATTGTACAATTTGCTAGTGGCCAAATTTTCCCAAACTAAACTTTTCACTGAACTCAAGAACTGAATCGAACTAAACAAATCAGTCCAAATTATACTTTCTCTTTCGGTTCCTTCCTTTACCAGTGATCAAAAGTGCTTGTCATTCCAAGCAATAAATGAACAACTCGAGAAATCATAATTATCTCGCTTTCGATTGTATTCAACCCGTTTCGCTTTAGTAGATTTTTCACTCAGGGCCAAATTTTTCCAAAACTTAACTTTTTATTGAACTCAAGAACTATATCGAGCTAAACAAATCAATCTAATCTGTACTCTCTGTTTCGCTTACTGCCTTCTTCAGTGACCAAAAGTACACTTTTTACTTCAAACACTAAATAAACAAATCGAGAAATCATGATTATCTAACAAATCAGTCTAAATTTTACTTTCTGTTTCGATCACTTCCTTCACCAGTGACCAAAAGTACTTGTCATTCCAAGCACTAAATCAACAAATCAAAAAATCATAATAATCTAACACATCAATCTAAATTATACTGTCTGTTTCGGTCACTTCTTCCACCTGTGACCAAAAGTACTCTTCATTCCAATCACTAAATAAACAAATCGAGAAATCATAATTATTTAATCAGTGTAAATTATACTTTCTGTTTCAGTCACTTCTCCTACCAATGACCAAAAGTACACTTTTCATTCCAAGCACTAAATAAACAAATCGAAAAATCAAAATTATCCTAAATTATACTCTCTGTTTCGGTCACTTCTTCCACCAGTGACCAAAAGTACACTCTTCATTCCAATCACTAAATAAACAAATCGAGAAATCATAATTATCTAACTAATCAGTGTAAATTATACTTTCTGTTTCAGTTACTTCTCCTACCAATGACCAAAAGTACACTTTTCATTCCAAGCACTAAATAAACAAATCGAAAAATCAAAATTATCTAACAAATCAGTCGAAAAAATACTTTCTGTTTCGGTCACTTCTTCCACCAGTAACACAAAAGTACTTGTCATTCCAAGCACTACATAAACAAATCGAGAAATCATAATTAACTCACTTTCGCTTTCGATTACATTCAACCACTGCCGCGTTAGTAGATTTTCCACTCAGGGCCATGGCCTAAATTAAGCTGCCGACAAAAAACCGCTCTGTTCGAATAACCTTGATTTCCTTACCTGTGGGACACGTTTGGTAGTTCTGATGAACTTTCTCACTTTTTCTCGTATTTTCTGAAGTATCTTTGTTGATCCTCAGATTGCAGCTCTTTACTTCTTTGCCCTCAACTCTTTTAATTAACGCCTCTTTCGCCCCATCTGAAAACTGAAGCTGTGCAATTCTTTTTTCTCTCTGTTTCACCTGATTGAGACTCGGAGGAATTTGCCTTCTCAAGAGAGAAGTCGGCAGTAAACGGAAGGAGTCTTGTTTAGGTTAAAAGATGATGCAATCCCATCATTCCCAGGATGATTCTTGGCTGGTCTAATTGGAAATCCTTTGGCTTTTCGCCGGATTTAAGTAATTACTTAAGTTTAATGGATTGCAGACAACTCGAAGGGAGATGTTCAACCGTTGCGTTACAACGATATATTTATCTGCCTGTAAAAAAGCGTGACGATCTAGAGCGGCGTGTCGTTCTAATTAATATTCTGTTCTTAAACGAGAATTTTCTGCTGCCAGAAAGAACATGTAGAGCTTATTTTGGAGAAGGATGATATTTTTTGAAAATGAAGGGAAAGCTTGAACCTTTTACATTACACTGCAAACGTAGATGATTTTGTATTTGTTACTGAGTATAATTTTACTTTTTGTGCTATAATTACCAAAAAAAAAAAAGCTTTGTAGCTGTTTTTTTTTTCATGATTTACCAATTTATTTAACTGACGCAGTGCATTGGGTGATTTCACAGTGACTGGAGGAAGAAGTTTTAAATTACGTGCGGCACAGGTTATTATTTTAAAATTAGAATATCGCCCGTCAAGGTATGATGGGTGATAATTAATTCTTCATTTGAACGAAGCAATTGCCTGTTTAGTGATATTTTGATAGTAGAAATTTTAACCCCAATTCCAGTGGGCTAACCATGAACTCCATAGAAAGCGTTAATCGTTGACCGCTTTTTCGTTTCTTCATTCTCCTAAAACTAGTCTTACCAATAAAACAGTTAAGTTTCTGGATCCAGTTCAGCCTTGTCAAAATAAAGCCTTTCCCTGCATGGGGCCAAACAGTACCAAAAAATGTTATCAAGTTATCATGCCGTGGCACGACTTTCATTCTTGATGACGTCAGGAGCGTAATTAGTGAATTCTTTATCTTTACTAATAATAAAGCTGAAAGTCTTGATGTCTGGATATCTGTGTCCGGATCTCTCTCTGTCTGTCAGGATCTCTGTGACGCGCACAGCGCCTGGACCGTTTGGCCAATTTTCATGAAATTTGGTACAAAATTAGTTTGTAGCATGGGGGTGTGCACCTCTAAGCGATTTTTCGAAAATTCGATTTTGTTCTTTTCATATTCCAATTTTAAGAATATTTTCCCGAGCAAATTATCATAACTTGGACGAATAAATTACTGAATTATCATAACGTGGAACCGTAACATTGGTAAGCACATGAATATAGTAAATTGGTGAGAAATTCATCATCCATTGTTTGTTAATATACGGGCGAATCAAATGACCTTTTAATTTTCTACTACGGGCAAAACCGTGCTGGCGCCACTTGTTATATATGTATGAGAATGAACAATCTTCTGAGAATTATAAATACTCGTGCACTTCATCTTTCTTTTCTTTCTCTTCTTTTTCTTTTTGTTTGTACGAGGGGCTCCGCCCCCTGCTCGTTAGCGCTCACCAACCCCAAAGATTGCTTCGCAATCTTATTTGATTCGCAAAAATTTAAATCATCAATTAGAGAGAATCATATTATACGCCCTTTGGATCAAAAAGCTCCCCTTCCCCGGGTTTCAAAATAAGTTGTATCAACTTAGAGCAGAGCCATAAGGGCTAAGGGACTCCCGAGCACTGCAAAACTGCAGTGTTGTACGTTTGAAAAGTCGCTTTCATATTCGTGGTCTCTAGTAATATATTTTGCTCTTTAGCTCGGGGCTTCAATTGAGTTGAGCCTAAGATTTTCCGTTAAAATTGAAACCCTTAAAGTTTGTGAATAAGCAAGAAGAAACATGCGAATCAAAAAGACGTAACTATGGCAACATCAAATAAAACATCAGTAATTTAATGGGGATGAGATTATTCGAACTTGATTATTAACGGCTTGTAACTTTTTTTCCTTTAGAGATAGAAGTTTAGATTTTCAATCATAGGTCGAGTTAGATCTGGAGAAAAAAGCCGCTCTTTCCATTGGTTTCAAAAAGAAAACTGTGGGACAATTCCTTCGCTTTTTAGTGATAAATTTAATGAAGTAAGTAATGCTTAAATTTTAGCTAAGCTTAAAAGAGTTCTAGCTAAAAACTAGCAAATAACTCCCGCCGTATTTTAAGTTAGAGTATTGAAACAAATTTCGTAGAACGCGGAAAATTCTATCCTTTCCAACGATAGTTAATATTAATTTGTGCAAGTAATTTTTCACCCCAATAATAGGCAATTTAGGCGAAATTTGAGTTTAAAAAATAAATTTCAAAAAAACTAATTCGAATTTTAAAATTAAAACTCCAAGTGCAAACCACCGGGGCTCTAAGTAATTTTGTACAAAATTTCAAGGCGGCAGGTTCTATGGGGTGTCCTGGACGCAGGCCCGCCACAGACTTCCTCCCGGAATTTCTTTGAACCCTTATTTTTATTTACCATAAAGAGAAAGAGATTATTCTACAACTGTTCTCTTAGGTTTACATTACATCGACTAAAACTCCCAAAATTTTCTACATGTGAATGCGTGAATTTTTAAAGTTAATTCTCACGAATTAAGTTTCCTTGAGAATGTTAAATTAGTTAAATAAATAAAACATTATATATATTGAAGCTTTTATTCCCTTAATATTTTAATACGCAGTTCATCATTGTCTGCGTTTAAGCAACATTAATGCGTGAAACAATTAAACATCTTTATAAACATAAACAAATTAAAAATAAAAAAGTAAAGAGAGGAAAAGGAAAAAAGTACAATTCCAGAAGCAAAAGAGGTGTTAAGGAACAAAAAAAAGTTGAAGCGTTTTGAGTAAAATAAGGGCAATCGGGGCGTACTTTTTTTAAAGACAATTGCTTGCAGTTTGCAGTATCATTTACTTCAGTATCCTTAAGGGTCACTACTCAATTAGTTTAAAACTAGCAATAAAGTAAAGTTTAATAGTTACGATAAAATAACAAATTAATAATTTTAAATTAAAACCGTGTAATATTTTTGTAGTAGGTAATCCAAAGAATCCTTATACTCAAGTATAAGTAAAAACAGACTTTTTAATGAAAAAAGGGTTGCAAATTAATGATGTTGATCGCTGGATAGTGCACTGTATAACGTATTTTGAGAAATAGCTGAGGCTGACACACTTTTAGTTTTGCTTGGTTTATTGAAGAACAATTATATTGTATACATCATGCCGCCGCAGTCTTAGAGTTACTTCCGCTCGTCCCAGAGACCGCAGTATAAAACTGCGATCCCAGAGGCGTTGCCACAGGAAAAGTATAAATACATAAATTTGCATACGCAGAGTAAAATACAAATGATATTGCAAAATAATAATAATAATAATAATAATAATATCGAATACGTTTTCAGTCTGAACTCCCCAAATGACATTTTTGTTTTTAAATATTCGCTGTTATTGCAATAATAATTCATGCGTTAGAAACTGCAACTTGAAAATTCTCTCTATATTTGTTGCTCTTCCTCATCATTTGAATAAAGTCTGTCGAAAATTTTGACAGCTTGCTTTTTTCTCACACATTCTCGTAAACGCTATTGAACTCATTCCTTCGTAAAATAAAACAAATGGCCATAATAGCACCCAGCCCTTGGGACTACCGACTTCTTGAAATCACAAACAGATGGCGCTCTTCGCCCTTTGAATCTTGCATGATGATGATGGCCCCAACCATCGAAATACCCGGCACTTTATCGTATCCCATGAAATCGGAACGTGCTTCTATGCTTCTAGCTCTTTTATAAGAACCGAAGAATTCTGGCCTCAGCATTTTACCCTAATGGGGAAGACGCCATTTTTGGGGGCTTTCCATAAGACCATGCCCCTCGAGGCTAATTTCCCTGGAATATCTATTGTTCCAATTCTTTCTTTTGTTTTTTGTTGCAATTGACTATTGCTTTTTTCTTGTTGGATGGTTTTCGCTTCATCGTTCTGCATGATGGGATTTTTGTTTACTTGATTTTTAAGCTTTAGATTTTCTTCTATTTTGTTTTTTCTCCCTGCAGTGAATGACCAATTTTCGTAGTAGAATGCATTGTTTGTGTAGGAGTTTCTTTTTTTTTTTTTTTTTCGCTTCCTCATTCAGAGTCGGAAATTGAACTGCTTTCTCGTTTTATCTTGTTTTTAGTGTCTTGAGCTTTTAAGATCATTATACATAAGAGTACTGTAAACTAAGTTTAAATGCTATTTTCATACAGCTTCTTGTTTTTAAATTTGTTTTCGTAGAAACTATTTTCTGAGTTAATTACTTCAATTTACACGCATCAGTATTCTTAACGTAAAAGTGTAAAATATTTAAAAATTTATACAGTCCATATTTTTGCTTTTTTTCCACAAAGATATATACAGTTAAAATCGCTTATTATAACGAACACGAAGGGACCGCCATATTTGATCGTTATAACCGAGTTCTCGTGACAAATGAGCTCACGAAAAATAATAAAATTCATTCCTAATTGCTTTTTTATTTCATTTCTCTACGGTAGTTTCCAAATGCTTCTCTACTCAAAAAAAAAAAAAAAAAAAATGAGAGATTGCCGTCATTATTTGTTAACAGGACTTATGACTCATCACTAACTGTCGTAGTGTTGACTTTGGAATGGAATAGGTAAAGTTTTTTTTTTTTTTTTTTTCAAGAAAGGATAAGTTAAGCTAGAAGTTGATGGAAATGGGGTTGTTTCCTTCAGTCAAAAGTAGAACTTTTAGTCACTGAAATTGATAGAATAAGTAAAAAAATAAATAAATAAATAAATAAAAATAATTTGAATTTTGACATCTTGAATTCAAACTCTGTTTTTCGCAATCACGAGTGTGTGTATGTAGGCGTGTGTGTTTGTGTGTGGGGGTATGTGTGTGTAGGGCATGTGTGTCTGTGTGCTGGCATAAGTGTGTGGGTAGTTGTGTGTATGAATGTGTGTGCGTGGGGGCGGGGTATGTGTATGTGTGTGTAGGCTGTGTTTGTATCTGTGTGCAGGTATGAATGTGTGGGTAGTTCTGTGTACGTGTGTGTATGTTTTTGTGTGTGTGTGTGTATGTGTAGGTGTCTGTATGTATGCGTGTGTGTATGTGTAGGTGTCTGTATGTATGCGTGTATGTATGTGTTTGTGTGTGTATGTGATTGTATGTGTATGTGTGTGTAGGTGTATGTGTGTGTATGTGTTTGTGTGTGTGTGTATGCGTGTGCGTGTAGTTGTGTATGTATGCGCTTTTGTGTAGGACATGGATGCAACCTGGAGAGACGGCTTTCGCGATAGGAGCAGCATCGTGAGGAGCCGGTCGACGGTGATGGTGCGGAGGGTAGCGGTGGGAAAATAAAATGATAGCGCGCCAAAAACAGTCAAATGAAAGCAATAAGCAATCGTGATTGCTCAAAAAAAAAAAAAAAAAAAAAAAAAAACATGGGCTCAGAAAATACTTTTATTTTCCCAACAGTTATTTTTTAATTATTTTTTTTAAATGTCCGATTCTTCAATCAAGGCGTGGTCTTTATGATGTCACAAATTATGCACTATGGCGCATCTTTCTACCGCATTTCCTTGTTATGATAATCAAGAAGCGAATTAAAATTGCGCTCTATGCATGCCATCAACCATATCGTTGCCAATACACGTGAGTAAAGATGCGAATTAAATATTTTGGACCGTGAATGGCATTTCATCATTTGTGATGTCAGTGGCAGATGCGTTAAACGATGAAAGAGCACCGATTTAAGTAATTTTTTAAAAATATTAAACTTAAAGAAAATATTTAAAAAATGGTCAGATTCTATGTTTTTAAGCATGCTCTTTCAAAAAAAAAAAAAAAATACTTTAAAAATTTTGGAAACGATCCCATTGTTGAATTACAGTAATCTTATTCGCTTTAAGCGGAGTTTGCTTGTTAAAAACGAGCTGTGATCTTATTGGTTCAACATTGTACCAAACAAATATTTCTAATTTTTTCATTAAATCCAGGTTCTCGTGAAATCAGGACTCTTTATATGCGAGTTCGAATGTACAAAAAGCATCACCTGCTCTGTTTTATAAGTGCTTCTGACTTTTTTCATTCAACGCAGACATTAATTTCGGATACGATTTTTATAGATTGTTGAATCTTTTTTAACACTAATTTGCAGAAATAAATACAAACATTTGTGCTGAGAAGTAACTAGAGAGAAACAATGTAATTATAGTGCAAGTATACAGATTACTGCTTTCATATGTTTCGGGGATTCAGGGAACCAATTTTTCAATGTAAAAGTTGTAAACTTTTGAATGGAAAGACATTTGTGCTATAATTACGCTGTTTCTCTCCAGTTACTAATTTGCAGGTTTAAAAGAAAATTGTAATTTTTTAAAACAGTTTTAAGTATGTTACACTGGTACACACAAATATGTTATTTGTAAATAATGAGACGGTTGCTAATTGGAAAATACAGCTAAAATGAGGTGGTATACTGAACGTTTTTCAGACAAAAAAAAAAAAAAATAAATAAATAAATAAATAAATAAACTTTTGGAAAAATTAAATGACGCCTGATTTAGTGTATTTCTTAGGTTGTTTTATCGTTTCAAAATGCCTTTATTTCCAAGAGTAATTTTGACTTGCTCGAAAGTATGTCATTTTGTCAAAATAAATTTTGTTTTACTTTGAAAAATATTTTGATTCAGTTTCTCTGTCGCATGATGCATTTCTAACTTTCTCTTAGTTTTTTAGTCTTGTTTCTCCTTCAACTGCTTTTGGTCTGCAACATATTTTTGATTGCCATAAAATTTTTGTTTAATTCAACTTCTTTTGTGTCGCTAAGTTATTTTTGCCAAAAACTTTACCACTATGTTTTTCTTTAGTTCATACTTTTTTCTCACACTTCCTTCTGATTTGCTCTTGCTTATTCTTTTCTGCTTTGTTCCAATTCTTTTGCCTTGTTTAATTGTTTAAAATTTTTAGACAAAGTTTTCGTCAAATTCCATTTTTCTTTGAAATTTCATTCTTTTTCATAAAATAAAAAAAAAATGTGTTATAGAAAAAAAAATCAATTATTGAACATTTCTAGTAAGCAAAGAAAAAGGTTTATCTATTGAGATACATCCATATGAAAACATTTGATGTTAAAATTGAGTAAATATATACATACAGCTCTCATGTTTTTATTTTGTATAAATATTTGAATTGTCAAGTGTGCAAAAATATCTCGTATTTTTGCAAGGCATAAAAATATTTTCTCTTAAAAGAATCAGAAAAAAAGAAAGAAAGAAAAGAAATTCAAATCGTAGGACCGTAGGATAGGGGGAGAAATCCCCTTTTTTGAAATATTCATCTGCTAGGTCAAGGTGCGCAACCAAATGTTTTTGTCGCAGCTTTCGATGATAGAATAACATCTCTGGTAAATAAATAACCAAATATACCCATCAAGATTTGCATGCATTTGCATAATGACATTGAAATGTTAGCTGATAATAATACTCTAAAACTTCAGAACGTTTTTTTCTCTTTATATCTAGATATAGAAAATGATAGGGAAAGTTTTTCCCTCCCCGTCTGTCAGTCAGAATGAATGGGGCAAAAGAAAACAAATGTACTGGATATTTAGATTTTAGTCTTGAGCGAGCAGCTGAAGACGAAATATTTAAAGAAATGGCATTTTAATAACGAGTTTTCTGGTGTTACTCGCTAAGTAAGCTTTATTATAGGGTTACTCGCTATGCATAATCAAAGCAGCTGCATACTTTTTTTTTTTAATTTTTAGTTTGAAAATCTAGAGAGATTTCTTTAAAGCGTGCCATGTTTTATTCTGTATGGAGACGATCGTCAAAGGGTGGGGTCGGTGGTGACAACCCGATGAAAGTTCATTGACCTCATAAAAAATGTATTTTTCGGCACTTTTTGGAAAATGTGGAGATTTATAGCAATTCATTATTTATTTATTTATTTTTCTTTTGATAATGGCTATTGTTTCCTCTTATAAACTTTTGATTAAAACCGGTTCTTACTGAAACTCGCTATATATGAGGCAATGTCTAATTTTAAATTTGCCGGGGATGCGAAATAGATTAGAATTTATTTTTAGTAGTCTGCATTTGTCATCAATCAGTTTTTAAATTGAAGTTTTCACGGGAAAAAGTGTCTTTAAAAACCAAGCCTAGCTTAGCGAAATAATTTAAATAAAATCGAATGAATGGAATTTCTTTCCAAATTCGTAGCTGCTATAAAACTAATGATTTTACTAAGACTGAGTCTATTAACACCTAGCAGTCTATTGATAACTAATAGACTCAGCGAGACGTTAGCAGGAATTACTAGATTAATTCATATTAAAAAAAAAAAAAAAAAAACCGTAATTCTACACTGCTGCCCTCCAAAAAATGACTTTTCGGGGAATCGAATCAAGTCATTGAAAATTGTGCTTTATTCTTTAAATATATTATTCAAAACAGGAATTGTGCTTCACATTAATTAATTGGCTGGCAATTAAGAAAGGATTAGGTAATGAGAAAAAGTGAAACTTTTGCATGTTGATACCATTTTTGGAAACTGTTGTGTATTTTTATTAATCTTAATCCTCAGAACTCATTAAAAAAAGTTTTTAAATTCAACTCCAGAAAAACTTACCTTTTTACCTGATACCTTTTTCCCTTTTTAGATACTAATTCATGCGACAAGAGAAATCTGAACAGTTGTCTCTAAACCAGTAACAAAAACATTTTTAATCTCTGAAAATTTGTTCATTTAAATACAGATATGGCGTAATTGCGATTATTAAAAAAAGCCCCTTTAGAGACAGTACCTAATTAACGACGTGCCATAAAATCGTGCAAGGAATAAACAAACATAAACAACTCAACTCTCGTAAATCTGGTTTTAAGGCACGAATTTTAATGGGGAATTATTTTTATCTCGTCATCGTTGGCAATCGTTGTTTACTTTAAATTCAGTTGAAAGCAGAGCTTTTTCATTTCTTTTCGTTTTGTAAATCTTTCTTTTAGTGTCAATTCTGCATTCATTTTAGTGACTTTTTTTGCATTAATTTTCATTTTATAGAGGTTGGATTCATTCATTTGCATTTATTGGTTCTGCGAATTTTTTAATGTCTTCAGTTTATAGCAGTTTTTTTTTAATGCTTTGGTATTTAATTTATTATTTCTAGTTAAAACGTTTTTGATGTGAATACTTCTCTGACGTAATTCTAATTCGTCAGTTGTTAGTTTGTTTTTTGACGTACGAACTTTTCAAGGATTTAATCCAATGCACATATTTTTCCAGATTTCTGGAAAACCAAGTATTGATGTACATTATTTGTTTGAGTTTTAAAAAAAGGAAATAATTGCAAGATTCAACAAAAAATCATGACTGTAATTGTTACAATATGCTCATGAAAGTTATTTTTGAACGTTTTCGTCAAGGGAAACTTTTGAAATTTTAAAGATAAATCAGATACAAAATTTAGTCGATAAGTAACGACGAAAACGAAAAACAAATTAGCTAGTTTAGATAGGATTCAAATCAAGCAAATTGATTAATAATTGAAAAGAATGCTTTAAAAATATTTTAAGTAACTAAATTAAATTTTTATCTGTGCAATTTTTTGAGGTTAAATAATTTTGTGACATTTTCGTGATCAAAGTGTGTTTGGTTACCTTTATGTAATTCAACTTAATGTTGAAATTTAAGAAACGTGTGAAGATAACCGAGCAAACAAATTCGCTATTAATTTTTTGATAAAATGCTGAACTTCTCACATTTTTACTACGAAATTTTAATTAAAAACGTAGAATGGAAAATGAAAATACTATTAAAAGTGTTACAGTCGACTCCCTCTACAACGCGATTCGACTTACGCGAAATGGCTATAACGCGAATTTTTCTCGAGTTACGAATTTTAGAACTAACGCGAATTTTTTGTTCACAGCACGATTTTTTTTAGAAAGAAGTATCGGCTTCGTTATTGGCTACTAAATATTGATTTCGTGAATGTTATTACATCCCTCTAAGCATCACAGAGAGCGAAAATTCCCACATCAAACTAATCGACGCATCGAGTTGTTAGTGCACCAAATAACCCTTCAGCATCCTTAATTTATTTATCTTTTTCATTCTAAATATTAAAACTGATGGCAATATATTGGTATCTTGGTGGTATCTTCATTTAAACTTTATGAAGATAGGAAGAAAATGAAAGTTTCTGATTAAAAAAAAAGCTGAAATTCTCGAAATGCTTTAACTACAAAACGCCGACGGTAGTGCGACAATAAATATGATTGAATCTTCCATGCATACAATTAAAAGTAAAAACAAAAAGATATTCGTAAAGGTTCAGAACTTATTTTCAATATTTAAGCTTGCAGAGCAGTCTAGCAAAGTATATATTATGAAAATGGAAGCTGCTCTTGTATTATCGATTTAAGAGATCAGAAAGAGAATCTGTTGTCACAAATTGAAAAGTTATAAAAGAAAAGGCGAAACAACCGTATATAAAAATGTATAACATAAGAATAACGATCTGATCATAGAGCATAAATCACAATTATCTTCATTTTTTAACTCATAAATATGTTACTGCATCTACTGTACAATACTAGAATAGTGCAGCATTTTACTATTATTATACATACTGTGCGAACCATGTTGTTTTATTTTATGTCATTCTCTCTTGTTGATCATTCATTTTGTGCATCTTAAGGTATTCCATGTTGAATAAAACAGATTTTTATTTTTTTAAATTCAGTAAAAGTTTAGTTATTTATGTAAAAGACTGTAGTATATACTTGAGGAATGCTTTAAAGAATATTTAGAGGTGTTTATAAAATCTAGAAAGAGTTTGGTATGCTTAAAAAAATTGTATACATATATTTTTCCACAACGCGCGAAATTTCGACTTACGCGATGAGTCTTGGAACGCATCCTTCGCTTAAGTCGGGACTCGACTGTATTGAGGTTTCTTGAAAAGTTTTGCATAACAGTTAGATCAAATTAATTCATGGAACTAAATAGAACACTATAAACTGCATTGACCTGACAATGCGTTAATTTCTTTGAAATTCTTCATTAAAATTATTTAAGCTAAACTGCAATGCTATACTATGGTAAAAGTAGCTAAGAAGTTAATAATCTTTTGAAATAGTTAAAAGTGGAAAATATCAAGAGTCTCAACTACATGTCTGATTTTTTAACGTATTAATTTGCAAAACATGGTAGAATTTCCAAGTACTGTACCCTATTTTATTTCTTAAAAGAATAAATTGATTTTTTAAGGTATCCGACTGCGTTAAAATCGGCATTTTCGATGAAACTTTCGGAAACAATTTTTTGTTTCCATTTTGTAGTCTTATTCATTGGCTTTCTAAAACTGTTTTACTTTTTACTTTACGTGAATTGCAACTGGAGTTATAGCTGTAGTGTTATTAGAGTCGTACACCAGACCGGAAGTTTTACTTTTTACTTTACGTGAATTACAACTGGAGTCAGCTGTAGTATTATTACAGAGTCGTACACAAGACCGGAAGTTGAATTTAATTGGGTTTTCTGAAGAATGATTTTTCAAAGAAAGCTGTTTACTGTAACAATAATATCTCAAAAAGTTAATCAGGTATTGGTGCAAAATTTTCTGAGATAGTTGTTTGTAATATGCTTGCTACTTTCCTCTAAAAGCCAAGCTAGATTTTAGAATTAAGTAGTATTTTTGTGCGCAGAAGTTTAAACAAAGCAGTTTTTTTAAATCTCATTATAGGAACTTTGTTTAGCTATATTTCAAAACAGTTTCGAAAAACATGAAATCTTTTAGAGCAAACACGTATAAGTTTCATGAAAATGTATTCTTACAAGGATTTATGTGTTATTATAACCTAATTTAGTCAATAGCTGTTAGCGCAAGACACGTAAAAACGCAATTTTTTTCTTTAAATTTGTCCAATTTTTCAAAAAAAAAAAAAAAATATTTTGAAAGCTTGTTTTTACAATTTTTCCATAGTTTTGAAACGCATACAGCTGAAAAATACCATTTTAAAGATGTCCAAGTTATTTTATTCAAAGCAAATGCCTTCGAACACAGCCGGATATCTTAACGTGTATGCATTTGGCTGCTGAATTCACACTCCAATATCCAGTGAAAAAAAAAAAGTTCTGAATTTCAATATCTTTTCTAAACGTAAAGTAAAAGGCCTGTCCAGCATTCCCTATCAGCACCCTTGATGAACCAGCCCTCGAGTAATTTGTTTTCGAATAAATATCTCCATTATATCATATCCTACCCTCTGGCGAATCTCTTTTAAAAGGGCATTTTCTGTCCTGTGAAACCCTTAGACGTGTATACAATAGGGCAAAAATTTATGACTGATGGAAATTACAACCTACCGAGTCATAATAATCGCATTTTGCCGGACCTTTTTCCGGTCAACCCGGGATAATTTATCGTCTGCCGGCATTCCTTGCATAGTTCTTTCTGACAAGGGGGTGGCGAGAGTCTATGGGTCGCACTTCTGATGTAACAAAGCGGAAAGAGAAGAAATATTAGTCACACACTTTTTATGCGAGTGTGGCAGTGTTTTGAAATGAAGCGTAACATAAGACTTTTAATATTTGTTTTAAAATTTATTCCTGAAAGATAAAGCAACTGGTTGTACGTTTTCTTATCTTCTGATTTTATATTTTATCCTTCTGGTAGACGAGTCGAATTATGCTCACTCCAGTTAGAAAATACTTCAAGACAGCCAAACATACGAAAAAATGGTTGTGTTTTTGTGAATGGCAACAGTTTAATAAAGAATATTACGATTTAGAACGATCGACATGTTATTGTGCGATCTACACTGGAAGCACAATTTGAATGTGCCTCTGTAAAGAGTTTCCAATAAGTATTAAATAATTTCACCGATGGACAAAATTATATTTTTTTTTCGTTTTGTTTTAATCATGTCTTAACTCGGTTTAGCTTTTTTCATCAAAATCAAGCTGAATCAATGAGAAAATAATTTGAAATTCAGGCAGAGAGAAGCAATGAACATTTTCAAATTTTGAGGAAAACGCGTTTAAAGATTAGCTCCTAGGTAGGCTTTCATTGATTTTTTTTTCTATATCATGCTGTATAGCAGCAACTACCAGGGCTGCTAGTACCATATCTTGCCTCAAGACAGAGGAGAGGTTCACCTACCATGTGTACTGGTTATCTCCAACTTTTTAATTTTGCCACTTGCATCCCTTTGCTTCTCACTGCCTCAATTAAATTAAACAAGTGACGTGATTAAAAATATGCCATTTCAATATTTTATCATTACGTAAAACCGGGATGACAGAATAAACTCAAAGGTAAAAAAAATCCGATAGTACGATAAAGTTTTGTTCGAATAAGTTAATGTAAACATATAGCATGAATAAAATAAATGTCACCATTAGTTATTTTTACGAGGTTTTATTTTTCAAAATAAATGACAAACATTGAGATACACTTCTGGACAGTTAAAATATAAGTTAAAGTGAACGGAGGTTAGTACCATAATTTTTCAGATATAATCAATACGTATACCCAGTTTTAAAGTTTTGGGGATAATTTAGGTTTCGCTATGAATCTCTCGTTGATGACCTTGCAGACTCTTTTGTTGTTATTAACCTGCGTTACAGACTTCTAAAACCTATTCTGCTACTGGCACATAGCTAACATATCTTACTAAAACGTCATTGAAATTTTGTTGTTAGAGGTAAATTCATTTAACAGAATATTAAATATTAAAATGATTTAAAAAATTTAATCCTTTTCATTTTTTTTAAACCCTAAAAGTTTTTAAAATGTTGAGCTGTCTCATCCGTGCACTGATGTTTTTAATTGTTGTAGTAATGTAAAATTGTAATACATTGTAATGGTCTGTGCCAGTTCTCAGCTGGCTTATGCAACAGAAACGAAGTGAAGTTTAAAAATAATGAAGAAGGTTAAATAAAAAATTTCATAAAGTAAAACGCTTTGAGAAACAAAACACAGTTCATATTTTTTTCCGCTTCCATCTATAATTAACGGAAATGTCTTTTTTTTTTTTTTTAATATTTTAAAGCAAAGTTTGGTTCAGTTGTCGGTCATTAGCTTTGAATCGGCGTGGAATAGCTGAAATTACTATACACCGGTTGGACTAGTATTGTGAGAGAAAATGTAGCTTTAATGAATCTATTAGCAGCATGAATTTTTTTTCAAATAATAGTAACTGTGAATAATTCACTTATATTAATAGTATGAATAAACGTACAACCAATTTTATCAATGTCAAATTAAATTATTTTCGTAGGAGTTTATTAGTAAAATAAATTGTTTTTCACAAAATACTTCTTATCGCAGCTATTATTAATTTTCGCGATGAAAATTCTTGCATTTTTTTAAAATGAGGCATTGACCTGGGTGGGACATAGGAGTAAACGGCAAAAAATGAAATTGTTTAGCGTGTTTAATTGTAACTTCCAAGTACAAAACGTCAAATGTGTGTGTGAATGTTCTTTGGTGACTGAGTTCAACCTTTTTTACAAAACGTATAAACAATAGTTTGAAAGAAAAAATGACCTTGAGCAGTATTTCGTCTATTTAAGACTCACTCCCTCCCCCAAGTCAGCTCATCAAAAGTAACAATTGTAATGCAGAATCAACGTCATTAATACACAAATTTGAGCACATTTGCATTTTAATGTTAAATTAACGGAATAGTTTAGCGTTAAACTATTGCGTTTACGTGTTTTGTGAATACAAGGAACTTTTTTGAATGAAAGTGGAAATTTTTAGCTTTTAGGCCTCAAGCATAAATCACCCGTTTCAGAAAATTACTTGTTTAAAAAAAAAAAAAAACCACAGCTGGGGTAAAACCGCCAGTAGTTGACGGCACTTATAAAGAAAAATGAATTAACAGGATAAATTATAAAATTGTACAAAAATTACAAAACTGTAAAATGGCGTTTAAAATTTTGCAATGATTATTATTGCGCAGATTTTTAGGTTATCTTTGGCACATGTGCTTCTCGTGGTAATCTTTATATATATTTTTAAAGTGTCAATTACTAGTGCAGTGTCAACAATAGGTCGCATTCACTTAAGTGTTATGTAATGTGTGGTTTCAATTAAAAATAATTTAATGAAGACATTGATCATTTATAATGTTTAATAATAATAATACACAGTTTTATCAAGATTCGTTTTTGCTAACAAAGGCTCCTGTAGTGAGAGTTAGCCTTAGCCTATTATTTATCGACAGGAGTACTCTCCACTTGCAGAGAGAGGAATAAGATTTCTTTCGCTGATTCGATCACACACTCACATACAAGTAACAACTGCTGAAACAGCTTTAGCGCAGTTCACTGCGTCAGAAAAGTGTCTCTTAATCAGAAATCCCTTAAAAAGAATTGCTGTTCTTTGTCAATATTCTATTTTATTTGAACAATCATCGGATTAAGCCGTTGATCCTTTGCCGTTTTCATGTACGCACGTGCAAAGGCTATTGTTCTCATTATTGTAATTAAAGTTGTCGAGGAACAAAGACATTGCTGCGTGGGGACCTGCTTACAATCTCAAAATTTACTGATTTTCGCTGTAATGTGAAAAAGCAGATTTCTGGTATTAATTCTCTTATCAGAAAAAACTTTATTTTTTTGCTCATGTTTAGGATATTCAATAATTAAAACTTGTATAAGTAAGAAACAGCTTCAGAATCTTAGATAAGGTTTTGTTTATCATCTGAAAATATTACTGGTAACGTTTTATGTTCCGTAATTTATACTTTTTTGCTGATGGTTTAAATGAATAATTTATTGCTTGTGTTTATTATTATTCTGTAAAGTATTATTTTTGATTCAATTTAATCTATGAATAGATTAAAATGTTGTATGTTAAGAAACAAATGTTTTCAAAAAAGTAGGATCGATTTTTTCTTGATTTATTTAAACTTCCTTTGAATGACTAAACTTATTCACATTAAAATTTCTTTTTTTATGTAGCGACATGTTATGCAATAAAAAGCAGGACATGACTTTGTATTTATTGCTGATGAATTAGGAAATTGTATGATTTAGAACGCTTATGCCCCGAAAAGAAATAGCAAATTAAAAACATCGAGCGCATAGCATTGATTCTTAAAAACATCTACTCCCGATAAATCTATACGAGAAACATCGACGTTTCACTTGGAACACTTCACTTGATGCGGCAACATTAACATAGATGTCGCATCATTGTTTCCAAAAATTTGAGGGGAAACAATCCTTATACATTAAATTTCTAGTTTAGAGGTCTGCTAAGCTGAACATTGCATAAAACAGTTTGAAAAAGATCGAGTTTAACCTAATTTTACGTGATGCGATGATACGAGGTATTTTCAGCTTCATACAGTTGTATTTCCTAGGTCTCTAGCTGCAAATTACCGTAAGTATTTTTCACAAAACTATTTTTGATAGCAAATGGGGAAGTCTGATCATGTCAAGTTAAAAAATGTCTTGTATGAAGGGGTTTTGATTTCTTATCGACTCAAAATGTACAGGGACAAATTTTCAATTATAAAAGCTAAAACACAGGTAATAAATCATCCCAGCTAAAATATTATTCTAAATTAAAAATGTATAACAATAGTAGGTGAATGATAGAGTAATAAAGAAAGTAATAAAGGAAATAATTGGACAGACATAGTACATATTGCTTATCAGCGACTTCTTGACGAGTAAATAGGAAACGTTTGATTGGAACTGGAATAACCATCTTCTTCAATCATACAGCGTTAAACCCCAGGGCGGTGGAGTCGTACGAAAAAAAAAAGACTCTGACTCCAACTTCCGGAATTTTAAAACCAGACTCCTACTTCTGTACCCAAAAAACGGTTCAACTCCGAATCCACGACTCCGACATCGTAGCTCTTGTACAGCTGCCGACTTGGAGGGAAAAGGATCAATCCCGAATCCTTAAAATTGTAATGCTTCCGACTTCCACCCCTTTATCCCAAAGTCAGTCCGATTCTGACTCCGCAGTCCTGGTTTAAGCAAAATGATATCAAAATATTCTGTGCATTTTTCAACGAGCCACTTGTTGGAATACTTACCTCTTATGCAGTTGGAATGCCTGCGCCGTCGCTACATGGGAAATTTTCCCCTATGTAGAAAACTTACGATTGCTCATAGGCAAAACAAAGCGTAGTTTCGTGAAAAAACATTTCTTTTCAAGGCATTCTGAGTAAAAACGGTAAATTTAACTTTAGTCTTGCGATTCAAGTTTCAAGAAAGACCTGAAGTTTTGCTCAAGATTGTAAAAAAAAAAATAAGAAAACAGCTCTCTTAACAAAACAACAATCATTTCTCAATAATTAATTCATATATGGTGTGTGGAGTTTTGCCAAATCATCCTTCAGTGTCATTTAGAATCTCAGTTTAAAAATATCGCTAGTTGCAAAAACTTCCCTTATGGCAAATGTGTTCCGCCCTTCTCTAGTAGCGAAAATATTTGTAGCAAAATTTCTGGGTTTTAGTATTAAAGCGATATAACAATTTATTTGTGAAATAAAGTTATACAAAATGTAAAATCAAGAAGGGGAGAAAAAGCTTTTTACACTCTCGTCTAGCGTGACTTAAAATATCTTATCAGCTTCTCTAACCGTAAATGTTTACTTCTAAATACCACCCATCATATTAATGCGGGAATAAAGAACTTTGAGAAATGTAAGATTAGCACGTTCTGATGTCCATTGAAAGAAACTCAGCTCAGAATTACTTAAATTGTTTCAAATAAACAGCTTAAATCTTCTACTTTAACTATTTCTCATGCATCAAGTGATGCTGTAATTGCGAAAATTGTAAATTGGCGAATGCTTACGGTATAGCTATGGTAAAACGACTCTCATTTATTTAGCCGTTAAAATAACTCAATGGTAAATTGTTACAAAATTATGTTTAATCAGCTCTTCTTGGAAATTTTCGTTAACTATAACTATTAATTTTAACTAAAAAACCAAAAGTTCTAAATGTATTACGAAGATTAGCAAACATTTAACTTTAATTAGTGAACTCTACTGGATTTCTTATAAAGAAGCATCTTCCAAAATTGCAGCATACATTTCATTTGTTGAATCAAAATTTTCCTATTGTGAGTTTTCCTTTTTTATTAGCATCAACAATTTCCTAACTTGCATTTCTGTACGTCAAAGCCAGACTGACGCAAGTCCAAAAATTGCGATTTTTCGTTTATTAGTGCATTGTATGTGGAATCCTGCTCCGCATACAGCCATATAAACGTATTCCCAAAAAAATTCCTTTGTAATAATTTACCAATGTTTAAATAGCGCGAGTTTTTTTGTGTGCACCAAGCGACCGTTTTCCCGCTCTCCTATGAAGTAGCGATTACGTGACTTTCGTTAGACTGGCTATTACAGAGTTATGGAACTAAAGGTTCAAACTTTATTTAAGTTTGTTGATGATATTGGACTAAATGTTGGCTGTTTCATTTTTTTAAAAATTGCGATATTGGAAATCGTCTTTTATCAAAAATTATATAAATGTCTGCTTATGAATTTAGAGAATCATTTTGCTTGCGATCTGAAGCAGAAGTTGTTTCAAATCTTTTTTGGTATTTTATTATCATTAATTTCGTATTCATAAATAGATACCTTACGCTATACTTCGTTGTTTCCTCCAAAGCAAGGAAGCTAGAAAACTTTTTATTAAAGAGGTAAACAGTTTTAACTCATTTATCCATATTGTTACTACTATCTATGAATTAATCACCAGCTCTGTTAAATTGCTTTTTCTTTCTATCAATCTATTGTCGCCTGCAGTGTTTCATATTTCTTTGAATTATTTAATTTAATTATCGTCTGCGCTATTTAGTTATTTGTTTATTTTTTGGAATAGCAACGCTTTTGGGTAGACTTATTGGAATGTTTTTCAGAAATTTGAATGCTTTATTTTTCTTGTTCGTTGTTGGAGGATAATATTATTTATATTGTATGTGAATAAGTAATTATTAGAGACGTACCGAGTAGCACTTTGGCCGAGTAGCCGAGTAACCGAGTAATCAGTCTTTCACTACTCGGCCGAGTTACCAAGTATCAATTATGTTTCAAGAAGAACCACCGACACACATGTGATGAATTTTGAACTTATTGGAATAGTTGTATAGACCTCCTTGTCCATATGACAGTTTTTAAATCAAAATTCCTGCTGAAATTTAACTACGCATTTTTAAAAAAATTTTGTTTACGTCAAAAATTTTACAAAAAAATTATTTTTAAAATTAAAAATAAATAAATAAAAGGTATGATTAATCAAATTGGAATTAAAACTAATTATACCAATCTATTATAGTTCTAGTCCGCCAAACATAAATAATTTTTAAAAGCAAATAAAACAAATGTGCAGGAACACTGCAGACACGTGTTTCTGCGTTACAAGGAACGTCTTTTTCAGCTCATAAAATGTGAGCTAAAGAATGTAAAGACATTCGACAGAAGAATCCGACTTTTGGCGGATGCCTTTAAATCCACGAGCTCACATTTTGTGCATTGAAAAAGGAATTCCTTGTAATGCCAAAACACGTGTCTGCACTGTGCTTTTAACATTGTTTTGTTTCCATCTATTTTTTAAGCAAAGGTATTTTTATATTTCTTATAACTAATTTTTGTTTGTAGCAAAAATCCATTTTTAATATAAATTTCCATATTTTCTACACTTACTTTTTTTGCACAATTTAAAAAAAAAGTTTTATTAACTTTGGGGACATTAAAATAAAGACTAATTCCATTGAAGCATTACAAACTTCATTATTCTCAAAATTTAAATTTGACTTGTAAATAATTGCAGAAAATTATATACAGTGGCTCCCAAAAGTGTTCGTACGCCTTGAAATTTTGTAGTAAAACCAAAATAACGCAAAACTGAATTCGAATATGAAGTCCAATTTTTTTTCACACCATTCTTATGCCATTCTGAATAAAACCTAGTAGTTTTTTTCAGAATATTGCCAGATTTTATTTTTGAAATTTGTCAAAAAACGAAGAGAAAGAGAAAAGATACGCAACAAAAATCATCGTACACTGAAATATTTTCGAATAAATTCATGATTAAAGTTATCACGTCGTTTTTTTATTATTTTTGCATTGTGTTGACTCTTAAAGGTCATTTGGCTTTAATTTTTTGTGTATTTATTCCTTATTATTTTGCTTATTACCTTAAAATGGCTGGTATTCGAAAAGAACCACAAACACTATTCGAAAGTTGAATTTTGTCCCCACAGTAGCGGTAAATTGGTTTGAAATGTCTCTAAATTAGTTAACTTATTCCATTCTATAGTAAAGTGCTTGACAAAATGCTTTAAAGAAAGGAATTGGATCGAAAACAAGGTAAGAAAAGGTTAACTGGCAAAGTTAACAATGCGCGATCGGAGGTTTACAGTTAAAAAAATTATGAAAAATACACATTTGAATGCTGAAAAAGTTTCTGCAGAATTGAATGAAACATTTTACGCTTAATTTTCACCTGAAGTTGTTCGCCAAGTTCTCTGATTAGCTGGATTAAATTTGACCTCATCCCGCAGAAATTTTCTTGTTCGTGCGAAAAACAGTAAGCTCATGCTTTCCGTCGTAATATCAATGATAAATAAGCTCAAAACGTTTTGGAACAACGTCTTACTTATAGATAAAAATAAATTTAACACTTTGGGTTAAATTGTTGTATAATTCTAAATAGAAGAAAAAATGAGGAATTTAATCTTAGGAACTTAGCTGGATCAGTTAATCAGGACGGTGAAGGTGTTCTAGTGTAAGGGTGCATTACAGCATCCGGACTTGGAGATTTGGAATTTTTTGATGAAATAATGAATCATTCTGTTTATTTAAATATTTTTAAAAACAATTTTAAACTATTAGCCCCAAATTTGGTAATCGGAAACAACTTTGTTTTTTATCAAGATAACGACAAGAAGCACGCGTTTGCGTTTGGTGCCTCAAAAATTGTCCTTAAGCTTAGAAATATCTCCTCAATCGCCAGATTTGAACTTAATGGAACATATTTGGAGATATCTGGTAGCTGGATTACGAAAATACACCATTGAAACGAAAAGCGAACTAGAAACAGTAAGACTCGAAGTGCGTCTGAACACTTACTCAGAAATTACACAAAAAAAAGAAAGAAAAAAACAATGAAATCTATTCCCATACGTTTAAAAGCTGTTGTTGATACTGCATGATATTCTACTAAATAGTAACTTTGTAAAAAGTTAGATTAATTACTAATTGTTTGACATTTTTTCAAAGTGTACGAAGACTTTTGTGAGATAAAATTTCCGCCAATTTTTGGTTTTTAATTTTTTAAAAATTATGTTTTAATGTTTTATTAAAAATTTTCATGTAGTTTTGTTAAGAATAGATCATAGATCTTATAATAAAATACCTATTCCGAAATATTAATTCTAACCAATGGATAATGGCCTATTTCATTGAAAGTCGTAGGTGTACGAACACTTATGGGAGCCACTGTATGCTTGCGCTTTTTTATAAATTTTAATCTCTGTCTTGGACAATATTCAATTTTTTGCAACTACTCGGCATTGGCCGAGTATCTGATCAAAATTTGGCCGAGTACCGAGTACTCGGTACGTCTCTAGTAATTATGTAAACCTTTTTTTTTAATTAAAGAATTTTATTTATTTTTTGAAGGAATGTAAGTTATTCATTTTAAAATTCGTAAGAATTGAAATAAAAGAGGCCGATATAAAATATCAGTCAGAAAGTATTTATCCTGGTCTCCAACAGCTAAATAGTTAGACACAGAATTCGCATTTTTGAAAGCGTTGTTTGAATCTACGATTCTTTAAAACCCAACTGCTTCTCAAGAGCAGAACAAACATGCTGTATAAGCTGCCATTCTGAAGCGAAGCAATCACGGAATTTTCCAATTCTTTAATTTTAAATTTCTTCTCTTCGAGCCAAATTTCCAGTGCATTGTATAATTAACTTGCTGAAGAACAAAGATGCAGATTAACATGGCTGCAAATGACTATTTGCGAGTAGGCACTGTGTAATTATGCCACGAGTACAAGGAAGAAGGAACAAAATCCATTCGATATCTGTAATCAAATGAATCTTTGCTCTGGAAGCGGATGTTCTTCGAGCAGTGATCGTGCTTCAAAACCCCTTCTCTTGGAGATTTCTCATTAACAAAATGTCGTCGTTTAAGCACTGCGAAGAGAACAAGTTAAATGATTTTCTCCCACATTTTTGTCTGCAGGATCACTGTTGAGAAGTTGAAGTATTTGTTCCAGAAAAATAATTTCCTTGTCGTCGGGTATAAGTGCTCCGTTTAGAGAAAAGTTTGTCCCTGAAAAGCTCGGCTTATGAACTGCTCTACTTTTGAAAAGTTCTGCATTGATTTCTTGCGTGTAAGATGGTTCTTCATAAAAGATTTGTTTCTTATGTCATTAAATAACAGTAATCATGCAGAAGGAATAAGTTAAAACCATTTAGAATAAGATAAAATTTAAAAGAATTTCGTTTCTACTATTGAGATATTAAAGGTAAAAAATCGCTGCTTTTGAAATGGCTACCATGACTGAAAATTTTAGAAGTATGTAATCAATGATCTTCTGTTATTTATTACATAGTTTGGCGGACGATAAACTTTACTAAGTGAGTTTTATTCCTGCTTGTAATTAATATTAAATTATTGTTGTTCAATAAGACATTTTGTAAATTTGTCAAGAACAATAAATAGCTCTTCCCAAACAAAAAGTAAAATATACATTTCTGTCATTAATAATATCACTTATTAAAAAGTTGACTTTACATTCGTTTTGAACTTCTGAAACAGATCATTATTTATCCGTTTGTTACCATTCATACTTTGAATTATCGAAATAGTATTTAAAACTTTGTTTTTAATTAACTTTCTTGAAAAAAAAAGGAGTGATTTTTACTGCGTACTTTATACGGTGTATTATTTTTATGAATTATTTGCTAAAATCAGGTAAATACGAATAACTAAATCACAAGAAAGCAAAGACGAAAAAAGAAAATGTTAAGCTGTATAACCTATCAACCTGTACCGAAACAAAAATGATCCGAATAGCAGGAATAGATTTTCTTCGTTAAAATTGATGCAATTCTGGCCATTACGGATTCGAAAGAATTTCTTTAAATACGACTATAATACGAACTGTTCCTGTACAATGGTATTTTTCCATTTTTTTTTTCCGAATGCTTATCAAGTTCGGTACATTAATTGTAATGTAGCTTGAAATGTGCTTCTTGTCATAGCTCATAAACGATCGATTACTTAATGTGTTACATTAACTTTCAGTTCAAGTAATAAATAAGTTATGCACTTTCAACTAAGAAAAGATTTCTAGCTTTCTCTCAAAAAGGAATTTATTTCGCTGATCATTATTTGCATGTTATCTATTATATATAAACCAAATTTATCTCTTGTGTATGAGAAACAAACACACTAGATTTGTAGATAATATTGTTTAACGCAATTATTTTTAACTAGTGGTACCCGCACGACTTTGCCCGTAATAGAAAAATAAAAAGGTATTTTGGTTCGCCTGTATATTTACAAATAATGTAGGGTGAATTTTCTCGCCTATTGGCTTGTACCCATGTTACGGTTCCACGTTATGATAACTTCGTATCTCGTCAATTGGCTTGTGCCCATGGTACGGCTCCACGTTATGATAATTTTGTAATTTACTCATCCGTCTTATGATAGTTTTGTTATTAAAATTGGAGAAGTGCACACCCCCATGCTACAAACTAACTTTGTGCCAAATTTCATGAAAATCGGCCAAACGGTCTAGGCGCTATGCGCGTCACAGAGATCCGGACAGAGAGACTTTCAGCTTTATTATTAGTAAAGATATGATTTCTATTTAGAAACTCACATACTCTACATGTGTGGAATAAAACAGGAATTTAAGATAGCACGTATGAGGAGTAATTTATCAAAAGGGAACATATCCATTTTTTAGAAAAAAATGAATTTATGACATTCTCTAAATCTTTCAGATGACATTTATCAAATCACTTACTCTAAAGAAATCCAAACGTGGAAAAACCTATTTTATTTTAGGGTAAAGCTTTGTGATCAAAAGGTAACAATTCCGTTCTCTTCACGTTTTATTTTAAGCAAAAGGGGACAGATCCTAAAAGAATCTGTAGTACGAAGACTTTTAGATCCAAAGGAACACATATCCAAAATCCTCAAATTTTAATCCACTACTTTTAGGTTCATCTACTTCGATTAGAGAATATGAGAAGTGAAATATTAGGGTTTGGTGAAATTGGAATTCTCAAAGTTCAGGTTTTTGTTCAAAAGGGCACATATCCAAAATTAAAATGCCGATATCTCCTTGTTTTTTTTTTTTTTTTTTTCTGTGCTTAGTTCTGTACCCAGAGAAGTTGATAAAACTATTTTCCTCTTACCTTAATTCGTTTTTCTCACCTACTGAACATTTTTAGAAAATGAATATGTTCCCTTTTGATAAATTAGTCCTCACATATTTGAGTTCTATTACTCATGGTAATTTTTAATTGAAAAAAAGGCAATATCCCTTCAAATGCGAAATATCTATTACGTTTTCTTCCGTTTGCAAAATTGAATTATTAAACTTTGAAGCACAAACGTTGAAATAAGGCGTATTAAATCGAAAGACACAGATAATGCCTCCCAAAAACACAGGAACGCATGCTACTAGTTTTCACTTTTATTTTTGGGTTTACACTACGGCTAACATCTTCTTCTCAAATAGCCTAACATAATCGACTTTTCAACCCACATAGTGCCTCAAGTCGCTTAACACGTGGAGTTGTCATGAAATTACCAGTAGCAGGAACGTAAGAATTTTGAGGTCGTATTTCGTTTTGCGTCTGTGTTGGAGTGAAATGACAAATACGCGTGGTGATAGTTGTCGCGGAATTCTATTTTTGGTGAAAATGTATTATGTTCAGTAAGAACATCCATTTCGGATATTATGTCTCAGGGGTTTTTTCTTTGGATGCTTGAGTCTTCAAGAACAAGGAAAATGAAAAACTGATTTCAGAAGGATTTTCAATCTCAATTTATTTGATCCATATGAAATCAATGAAATGTTCACTGTTTTAATATTAATTCCTTTTTACTGTAGTATACAGATTATGTTTCATTAAAATACTTTCATTGTTTTGGCATTAAATGCATGTAAGAAAAAAGATAAATAAAAAATTAATTATTGTAAATTTTATCAGTTATTACAAACATAATGCAACTTTACATTAAAAGAATGAAAAAGCAGTAATAAAGATTAACATTTTATTTCAAATTAAGAATTAGATAACACTTTCTCCAAGAATATGGTTCCTAGTTTGGAAACAATCTTCTTTTGTCGCAAATGAGTCTTTGCAAATGATTGTTTTGTCGACAATGTATCTTACTGATATTTATTTGAAATAGTTAAAGGCATCAGACTTTTTTTTTTCTTAAGACTTAAAAAGACCATTTTCATGACCAAAAAAAAAAAAAAAAGTTAGATGTCGTCCTGTTAAAGAATATTAGGCATAGTAACTTTCCTATTTGATTGTAAATGAGGCCCATGAAAAATTATAATGGGATTGTAATTAGGTAAAATGAAATAAATTCGTCAATTTATCGTGATATTGACTCATGTTTCAATACATGCAAAAGATTAACTCTTTAAAGCGCTCCATTCTACCACATCCCTCTCATCCATTCATATTTATTAAGCGACAATATGCTTTGGCATCCAGAATCCAGAATTAAACTCATAGTGGAAATTCACTTATTGTCTTTTGACAGCTCCAAACTACTCGCCAACACCCAAATAAACCGACATTTATCGGTCTTTAGTTTCCAATTCACTGTCATCAGCAGCACTCGGAAAGGATCGACAAACTTCGTGTAAACTCGGCACCTCTCGTGCATCCATATTAGTCTAGCTTCCATTATGGCCGTAGTTGAAACAGATTGAAAAGGCTACGAACTCTTCGCCATACAGAAGGACATCATCATCATCGCCCCATGTCTAATAAACGCGCTGGCCGTTTTCCCCCGAATTCCAATTTAATTCCGAGCAAATGTATAATTGAGTTTGTTGCCATCCCCCCATTTTAGAACGGATTGCCTTCGCGAGGAAGGGGTGATGTGTTTGGAACGGCCCGCTGGTCGAACAACGCCATTTCTCTCGCTGTAGATCTGGAGGTAATTTCATGTCCCGGGATTGTTTTGCCAATGCGATAAAAGTTTATTTCCAGCAACTATTGCCATTAATTTCGGCACGAGCTTGGCTTCAGTCTGAGAGGGGATAGGAATTTAGTGGTTTGCTGTAGGAATTGTCGAATTTTAAATTTGTTTCTGAGATTGCTTTACCAACGTGTTAAACTCCAATATGCTATTAGTCGGTGTGTAGCTGGAATAGGAAATTTTATCTTTGTATCTGTGTTGGGGCGTTTACGCGGTTGATCAAGTACAATGTTGCCCAACTTTTTTTACCCCCAGGGCCGCACCTGATACCAAGATGAATCTCGCGGGCCAGAACACATTTATTTTTATACACAATCTTTTTTTTTATACACATAAGAAATCGTGGGAGAAGTTTTGTTTTATTTGATCTTTTGAGCGTTATCTCTTTAGCAAGGACGGATCCAAAAAGTTTTTAAGGACGGGGCAGTTGATTTTTTAATTGATCTCTTACTGCGTATCTGGCTTATACATGCTTGCAAGGGGAGGGGGAAGTTAGGCACAAAATTTTCCTCTAAAACAACTAAAACATTGAGATTTAGCTAAGGATATCACGAAAGTATTCCATTCCTTTTTTGTTGAAAGAGGCGTTTAAAAATTGCACTTTAAAACACAATTGCACAATTTCACAATAATTTCCGGGAAATGTTTCAGCCTTCCCCCCCCCTCTTACCTGACATTACCGAAAGGTGTCAAAAATTGCGCTTTTCCAAATTCCGGTTCCGAAAAATTACCAGAGTATAGTCAGTGAACCCTTTCGTTCCACTAACATTATACGAGATGTCTATAATCGCGTCGTTATTACTTACTTCTCACAAAATAGTCAGAGGAAGGCATCCAAACTTCTTCGCCTAACATCGCCAATGACCTTGCCTTTTCGAATCCTCAATTCAGAAAAATTTCTGGTGGAGAGATTTAAACCCTATTCCTTTTCTTAACAACATCATCAGAAAGGACCTATACTTGCATTCCAGGACTTCAATTCGGAAAAATTACCGGTGCAGGGTCTTCAAGGGAGGGGCGATCGAACCCACCGCCCCTTCCTAGTATCCGTCCTGCTTTTTAGTAACATCACTCTTTGTATCGTTTGTATGCAGAGGAGAGTTTTAACTTACAATTTTGTGTCAAAAGTGACTTCGCTCGATTTCATTATTAAATAACCTTTAAGGAATAAAATTAGTCTGAACTGCGTTTATATCCTACTTATTCGTAGTTTTAGAACTTTAATATACGCCACCTTGAGATTGTTTAAAGAATTAGTCAAAGAGGTAAAACATTTCAATTTTACGCCGACAAGGCACATGCCTAGGCTTGCCAGATTTCTGAAATGTTCAACCGGGACACCGGAATGCAAAAGCGACGCTAATATTCAAAAGGGTGCACACCGGTGGCTGACTTTTGGAATATTTTATCGGGCAGTTTATTCTCAATTCTAGGAATAAGTGGTTATTAGTCATGAACCTAAAATATGGATTATAAAAAATAACATAAGCAGATAAAATTTGAACATTTCACTTCTTAGATTTAAGCATTTACAATTTATTTTACTTAGAAAAAACACTTTGAATGGGGAATAAAACATTGTACAATATTTAGATATACTTTTCATTTTATAGGGCTTTTTTAAACAGTCTTTTTTAGTTTTAATCTTGTTGCAAAAATAATCACAAGCTAATCCAGTATTATTTTTATAACCAAAGTGATATCAAGTGACCAAGTAAATGTTACAAATAATAAAGAATAATCCTTCATAGTTGATTTTTTTTTTTTTTACTTTTTTGGTCATTTGTAATTAAAATTATCTTTTTCCGGGACATGAAGTAAACAGGCCGGGACACCGGAATTTTGTCTGAAAACCGGGACTGTCCCGGTCAAACCGGCACGTCTGGCAAGTTTACACATTCCTCACTGAACACATATTCTACACGAGTCTTGATTTTACCTCTTCGCCATTTGTCAAAGACTACAACGCCTTCTATATAATTTATTTGAACTACGAATAGTTTATGTACTACATTCGTATACTTTGTGTACAGTGTGTAGCATTAATAAATAAGGTAGGTCTTACAATTTTCTTACTTAGAGAAATCCCTTAGTTTTTCCTTTTTTTGAGGTGAAAAAAAGTTTATATCTGTGGTTCTAAGTAGTTTTTAAACCTTAAATGAAGAGAGCAAAAATCTTCCGCTTTTAAAATTACAACTAAGCGATCTTTCCATCCTTTAAATCGGAAAAGTAAAATGTTTCGTTTTAAAATTTATAATCGCGGTGTCTTTATTTTCAACCAGAAGTAAAAATCCCGTTCTTCATGCGTTAGAAAATGTAATCGTGCGGTTTTTCCTTTTCTGCTGGCGATCCAACAAAAAATTATACTTCTGTTCATCCGAAATTCGAATGGCGCGACTCGATTTTTTTTTGGGGTAAGATCATACGAAAAAGAAAAAAAAATAATCAAAAAATCTTTTTTTTTCAAACGGCTTAAAAAACATAGGTTTTTTTTTCTTTTTTCCTTTAAAAAAATTTTCTTTATCAACTGTACTGCGATAGAAATAAATTCTAAACCTCTGAACTCTTACAAGTTATTTTTTTATTTTAGAACTTGTTTTCTTCAAATTTAAATTAACAATGAAATTTTGATCAATGTAAACGAAACATTTTTTAAACCATTAAAAAAAACGAATTTTCATAATTATCAAATGTTACGTACGTAATATTACGTATCAATATTATAAGCTTTCTGAACAGTGCTGATCAAGGCTTCGGATTCGGAGGAGAAATGACCTCCACTCCGGGAGTTGTAGAGTTTTTAACTTCGACTCCGACTCCTTTACCCCAAAACCAGTCAGACTCCGACTCCGCAAACACTGGCAGAGTTGGGAACGTTGAGGGAAAATGACCCACTCCGACTCTTGAAATTTTAAACCTTTGACTCCCGACTCCGCAGTCGTAGTGGGTCCTCAAACTTTGTAAGTGCTGTCGATTTTATCGATATTAAAAAAAAATATTGTTTGAGTTGAAAAAATTGAAAATCATTTTTAATTAAAGTTACAGTTTTCTATTTTGTTCTTTCTTAATTTCGTTTTAGATCCTCTATATTTTTATTTTTAAAGTATAAAATGAAGAATTCTGAAAAAAAAAAAAAAAAGAATGCTGAACAGTTAGTTCTGAATGTTGCACATAAACAATTGTTGTACAATACTGAATATTACAAAAGGCCTAAGATTGAAACAGTATGATTAAATACGTGAAAAATGTCTGATCCACTTACAACACCGATATGTCCTTAATGCCAGCGTCTTTTTTTTTTTTTTTGGAACGTTATAACCATAACTCGTTTTTTAGAAGAGTTAAAAAGAAAACAAACTTCTAAATTTTTATTCATCACAACTTTATTCAAAATTATACCTAGAAATTAAAAGTTTTGTAAGTAACTTGCTTTTATTTTAATTAATTAATTCATTCATTTGTTATCACATTCGCTAGCCATGACTACAATGTGATCTCTCAACTAATCATAAAAAAAGCTAAACAGAGATAACTAATCCATCCAAACATGACAGAAACAGCTAACTTATTTTTTGCTTTAACTATGAACTTGACATGTTTTGCTATTGATATGAAATACCAAATTCAACCATGCACTGAGCTGATTTTATATTATTTATTTTATTTTGGAACTAAACCTTATGCCTTATAAATTAAAAACATACTCTTTTTTGTTTGACAAGTCTGTACAATAACTTCAAGTACAATATGCAAATTATACAGTTAGCTGAATACCAAGTTAGTGTAAAAACCCCAAATACCTCACTCATTAGCGGATCAAATTCCGAAATCTGTGTTAAATGTATTCACATACAACTCTTTTAAAAGACATTTGAGGCAGTGAGAAGCAAAGGAATGTAAGCGGACATTTTCAAGTTTTGAGTAAAATGCGTATAAATCTAACTTCCTATAGGTAGGCTTCCATTTATGTTTTTTTCTAAATCATGCTGTATAGCAGCAACTACCAGGGCTACTAGTACCATCTCTTGCCTCAAGACAGAAGAGAGGTTCACCCACCATTTGTACTGGTTATCTCCGAATTTTTGATTTTGCCACTTACATCACTTTGCTTCTCACTGCCTCATTTGCAAATATTTCCAAGTCTGGCGTCCCTAGATGATCCACACGAACTCCCATTCTATTTCTACCAGCATCAAATAAAACACTCTCCGAAATTCCATTTTTAACAACATAACATCTCTATTTCAACCTCACCTGAAATACATCCTTGTCTCTTCCAGACCTCTGAGGCTCCTTGGGGATCCTGTTATTACATCCCTTTAAAAGTTCCCTACTTTGGTGTTCACTTAGCTACTGTTTTGTCTATCGCGCTACTTATGCAAGAAGGTTTCCTTTTAAGATAAAGTGCGCTTAGGGGACTCATGGGTTGCCTTTCTAAAAAGGGAAATTGATATAAAAAGTATTACAATGTGAAAACATATTTTTTGGTTCCAACCTTTTAGTTGCTATTGCAAGTTATGCATAAAAGTTGTGTCCGTTTTTCCAACCATTGAAATTGATGCAATACTGTCAGAATTTACTTTCGACCAACAGAAATACAAAGGTCTTGTTCTGCCGTGGGCAGGTAAAAGGCAGTAACTGCAAATTTTCATTTTTTAAGAAAATTTATTTTCTTTTGAGCGGCTGCTTTATTCAACAAGCTTGCTTAGTTTGTTTTCGAAAAAAAAAAAAAAAAAAACCCTCTAATTCCGACATTTCTCTTTTGTTATTATTGAAATCAAAACGCGTTTCTTCAAGTATCTCGAAAACTCATTTTTGCAGATACTGCTGCTTACCTGCGCACAGCAGCAGAGTCTTCAGAACAGATATTTCATATGTATGCATTAAATTTAGTATATTTGCAGTTATACAGGCTAATCACGAGGAAGGTTGACTTGGAAAACTAGGATACACAGATGCTCCGACACCGTTAATTTTATAATTGAATAAGCTGCATATGGTTTAAATTATTTTTGTGTGATCATATGAGATAAATTTCAACTAAATGTTTGCGATTAGTCCATCTTTCGGTCTGTCACTCTTAACTATGCCTTTGGTGAAAATAATCGTCTGATTTCTCCCCCTTTTTCAATCATGTTTGCTCTGTTCTGCGTGCTATTTATTTCTGTTCCTTCTATTTTTATTTCTCATATTTAACAAAAATGTCTATGTATTTGTACTTCAAACTATTTTTTTTTTCATGACTCATTTTTTAAAACCTTTTTTTACACAAACCAAAAGATCTCCTGAATAATCCGAGCACTGATAATCGGGAATATACTTTACATAATTAATATGGTCGCATTTTGATTTACTACACATTTTCAGCCTTTACCTGCAATTCTGTACAATTTCTGTGACTGTTTGAAGTCTAGCAAGAAAAAAAAGAGTCAAACAATTGCTAGACAGGGAATTTTTAAGTTTACTTTTCTCAGTAGGATTCAGTAACGAATGATTTCGCTCCAACTCTAGTAACTCAATAAATTTTTGCTAGATTTTACACATAAGATCCTTGTACATGCACAACAAGATAATGAATGTAGTGTCATTTAATTTATTTGATGGACATGCACATTCTTTATGTATAAACCAGAGCAGCGGACTCCGTAACAGACTCCGACTCCAGGAATTTTTGAGTCTTCGACTCCAACTCCGACCCCTGTATCCCAAAATCAGTCGGAGTCCGACTCCATCAGATCTGGCATAGTTAGTAGTGGACTTAGAGGGAAAATGACAGACTCCGACTTTTGAAATTCTAAACCTTCGACTCCCGATTCTGTCTCCTTTACCCCAAAATCCCCAATTCTGACTCCGCAGTCTAGGTATAAACGGGAGAAAATCTCTTTCTCCGATTCAACTTTTAAAAAATGTACAGAATTATCAAATGATAACCTTTCATTAAACCAACAATAGGTTGGGAGTTTTCGCCTTAGCATTTCGTCCAGTGCTACGAAAATAACAGTAAAAAAAAAATTTAAAAAAAAAAAAAAACAATGTTGCCATCTTTTTTTTTCTGTTATTTTTATTCCCAATCTTTTTCTTCTTTTTAAAAGCGAAGCGCATAAGAAGAGAAAAAAGAGCGAAGCGCTAGAGGCGAAGAAGCAAGCTTAGCGAAAGGGTTGATGATCTACCAGCTGTTTCCTAGCATTTTCTAGGTATCTGACATCTGCGCGTAGAATCTGCCGGAATAATGGCCCCTCGAAAGATGAGAAACTGAGATTGGAATGAAGAAAAATGTCTTTGAACTTGTAGGCCTCTAGTTAAGGTTCCGTAATAGCGGTCAATCGGAGATTAAAAAATTCATTAGTTCTTCTTTTTATTCTTCAAATTCTTATTAATGTTCTTTCTTTCTCTTTGGTGTTCACCGATAATGTTAGTACATGAAAAGTTTGAGAAGAATCTTTTTAAAAACTTGTTATCGAACATTAATTGAGGCAGTGAGAAGCAAAGGGATGTGAGTGGACATTTTCAAGTTTTGAGTAAAACAGCGTTTAAAGGTAACATCCTTGGTAGGTTTTCATTGATTTTTTTTTTCTAAATCATGCTGTATAGCAGCAACTACCAGGGCTACTAGTACCATCTCTTGCCCCAAGACAGAGGAGAGGTTCACCTACCATACGGACTGGTTATTTCCAATTTTTTTAATTTTGCCACTTACATCCCGTTGCTTCTCACTGCCTCAATTATGGACGTGAGAATCAAAGGGATGTAAGTGATCATTTACAATTTCGAGTACAACCCGTGGTATGTTCAAACTGTAGGCAGCCTTTCATTGTAAAGATGTTCTGAATCATGCTGTTAAACAGCAACTAATAGAATAGGGGTAATGTTGCCATTATTTGCCATAAAACAAATGAGTATTTCTCCTTGCCATTGTACTAGTTATCTCCAAAATTTTTATTTATGGCATTTATCCACCGTTCTCCTTTACTTCTAAGTGCCTAAATTTTACCTTAAATTTCACTGATTATGAAAAATAAACTACATGTAAAAGAACATAAAACAACTTAAAACGCATAAATTTGCAGTAAAACCGCATATACGTGTTTCGGGGTACAAGACATCACTTTTTCAATGCAAAAGGATTGAACAGCTTTTGCTGGCTGTCTTTTCATCCATACTTTTACTTCTTTTGCATTGAAAAAAGGGTATCTTGTTACCCGAAGCCTGTGTATAAAAGTAAAAGAATAAAAACAACATAAAAGAGCACCAATTTTCAGTAAAACAGCATACACACGTTTCGGGGTAGCAAGAAACTCCTTTTTCAATGCAAAAGGACTGAGCAAATGGATGGAAAAACATCCAACAAAAGCTGCTCACTTTTTTTACAACGAAAAAGGGGTTGCTTGCTACTCCGAAACGTGTGTATGCTGTTTTATTACAAATTTGTGCCTTTTTATGTTTTATATTTTTACTTTTCACGCACAAAGGCATTTATTCCATTCTTATAGCTACCTTTATATTTTTGTTGTTTTACAAAATGTGCCTTTTATTTTATTTTAATTAAAATATCGTCAAAGTTTTAACTTCTCTAGTGTAAAGGCATTTAATTTTAGTCTACAGTTAAAACAAAACACATTAAAATTTTTAATGAGGTATACCATGAAAAAGATAGTTTTGAATACTGTGTTAATACGCAGCTCAGTAAACATAAGTACCTAATTGAAACATTTAGGCTTAACGGTTTTATACTTAATCGGCAAAAGAACTTAAAAACAGAAGTCTCGCTTGCTTGTCGTTTACTGTTTTAGCTTATTAATAAGTTTCTTTTCTAAAATCTTACCTTTATATTAATGAATTTTCTACAAGAAGGAACACTAGAGATAAAGTCAAGCTTTCCGTTTTTAATAAATATTAACAATTCGTCATGTTCTATTGATAAGAATATATCGATAAAATTTCCCCTTGCGAAATTTTTCTGCAGCTTTAAAATTTTGTAAAATTTAAAAAGATGACAGGATTTGGTTATCCGTATTGGTTAAACTGAAAAATGCGTAAAAAAGAAAATAAGTTTAACAGCAATGCGGTGTTTTGATGGATTCTTACCGATGTCTCTCCCCCCCCCCCCAAGATATTATTATTATTATTTGAATTCGTTACTTGGTCTGTAAACGTAACGAACTAATAAATCCGCTGTATTTTAGACTTGTACTTGATATGGATATGTTTCAGGATTATTTTTTTAATTATCAAAACAATGCAAATTTCCGACTATAAAATAAAATTTTTTTTCTTTTTTATATATGAGTTGTACTTTCAAGGAGAGGGGAAGCATAAAAGACTTAAAAAGAAGCATTTTGTGCCTCCAATTAAAAGCATACAAGCAAAAAGAATTACGCACAGTATGTTATCGCACATAAATAACAAAATTTGCTTGCAGTTTTCCCAATCAGTTTTCTTGGAGGATGCAAGTTTCCAGCGTTCTTGCTACTAAAATTCCTATTGCTTTCAAACTCTTAGTAAAAAGGGTATCAAACCAAGAACCAATTACAGATCTGTGGAATTTTTTTTGCGCTCGCGCTTTGCACCTGCCGTTCTATTCTATTCCAATTATCATTGGCTTGTCAACACGCCCATTAATTCTCTCCATCCCTTTCTATTTCCTCTCATTTTTTTTCTCATTTTCTTTTATTGCATCTATGTCCATCTTAAGATGGATCAATAGCTATTAATGTCGTTTGTTTGGTGAAAAGAAAAAGAAAAAACTTCATCTCCTAATATCACTATCAGTGCGTGTTGATTCATTGTTCTGTTAGCCATTTTTTCCCCTCTCCAGTTCTTCCCGTTCGAGGTAAAGGGTTAATGGAAAATTATCATTTGACCCTTTGTGCTGGAATTTGTTCTTAGAATGCAAAGAAAATCCAAATGAATTGTTGAACGGAAACGTTGTGTAGTGAGACGTACCATAGAATACAATGTAGAAAATTACGAAGCTCGTCTCATTAAGATGATCTAAAGAAGGCGTTCTTTACACTGTAATAAGCGCAGGAATAGATATTATCTAAATCTTAGTCTATTACAATGGGCTCGAGTATTTACGACCCTTTATGGCTTGTAAAAACAAAGGATTTTGATTTAGATAATGAAAAGGAATCAATTACTTTTAATTAACTCAACTCTTCTAGTACCACGGGGCCACTTCGCTATATACTAACAATACATTCCTTAAAAATCAGAAACAACTCGAGTTAGTTTATTTAATGATTAACTTTTGGATAAGGTCACGCCTGAAACGTCTCATTATTTATCTTAGTAAATGGATAGGATGTTTACGTTTGTTTTATACATAACTCTGAATACCAATGGGATCGTTATTTGGGTACTAATACTAATTGTTCCCAACCCTTTTTTTTACCAGAAGGCAGCATTCCAAACAAAAATGATTCTCGCGGGCAGCCAGAACAGATATAACTTTTTTTAATATTTGAAAATTTTCTAAATAGCATTGAAAAGTAATATAAACCAAGAATTACGATTATCATTACTATCTGCTTATTATACTAACGTGAAGTTTGCATCTGTTTTCCAGAAACCTATTTCTGAATATTTGCCTCCAAATTTCGGAAATTATGTCGAATCAGGGTTTTTAATTTGTAACATTGATTCAAACAACGGGTCAGCTTTGCGGGCCGCATTTGGCCTACAGAGCGTAGGTACCCCACTTATGCTATTAGAAAAGCTTTATTTCGTGAAAGTGGTGAACTGTTAGGCATTTGGTGGCTACACCAATCGTAAATTCTTAGGTAAGTTTTTAAGATGTGTTTAAAATTTTTCACTAAACAACTAGCTATTCTTTAAATGTACAAATATGTTTTTAATATTTAATAGTCAAACTCATATCGCTAAATTCATATTTCATAATGTTTTACAAAAAAGTTAATGAGAGGAAGGAAGAGAAAAAAAAACAGTTAGATAAATGGTAGTACAAAGTTAATTTTTTTTGTTTTAATTTTATGCTTTTCTCTTTATTGTTCTTAGTGTAATTCAACAAGAATCTAATACATGACATCCTTTCATAATTTTCATCTTTATTTTGCTTCAGTGTTAGATACGAAAAATTTAAAGTTTCTTAACTAAGTGACCTCGAATCGTATCTGCGAAATTAAAACAGTGACACTTACGATTGGTTTGATGATTCCCAAAATGCACCACATCAGAATATATGATTTTAGTATCGGAAAACTAAAATGAAACTTCATTGTTAAAAATATTGCTCAATGTATCACCAAGAAATTGGATAAAAATCTAGCAAAACTTTGGTGCGATAAAATTATTGGCGGTAAGTTTCACCAATATAATGGTGCTATCGGTGGTAACCTATTTGTAAGGCATATTGGTGAAACTTATAATCAAAAAGATGATTGCAGCTAAATTTTGCTAGATTTAACCTATTTCTTGGTGAAATATTGAATGTTTTACCAATAAATTGGTTTACTTTGCTGCAACCATCTTATCGAGGATAAATTTCACCAATGTAATGGTGCTTTTGGTGGTCATCAGTTTGAAAAAGCATATTGGTGAAACAAATCACCAAACAGGTAGATCCAGCTGAACTTTGGTAGATTCAACAAATTTCTTGGTGAAACATTGAACTTTATTTTTTAACAGTGTAGAAAATGCTGGCTTAATTTACTGATTTGGATGTCATAAAAATGCTAATATTTGTCTAGCTTGAATATTTTTCGAAAAAGACTTGGGCTAACGCTCTTACACGATATTTGTTGATTATAAGAGCCAAACATTAACATTAATTAAACACGCTGGAATTTAAAATCTATTTCTAGAACGAGATTTTAAAGTACATTTGCCTTTAAAACATTTATCGTAATCCAGAACTTGAAATCGATACGAATTTAATGCGAGCATTGCATGTTGAAATGCAAATCAGTTTAACTTAATGGACGCTTAGGCAAGCTTGCTAAATACCTTGGCAAAATTTATAAATTATTTCTCAGCTTTCAGATTAACTTTTGGCATAAAAAGTGTAGAATTTGAATATTTAAATATATTTACAGCCTTCTCTTTTGGGAAAACTTAAGTGAAGATATACAGCATCTGTTTAATTATACTTAAAAGTTTCCAATCCATTTTCTTGCATGCATTATTAATCCGCAGTCTTCAATAATCTAAAGTTACATTACTCTAGTAGCGTTAGAAGTAAGAGTTTGCGTACTGCACGCATTATACAATTTTTAGTTACTAATTAAAGATTACTTAGTAAACTAACTGCGTTTCTAAAGATTCATGATACAGTGGAAGCTCTCACTAAGGGATACTAAGAAGACTGGACGTTTTGTCCTTTAAACTTCGTGTATCCTCGTCACCTCTTCGGAAGTGTTTGAGTTGATTCATGCAGTGTATTAATTCTCTGTAGCTTTATATGAAACGTAAAGTATTAACACTTAAGATAAAATACTGAAAAGTTTTGCCGTTATATATATGAACTAAATAATATTCAGAATTATTCAAACTTCAAAATTAGTTTAAAAAATGAAATTTAATCAACAATTTGGTAAGGGCAAATTTTTATAACACATAGAAGTTATTTTGAAGCAATTTGTTTCATGGATTAATTTGATGTATGCAATTTACAATGCAATACAATATAAATCAGAATACGTTTTTTAAAACTTTTTTAAGGAAAAGAGTCTGTTATGACCGTACTTGAATAAATTGCTGAGAAGGAAATGCTTTCATGTAAATTTCAGCCAGAATTTTACAATACCTACACTGTGAAATTTTTTTTAGAAAAGTTCCTGGAAAATAATGGACACCAAATATGCCTAATTTCTGCCAATAACATACCTGAAAAGAAAAAAAATATCAGGAAAGCAGAGAACGCTGCGACGAGTGTCGCAGCATCGCCTTGTTTTTACTACTGGGATAGCAACTAATTTGGGATTGGGACGGAGTCAGTACTATTTATGAAAAGATAAGAACATCATTGATTACATCCGTGGATAAGAAATTTGTACTTTTCCTACCAACGAACGTTTATAATCCAATTATCTAGAGTTAAATAAATTTTCCAGAGATATATGTTTTTAACCACTTTAGGTTAAACTGATCATTAATTGTACAAAATAATGTTTCCAATGAGTTTATCAGTTATACAGGGTGGCGACAGATCAGGGAAATCAGGGAGATCAGGGAAAAGTCAGGGAACTTTATTAATCCGGGAAAAGTCAGGGAAATATCAGGGAATTTCGAAAAAATAACAAAAAATCAGGGAAAATTGATTTTTTGAAGAAAAAAATTTTTTTTTTTGCTTTACAAAGTTAAGTACTCTTAATTCCCTACGCATTTTCCGCCAATTATCTGTTCAAAAAAAAAAGTAAAATTAATGAGGTGCGATTATACTGCCGTATATTTGGGCATCTTTTTTCCTCAACGTCAAAGTATTGAATCTTACTTATTAACCAAAGGATGAACTTCCTAAGATTGCTTTTGTGTCTGTTAGGTTGTTTATTTTACATAGCTTGAAATTTCCTTTTACGCTTTCAATGCTACGTAAAATAAACAACCATACAGGCAAAGAGGAAGCCTTCAATTATGCCTTAGCTCGTTTGCCTTTATTCCATTGTCTCGAAGTAATTAGTTTACTGTAATCACGATTTCAAAAAGGAATCTTTGGTTTTTGAATTAATACTGATAAACGCTTGAAAGTTATTACTTCTTCGCGTTTTTAATTTAATTGCTAAAATTGAACTTTCAATTAAAAAACCTTTGTTTTTGCCGTTATACTATTTGTTGTCACCGCAGATTATAAAGGTTTTCTTTTCTTCAGACTTTAGTGATTCTTTAACTTTATAACCAAGTTGTATTCTTCTTTTACATATTTTGAAATTAACTAATTGCTTTTTTTTTTCATTTTTCCCCCTTGCATTTCAAAGTTGTTTGTTACAAAAGCAATCGAAGATTTTTTCTCGTTACATACTGAAATCATTTGAAATAGAGTTAACTTGTGTACTTAAGTAAATATATTTATTTTTTTTTATTGTTAAAATGCTGTATTCATTCTTTAAAAACCTATGTTCTTGATTAGAGAAAAGCTCCCTATAAATGTTTGCCAAATGGTTTCATCTGTTTTGCATAAATATGTCAATTAGTTATATAAGAATAACTGCATTACTTCTATTCTTTCACTATTACTTGTTATTCTTGCAACAATTACTATACTGTTTGAAAACTTAGGTCAAAATAATTTCAATTACTTTTTAGTTCTATCATAAATACATATGTTTTTAAAAGTAATTTTAATAGTTTCTTAAAATTCTTATGCTAAGTGGTTTCTGGATGTGAAGTTTTTTTTTTTTAATTTTCTATAATCTTTCCATTGTATAAAAATTTAATATACTGTTTTGTAGGTTATCCCCCCCCCCCCCAAAAAAATAGTCTTGTTTTTTTTAACCATTTTATTAAAAAAAGTAGCATCTTTTTAAAACATATCTTTAATTCAACAACTTTACATAACTTAGAACGTTTAAAATACTGCATTTTATACAAACATACAATGGATTTCAAGTAAAGCAAAGAAAGAAAACCATTATCATTGGTAACGTAAATCAGGGAAATTTGGTGAACTTAATCAGGGAAATCATGGAAAAGTCAGGGAACTTTTTTTCACAGTTCCTGTCGCCACCCTGTTATATGTTTACGTAATTTTGTTTTTGTCATAATTTGTTCATTAACATTATGTTATTTATTTTCTTTTAGGTAAGTTTTTGACGATGTTTCCCAAATTTTGAAGGAAGTCACTTTTTACATGGGGTATTTATAAAATTTTAGTGTTCATATTTTTCATTAACTGAAGTTATATGTAATCGATTAAAGATGAAAAGAAAAGTAATAAAATTGTATAGAAATTAAACGCTCATTTGGTTTGAGCATTTTAAATATTTAATATACATTTTTTGTCACTTATCATTATGCAACTGCTAACTGCAAAAGCTAATTTCAGAGTGCCATGCTCAACATCGCAACACTGTTTAAAGTCGAAACTTTAAAATATTGTAACAATACTTCAAAATAAAATCGCTTACTGATGATATGAGACGTAAAAAATACTACTGAATAACTACGCCTTGTAACAGAATTGACACTTTTTACCACAGCTTAGATTCTAGCATTAAATGCGGAAGCCTTGCAGTCTTCACAATTTATTTTTCTATAGAAATTATATTTCCGAACCTAAATCGTCTGACTTCATCTAATATGAGCAAATTAACATAAAAGGAAAAAAGAAGTACCGCAATACCGGAGCTGAGTTCTCTCGAGCTCCCTTGCAAATTATGAAATTATGCTCTGCTTTTCATTAATGTATAGTTGTTAGTTGCTATCCAACTAAAGTAGCAAAACTAAGTAATTAACTCCTACTATTATACTAAAATATTGTTTTTCTGGAAAGAAACCATCATTTGCATGTACCTCAAAATAAAAAATTAAAAAAAAAATAAATTAAAAAAAAAAACAAAAAACGTCAGAGTTAAAGAGTTGATGTTAATTTCATTTTTTCTATACACTTTTATAAAATGTTAGCTGTTATATTTTTTGAGATTTTTACGTATTATTTCAAACCCCATTGGGTTTGAAATAATACGTAAAAATCTCAAAAATCATCGTGCAGGGTTGTTCTAATTAAAAACAAGACCCTGCAGGTGTTGATACTCAGAACGAAACGACACTCACTTCAATTAACTTCTGATGGGATGAAAACTTTATTGGTAAACACCATGCTTTAATTCGAAGTCTCCTCTTGATATTTTCTGGTTGTAACGGTGTAGAATTAGCTTTAATATTAAATACTAAATAGTTATTTCCTTTAGTTAACCTTTTTAACGTATGGTATTTATTAGCATAAAATATCATTAGTAATAAAACCTCATTTGAATTTTTTTTTTGGCTTTTATCTCGTAAAACAACAAGTAATTGCAAATTTTACTTGTAGATAATTTTGCTCACTGCATGCATTGTTATATTGTTTTGATGTTTAAAATCTATTACTGCAGTAAACTCTCAAAGTAAATAAAACAAACTAATCAAAGTAATTACACCCGAAGCAGGTGCCGAACGCCTTACTTAATCCTCTCTCTTGACCTAATCATGAAAAAGATAAGGGAAAAAAATAATTTTTTTGAAAACCATATAATGAATACAAAACACTTTCAAGGCCCATACTCAGTTTTTATTTTAAAATATCTACTTAAAAAAAAAAACGCCGTAAGATTCAATTTGCTATCGTTATAAATATCTTATACCGTTTTTAAACATACAGTAAAATTGCCGAACAACTATGCAACAAATTTAATAACTTATAAAGGATGTTTCAGTACTTGAATCCACATCGCAGAGCAGGTATTTAGTATTTTAATTTAATTGGCAGTATGTAAATGTGTCTTTTACCTTTATTTTGACATCTGTATCGCAATCTGGTAAAATAACAAATTTGTCAGACATGTTCTTTTTACCGTTCTTTAGACGTTGTAAGATCGCTTATGATCCGATGATTCTTAAAATTACCACTAGAATGAAATTGAAACTTAAAGTATTTAATTCATCCGAATACCAACGGTATATCCGGGGTCAATGCTGAATGCTTCTCTTTGTCACCAATAAACAATAGTACTAGCTCTGCGAAACTGAAAATGATTGGTCGCCAATGTTAATTTTAACCGCCATCCGTTTCTTCTAATTCAAAATTTAGGATTTAAAGGGTTAAATTAAAAATATCTAAAATATTTTTAATCCATTCGGTAGTAAGAAATAAGTAAATGCCTTTGCGAAAGGCAAAAGATCATATCACAACGCTAAATTGACATCCAAAAGATCACTCCTTCCATTGATAAAGGAGTCCTGTGAAACCCCGAAACACGTGTATGCAGTAATCTGCAAGTTTTGTGCTATTTAACTTTACTATATTTTCTTTTATCTTTCAGTAGTACTTAGATTTTGTGGTTCATGTCTTATTTAAAAGTATTTTTTTCTGGTAGAGCATGCTTAAAAACATAGGATTTGACCAGTTTTTAAATAATTTGACAAGGTTTACTATAAAAAAAAATTCTTTAAATTGGTGCGCAGATTCAACTTTATTTTTTACGCATCTGTGCATGACATCACAAATGATGAACTGCCATTCACTCTTGCCATTAACGCAGAGCGCAATTTTTAATTCACTTCTTTATTTTAGTGTATTGGCAACTATACCGTTGATAGTAAGCGTAGAGCACAATGTTTAATTCGCTTCAAAATTATTATAACCTGGAAACGTGGTAGACAGGAAGCGAAAGCATTCAGCGCGCCAATGGAATTCGCGTCTAAGTTCATCATTTGTGACGTCATAAAGATCACGTCTTGTTTGAAAAATCTGACATATACAAAAATAGGGCTGTTGGAAAAATGAAAGTATTTTCTGAGTCCATGTTATATTTTGGCACATTCTATCAGCTTGTGACTAAAAGTAGTACTTTTGACTGAAGCAAACAACCCCATTCCAATTAAATCAATGAAAATCCCATTGATCAAATTAATAATAATGCTTTCCTCTTAATATCAGATTACGCAGCCACACATATTTTAACTCTCGGATCGAAATTCCGTCACTGAGAAGGAACTTTTAAAAAACCGCCACAAATGCGCAGAAACACATACATATATGAAGAGGGATTTATTTTTCAATTAAGCTCTGGCAGAATTTCAGATGAGGGAGGAATAAAACCCCAAAGGGGGCAGAAACCGTAATTTTGAGAGTGATGTTCTTTTTTTGATTACATTTTAATTTTTCCAAACGAAAAGTTTTCTTCTGGTCCCCCTTTCCTCGTTTTGAATATTTAATCCATTTTGTCCTGAGCTGTCTTGAAAAATGAGAACTCTTTAAGGCAATCTAATGAGTTTTCTCTTTTCGAGGGAAAGGTGATTTTAGAACGCAGAAAGGAGAGGGGCGGAATGCATATTCCCTTCAAGCAGAGTTGCCATTTTGGCTAGAAAAATGCCGCTGCAATTTTTCGGTTCTGCGTCGACAAGCATGTAAAAATTAAAATTGATGACGTGTTGTAGACTTATAACGCAAAAGTAAATACAATTTCTGTTGGAACTGCTTCCAGATTGTTTGACAATCTTGCGGCAAAATTTGAAAAGAATAACTTTAAGATGAAAATGAAATGTTTTCTGAAAAACGGGGTCTAGTTTTCGTTCCGAGAAAGTTGACATCTGTTCTAATTAAGAACAAGACCCTGCAGGTGTTGATACTCAGAACGAAGCGACACTTCAATTAACTTCTGATGGGATGAAAACTTTATTGGTAAACACTATGCTTTAATTCGAAGTTTCCTCTTGATATTTACTGATTGTAACGGTGTAGAATTAGTTTTAATATTAAATACTAAATAGTTATTTCCTTTAGTTTGTGTAAAGCATAGATTTTCATATCTTCAGTTTACACAATTTTTTGTATGTTTACTTTGCATATTGTGTAATACCTTGCATACTCATAAATTTCCTTTTTAGAAAAAAAATCCTTGTATTTGTTTTTCTTTTAATGAACCATTAGCTCAGAAACAGGACATTAAAACTGGCTGCGTTTCAAAAATAAATAAATAAATAAATAAATAAATATATTATTTTTTTTATTTGATAATATTAAGATTCTAATGTCTCAATAACAGGGGAAAAAGGAATTCGTAAAGTGTTTGTATTGAAAATTTATAAAATAACCTTCAACATAGGGAACATATGTGTCCTATATTGGTCCTTAAATGCTTAATGGGACGTTACGTAAGTAGACCTAATTAAAAACCTGTAAAATATCCTAAAACGTCGCTACTGAAACGGTGCAGGCTGCAGCAGAAACCCTTAATATTCTTTTACACGAAAGTACATATCAATTAATTAATGTAGTAATTGAAATATTTGCTTTCTATAGTGTTTGAATACCGCGATGCATTGTTTGTTCGTTACTTGAAATCATTTTAAGGCGATTCCGACGCATCATGTGGGACAAATCGAACTTTTTCTTTATACTTATATGTGTCTACAAATCATGTAGGGCTAACATTAAAAAAGTCTTGCTAACCTAGTTCTTGCGTGATTTGTAAATCAAAAGTTTTTTTTTTAAATATATTTTTTGTTACTTTTAAAATGAAGTGTTTGCTTATCACATGCAGTTCTTTAGGAAAATCATCTAGTTTTTAATGTATATACAGCTAAAATTTTAGTCCCAATATTTTCTTAATATTTCTATTCGCGCCGTTTTGCTATGAGTCATTTTCGTAACAGTGCAACTAATGTTTTATCTGTACGTTGTAAATTTAGTACTTATTATAAAAATAATTTTCTCAAAGTAATTTCTCTACAATAGAATACATTGTTTCTGTTGCAGTCTTTTACTTTCATAAGAGCACCATGAAAAAAAATCATTTAATAATATTTATGATTGAAAGTGTTTATTGTTTTTCTTCATATATTGATTTTAATAACTACCCCGATCAAAATTTCCATGTATTAGTACACAAATAAATTAACGGTTGACAGTACGATAAGCAATGTGATAATAGAAACCTACACTGCGAGACTTTTTTCAAAATACTTTCTTCACGGGTTCTTCAAATATAAAAAGAACTCTCAAATTGCTTAACGCAACTCACATACTTAAACGTATTCACCAAGGGGGACTTATTTTTAAATTAAGCTTCTTTCGCATCAGAGGAAAAAGTCAGGATATGGCAAAACCATACGTGGTCGAAAGTCGGAACTACAACTTTGGGAGCAATAGAAAGAGATAGAACTTTCATACGATGATGTCCTTTTTTGCTTTTTATTTCAATTTTTTCACGATTTTTTTTTTAACTTCTTGCATATCGCTTTAAATAATTAATGTACTTTCACAAGCGTTTGTTTTAAAAGAGTTTTTTTTTTCTAAGTATTTCTAATGACGTTTATCCAGAAAGATAAAGTGTGTTCTTTAGAAAAGCATGGGTTTTAGTAGTTCATAAAGTCTGTTCTTAGTTAAATAACCAACTTTTTTTTGAATGAAACATAGGCATTTTATGAGTTTTTATTTTATTTATTTTAAAAGATTTTTCAATATTGAGAAAAGAAATTTTATCAAATTTGTCTGCACTATCAACTTAGAATACTAAAGAAATTCTTTATTTTTTATTAAAGGATATGTATTAAGAGCTTGGATTGAATGTTAATAACTGCACTTTTTTAATAATTATGAATGTAAGATGCATAACTTGTTAAAAAATATCGTCCGTATCTGATCTTCGTTCTAAACGCCTAAGGAAATCAAAATCTTCCGCTGTTTACCTTATTACCATCTGCATTAAATTTTTGGTTCAGTTTTTTTTATTCATGCTTTTATTTTCTTACTTTTTTTTTAATTTTACTTGTTTTATTGAATCATGAAGCATTGTTCGCCTTGAATTGTATTTATTTATTTATTTTTTTTTAACATTACTAAGTTACTATTTTCTTCTGGAGATTAAACTGCAATGTGCTGCCTTTTCTTTTTGAGCCATATTTTTTTATTTTATTATTTTTTATTTATTATTTCTTCGAGAATTCGATTCTCAAGTTTAAATTTTACTTCACTCGGCTATTTTTACTTCACCTTTCTCACAGCTTTAAATGAGTCTAAAAAACGGAAATAAACAGGGTTATGAATTGTACTTGAAGTTTCAACGTGACAGAAAATTCTAAACCTAAAAAAGAAAAAGAAAAAAAAAAGGTTTTTTTTTCTTTTTTTGTGTGTGTGTGTGGGTGCAAGGGCGTGCACAGAAATGTTGGGATCCGTTGCAAATGATATTTACAAGCCCCCTCTATATTGTTTAACCCTATGTCCCCTCTTATTTTAAAACTCTCTGGCCCTCTTCAGTCTCGTGCCCCAGCTAACAGGTGTTCCGCCTCCCTCCCCCCCCCCCCGTGCACGCCCCTGTGTGGGTGGATGTTAAAAATTTGGCAATCTTCCTCAAGGAATTATCTTAATTACCGTTTATAAAAAACAGAACAAAACAAAAATCATTTTACTCAATTCGTGTCGAAAAAACCCATAACGTTTCGTTAAACGGTATTGTACAGTAGAGTGCAAAGGTTTGATAAAATATTCTTAGTTGAATCAAAAGCAATTTTTAATACATTTATAATTGAAATATGCTTTGATATATTTACAATTTTAAGAAAAGTCTTTTTCTACGAACAATAAATGAATAACGGAAAGAAACATTGAAACAATCGAATACTATTGAATATTTAAAAAGGTAATTTAATCAACACGACCAGATAAAACTGATGATGTAGTTCGAGGCTGGTAAATTAAATTGAAATTTATTGTAAGTCTTTAATTTTGTATGCTAAACGTCACTTAAAAACGCTAATTTACTATCCTTCTCTAGCGCATCATTAATCCAGCTTTTCTCAATATACTTGAAAACGTACGTTTGTTCATCATTTTGTACCTCAGTTTGTACATTTTTTCAAAATCATCATATTATTTTGATTAATTTAATCAATACGAACTGAAAAAACAGATGATGGTGTTCAATACTGAAAAATTAGTTTGAAATTATCAATTATTTGATCTAAACATCCACTATGAAACTTTGGTTCATTTCCTTGGAAAACAAAACCAATTTGTTTTATTTAGTTCTTAATCTCCCACAATTAACACCTTTTCAAAATTACGAAAACGTGATTTTCCTATCTGAAAATTTCCGAGCTTCTATTTTCCGTCGCGTTTTAAGTTCAAACGCTGGATAAGTCATCAACATCAAAGACCTATGAACTTTTCCACCTTACTAACTATCCTCCTCTAACGAGTTAGGCAGATGAGAAAACGAAACCTAAAAAAAATCGCATAAATGTCCAGCGTCCCAATAGTCTTAAAAACGTACGTTTATCATCATTTTGTATCTGTTTTGTACGTCAGTTTGTACGTTAGTTCAAAACTGCCATATCATTGTTATTAATTGAATCAAAAACTGATAAAACGGATGATGAAGTGCAAGGCTGGAAAATTAAATTGACACCAGTAATTATTTAATCTAAACGTCCATTTCTATACACTGCACATTCTAAATTCGCAAATTTCCTTGGACAAGAAAAACCAATCCATTTAATTTAGTTCCTGATCTGCCACACTTGCATCTTTTCAATGAAAATGTTATTTGTCTACCTAAAAAAGTTAGATTTTCTATTTTCCGTAGCATTTTAGCTCAAACGCTGGCTAAGTCATCAGCATCACAACCATTAACCCATGAACTCTTCTACTTTACTAACTCTCCTCCTGTAACGAGATAGGCACATAATAAAACGGAACCCGAAAAATCGCATAAATATCCAGTGATCTTCAAAACGTACGTTCATTCATCTTTGAGTATGGGTCATTCCATACAGATTCAACGGATGAGTTCGCTCGACCATTTTTAATTTTTTTGAAACTCATATCCCAAAAAGATGCATATGAATGATGTTTAAAACGACTTTTATTTTTTCTCTAACCTTAACCCTTGATTTTTAGGGGTCATCAAAAGTGATTTTTGCAGTCAAAAATGGGACTTTTAGACCTTTGCATTTTGACAAAAATCTATTTGAATTACATTTATGGCAGTTAATTTTACGATTTGATGTTAAAGTGCATAAGATGATAGTCTCACATGCTGAGTTACGTGGCTGTAACTTAATAATTAAAATAATGGCAACAGGTTAAAGTTCAAGGTCAAATTTAAAATTTTTGCTCATTTCAAAGGGTTATAACTCGCTTAGGGGACGGAAACGCAAAATGAAATATGGCAAAAAACTAATCACTGGAGTCACACTAATGAGAAAGTATAGCTGTAATTGTGTTGCCATTATTTTAATTATTAAGTTACACCCACGTAACTCAGCATGCGAGACTATCCTCTTATGCACTTTAACATCAAAGCGTAAAATTAACTGCCATAAAAGTAATTCAAATAGATTTTGGCCGAAATGAAAAGGTCTAAAAGTCCCATTTTTGACTGCAAAAATCACTTTTGATGACCCCTAAAAAATCAAGGGTTAAGGTTAGAGAAAAAATAAAAGTGGTTTTAAACATCATTCATATGCATCATTTTGGGATATGAGTTTCAAAAAAATTAAAAATGGTCGAGCGAACTCATCCGTTGAATCTGTATCGAATGACCCGTATGTGTTTTGTACGTCAGTTTATACGTTAAAACAAAACCATCATATTATAGTGATTAACTTAATCGAAACAATATGATAAAACGGATGATGGAGTTTAAGGCTGGAAAATTAAATTGAAATCAATAATTTTTTAATCTAAACGTCAACTTTTACACGTCTACTACACATCCTAACTCGCAAATTTCCTTGGAAAAGAAAAACCAATCTCTTTGATTTAGATCTTTATCTCCCGTACTTAACATCTTTTAAAGCATTACGAAAATGTAATTTACCTATCTAAAAAATTCGGAGTTCCTATTTGCCGTCGCGTTTAAGTTCAAACGCTGGATAAGTCATCACCATCAAAGACCATTAACCCAGGACCTCTTCCACCTTACTAACTATCCTCTTCTAACGAGATAGGCACATAGATGAGAAAACGAAAGGCACATAAGAAAACGAAGCCCAAAAAATCGCATAAATATCCAGCGTTCGCAATAATCTTGAAAACGTATACATACCTCCGTCTCTTCAATTAAAAGTCCACCAGTAGAATGCAAGAAAATGAAACTAATGCACACATTAGTCCATGCGCATCTGTGCTAGCTTAAACGAATTATGTACTTAAACATCCATTAGGAAAGGCTTCTAGTTGCCTAAATAGCAATTAGAGTTTTTATGTGAATCAATAACAATACCGTAGAATCTGACGTCGAATTACGAGCCCTATGTGCTTAAGAGAGCGAGAGTGTGATGTAGCGTAGATTAAATATGTATTCGATAAAGTAAAAAAGATGGAAAGTACACTTTGTCCATAGATGCAAGTTTTTCTTCGCAGTGGCATCAGGTGAAGTTATTTTTTAGTATCCGTACCATAAAGAGTGAAATTTTATTTTTAAGTACTTTTTTTCTAGTTTTTTTTTTTTTTCTTTTTGGCCGGAAAAAATGCGTACGTTCATATCACGTACTAAAAATACGCTCCATTCTGTTGTTGAAAGATATACAAAATCGTTTATGAGTCGGAGTATCTTGATACATAGACTTCAGTGCAAAATAAATATATGTAATCAACAAAATTAAAAGGCTTGAAAATACAATTTGTCCCTAGAATGCAAATTTTCTTAGCTGTTTTTGAGGCGCAATTATTTATCAGTAATCTCGACCTGTACCATAAAAAGTGAAATTTAGTCTTTAAATTGTCCTTAGGGGGTCGTTCATTAATCACTTAAGGATGATTTTGGCAAGTTTTGACACCCCTCCCCCCATGAAAGGGTACGTAAGATTTTTCAAACCCCTCTCCTCTATTCTTACGTAAGATTTCATTTTTTCAGAACAATGAAATCATATCACTGGAATCGTTATTAAATTCAGTATTATAAATTAAATCTTTTTGTGTAAAGAAATATTTACTAAAAAGTTAAAATTTTGACGGAATGTTTTTTTGACATTGTTTTTGTATATGATGCGATAATAATTAAAAATAAACCATGCCATACATAGTGCGATTCTTTTATTATAATTTACAGTATTCATTCTTTTTAAAACAAATAAAATACAGTTCATCCTAATGCACTTTTTACCTCAGACGCAAATGAAATATGATCCATGCCAAACCACTTGACCGCACGATTTCTAATATAAAATATCGACTTGGAAAATATTACGTAAGAATAGGTTTGACTCCCCCCCCCCCAAGTAAGGATATGTAGAAGAGTAGAAAGTTGAGTACGAAATACGTACTCAATCGCGTTTTATTATAGTTTCCATTACATTGCTTGAATTCCATTACAAAGAAAATATCGTTATAATGAACACAACCTTGAAGTTCGTTGTAACAGGATTTTCTTGCATGTAAAAATAGATTGATACCATGCACACCCATCGCGACACCCTTCGTCTTTCCCTACGGTATCCGAGGGTTCCGCGCACCCACTTTGGGAACCCCCGCTATAAAGCATTAAGTCTATATAGGGCCATTCCACGGAAAACGGTCACTTTGTCCCGCACGTGAAGCCTCATATATGTCATTAAAAATAACATTTTAGAATATTAATGAACACATTTTTTCTGCTTAACAAATAACATAGTTATGTGCGATATCTTAACCCGTGAGAATGCGCAAGGGGTGTCCTGCACCGCAGTGGAGAATTTCCATAATTTACTAAACAGATTTTTTTTTAAACTTTCTTATGTCAAACAAAACTATTACTCTAAACTTTGTAAAGCAACCTATTTAATGAGTGATTTTCGCCAAATTAAGACCGAAATTTGAAATTTATTTCATATAAATATGCACTTACATTAGTTGATGCATTCGGTACACAAGGCGTTAGAATGTTTTTTTGCAAAACATTTTTAAGCATTTTAAACAACAAGATTTTGTTGGTCGTTCTTTCTACTACAGAGATCACAGCACTTGCATGACACCTTTTTTGTTTTTGGAGTTGGCTCCGTTTAAAAATTACTTCTCAAATTCTGAAGGTGTTGAAAGATTACTTGCATGTTTCGTATTTCCCTGAAGTTTTCAAATAATGTTCTTTTCTGGTGTTCTTACGTTGGAACGATATTTTTCTTTCATTCCTTTTGTTTCACCATCTTTTCCAATGGAAAGTTTCATTTTGACGACCAATTATTTCGTCATCTTCAGATAAATCCTCAGTTTCACTGTCAGGATTATGGGGACTATAATTTAACACTATTATCAAGCTCCTCATCAGATTCATTTATCTATTGATCATCAGTGGAAACTTCATCCGACAGCTTTTGCAAATGTCTCATAACCTCATCATACGTCATGTAGCGCGACATTTTTGGCGAAAATCAGAGAATCACAAGGACGAGCAAGGGGTGTTTTGCACCCTATATAAGTAATTCCAGGGAATCGCTGCAGGAGTGCACACAGCAAACATACCCCCCATTAGCAAGCGACCTTCAAACCAGCTACACCGAGTTTGATCCAATTTCAAATAAGGGAACTTAAAAAGTTCGAATAATAAAGTTCTGTGGAGTGTCAAACGCCTCCCTTGCGCGTCCCTCGCGGGTTAAGCAAAAAGTTTCGTCATTACCCTTTAAGATTATTACTTTTTAATAAAATATATAATCCGTCACGAGCGGGACAAGGAGTTGATTTTTATTAATGACTTGCCTTAAAGTGTCTGAATATAATTACATTTCGTTGATTTGTTTAAAAAAAATCTAAAACATATTTTAAGCAGTTTTGGGGAAATCATTGAAATGTCACTCTCCCTCCTCCCTATAACTTGCAAAAAAGTTTTCTAAAAATCACATATATAGACGAATTCAAAGAGGAGCAAACCTCGTAGGTCGTAGTCTTTGATGTTCTCTTTGGGCTCCTATAAAAAGATTTTATTACATAAATAGTGTTTCTTTAATTGCGTGTATAAAACTCATGAAACATGTGCTACAGATAAAGGTGGAAGTACGGCTGGAAGCGTTACTGGAGGGAGAAGGGGATAATGTGCCATCCATAAAAAATAATGATGGTGACAGTTCGCGGTTGATGTGGATTTCGGATGTAATGGCTCAAGTCTGGGGAAAGGATTTGTCTCTCCCTAAAGCGTTTTTGCAGACATAACGATGCATGTGACTTGTCTGTTTAGCGAAAAAAAAAAGGAGTTGAACAAAACAGATTTGTGTAATCTTTTGGTAGTAGTGAGGAACATCGCTAGACGATGTGTGTAGATAAACTATCTATCATTTATCCTGGTAATCGTTTAAAGGTATTTCAAATCAATAAATTGTTCACCTATTTTTGTCAGACAATTAAAAAAAATACATATTATACAGTAAACTTGCGGTTACCCGTGGAATAGGGTGGCACGTTAACCGCGGATAAGCGAAAACCCCGGATGATCAGAATAATTTATAAAAAACGATACTACTGTATACAAGAGCTAAAAATATGAATGACCCTCACTCATACATTTAAATTATAGCTAAAAATATTGCTACATTGCATCTAAAAAATGATGTAAAAAACATATGTAAAAGGTGAGAACGAACAATAACACAATCATAAGTGTAAAAACATTTAAAGACAGTTTTAAAAAAAATGAATAGATCCGCCGATAATCGAGAGTTTACTGCACTTAAAAATGACTATGCAAAAATAAATGAGAAATGGTCAATTATACTTTTTGCTAAAAAAGCAAAAAAAAAAAAAAAAAAAAAAGCCGCTAAATTAAGCACAGTTTGTCTAGAAAACCCACCATATAGCTATTTTAAGGTTGCACTAGAATCTTTTTATTAGTGCAGTAGTGCTTTTTGTTGTGTGTTGAGCATGTACATATTCAATACTACACTGTTTAACGAAAATGCGCCGTATACTATTTTAAGATAATTGAACTTGCTCAAGATGAAATCCATAATATACATTCAATTCCCTAATCCATGAAATACACACAATTTGTACTTTGTAAATTTCATCCAATCGTTATTTTCCGATTTTCTATCTGAAAATAAAGCACATAGAAAATCAATATAGCAATCAGTTTGTGGATTGAGATCTAACCCCCACTCTCTAAGCCGAGGGGAACAGGAGGATGTTAAGAGAAATTTTGTTTTAGGTTCGCGTTAAAAATTGTACATTTAATAATGCAAAATTACTCAAAATTTATCAAGAAAAAGCTAAATGAATTGGTATTACTCTGGCTTATTTATTCAATTTTTCATTTAACACACAACAGGGGTTCCACGAGGGGAAGACTGGTCCCTAGCACATGTTGAGCCCTTGGGATTTTTAAGGTGTCTTTTTTTTTCTATTTTAGGTGAATATCATTCTGCGGGAGGGGGTATACTGAGGGGTGCCGTCGCTCTAGTGGGTGTATGGGTATCCCTGGCTACAGCTCTGGGGATTTTATTCTTTAATTAGAGCTTTCGTATAAAAATACCACCAGCTCATTATTTTAGTGCACAAAAATAATTAATATTATTTTTGACAGAATATCTTACATCGGCCTAAAGCTAATATGTGATAATAGTTAATAGACATCAAATTTAATAAATGTTTGGTGAAAAAAAGACTTTGTCATTTTTCGCAGCTGGTGTTTGATGAATACTGATTACAAACTGTTGCAGATTTTTAATGTGTCACTTTATGAGTTAAATGCTTTCATCGATATTAATTAATCTCAAAATTCATTCTCTTTTATTCGCTTTTAATGTCAAAACCTCGATCAGATTAATTAAGGGAAAGATTTTTTGAAGGCAAAATGCGTTATCATGAAGAGTTTTGTCAGGAAGTTGATAATTATTGTGTCTGTCAGTGTTGCGAAGTTTTATAAATGAGAAAATAATATGAATATTTAATACTTACAAATTATTTTTGCGTGTTATGAAAACATATTAGACTTAAAAATATGTTTTATTTCTTTAACGTGTTTTTAATAGTATGTGCTAAGTTTTAATTGTAGATGTGGTAAAAAGAATAAAGAAAAAGAAAAACTAGATATGTACATGTACTTCCTGGAATCTAATGCTGAATCAAAGAATCATCACCACCCGCAAATATTTGATTTTTTACTGTAAAATATTGGGTCATTTCACAGTATTTTGTATAATGATGTATAAAATATGACTCTTTTTTTGCCATAGTTATTTAACTTACTGTTTGATTAGCATATTATTTTATTTTGAGTGTTTCTTACACACACACAAACTCAAATTTAAATAATGTGCTAATCAAAGTGTAAATTAAATAGTTATGGCAAAAAAGTGTCATATAACGGACTCGACATTTGTCCAAAATACTGTTAAATGGCCCTAATGCAAATGTAATGTATTTTGGTTATAAACCACCTTTTATTTTTGTGAGTTCGCACAAACCACAAACTCCAAGGTGAGTTCCTTTCAGCATTTTTATTCCCACTACTGCCCTCAAAGTACGGAAAGGTAATTTGTACCAAGTTGAATTGGTTATTTTCATAGAGGTTTTGCAAAGGTATTCCAACTCACATACGCGCCAATAATCCGTCCCTTTTTTTCTGAACTCTATCTAAAAAAGTAGACATTTGTCAAGGTCATAGCTCAATTTACCAGGATCATACTATATTGTCAGCAGCATTATTGCCGTTTTGCAAAGATGTAAATGAACAACAATGCTTCAGGAAGCAAACTTGTTTCTCCAATACGTGAAATACACCGCCAGCTCAGTCTATTCCAGCCGAGGACTGCAGTTTCGTGCTTATTAGCACTCATCAGCCCGGCTAGCGGAAGCGACTAAGCTGGAAGTGGAAACCTTGAGTGCTAATAAGCACGAAGCTGCACTCCTCGGCTGGAATAGACTGAGCTGGCGGTGTATTTCACGTATTTCTGCCTCAGCCCCGGTTATAGAACGGTAACATACTGATATTGTTTCTCCAATGCTTGATTTTAGCAACTCTGGTTCAATTCAAAGTTTACGATCGGTTTTTTAGTTACTTCGGTCGTAGACAAGTTCCAACGTTCGTATTGTGGACGATATAACTAAAAGTTGCTTGATGTCTGTCCCTCTTCTAATATTGCACTGTCAATATCAAAGTTAGCCAGTTACTTTTGATAAAGTTCCTATTTACTATACTGGCATTGCTCATCATGCTCTTGCGTCCAGAAGAGAAAAATTATGACTCATGATGCAATCGGAAAATGACCAGCTGACGTAGAAAGGAGAAGCCCTCATTTTCTTCAAATTTTACCTTTTCTAATCAGAAATTGTCATAAGCTAAGGCAAAATATTTAAATTAAATAAATTTTGAATTATTTTAAATCAATTAATATTCATTGTTTTGTAGCTTATTCATTTATTTATGTTCTCGTACATGAGTTTAAATAGCTGAGTCAAAGACCTTGACTTTTCCACCCGCAAAGGAAAAATTCTGCTGGCACACATATGTTTTATTTTATTTATTTGCTAATATTTTTGAACGTGAAAGCCTTTCAACAAATAATTTGTTTTCCAAATTGTCAGCATCCATTTGAATAATAGCAAAAGTATAGTTTCAAAAACTTTCCAGATTCGCTTTTCCTGCATTGCACAATTTTTTCTATTACAGTTTACGCCGGTAATTGAATCAATGGTTTATTGAATCGTCCGCTTTAATGAATCAAATTGTCAAAAACATAAATAAAATCCAGCTTTATTGAATTAGCCGCTTTATTGAATCAGCCGCTTTATGGAATCAAAACTGTTTAGAACAAATGTGATTCATGCAAGCGGCGGCCATTTCGCGCGGGACCCTGAAGCGACTTAAAATGTTTAAACGAAAAGTTTTAAAACAAAATGTTTAAATTGTCCTTTATTTATTTATGTTGAATAAAAACATAAAGCATCCAAAGAGTTTTGTTCTTCAGCGTTTAAAATTTACTTTCCTTTTTCATTCACCTGACAAGCGTCATTATAATTTCTGAGCCTCTCAATCATTTTGTTGCATGTGCAGCATTTTGTTCTGCATGTTGCTATGCGTAAAACCGTAGAGATGTAATAGCTCCATAAATAACACCATTTAATCAGAACTTATCATCTCCTACCTAACATTGTTCGTTTTTGACCTGTGTCAAAGAAGCATAAAATACGCAGAAAAGTCGATTCATTGACATTAAAATGTTTCTTCATTTAAATAAAAACAGAATTAGAATCAATTGGCTGTCTTATCTGATAGTATGACAATCTTTCAGCGACGAAAAACGCGTACTTACGCGCAATTAGTGAAGAAAAAAAGAACTTTTTTTAGTTCCAAAAGCAATGCAGTTATAATGATAAGAATCTGGCATTGTGCCATTTTTCCTCTGGAACTATTCTGGCATTGCCATACATAAATACAGATAATGTGTACTGTGGATATTTAGTAATGAGAAGCAATATGTATAGCAGCGGCTATAATGTATTCAATCCTTATGAAAGTGAAGAAGCAGCAACCAAGAAAAAAAAAAGGTATTCCCCAGACTGTATACAACACAACTCAGCTCCAGCAGTTATGCAGATGACTCTGCTTTATTGCGTGTGCTTTAAAAAGAATGGTTGTTGTAATGACGCGCGAAAATACCGTCTAGAACTTTTTAGGAAATGACATGAGGGGGAGAAGATATGGAAAGCGTTATTTTGGTTGTACTGTCATAAATATAAATTGAAATAATGGTTAGGACAAGCGGTTCCAGGTGGATGTATGACAGATATTCTTGAGTGTTTAGTGGTATTAAAGTGTGATTTTCAGCCGCAGTTTATCTTTCACGAATAGCTGTATATTCTTGTATCAGAAAATTTCGTGTTGGAATTGCTTTTGTATATTCTGACTTGAAATTTTCATCATTTAACTTGGCATACATTTGAATAAATGGGTTTTACTTTCAACGATGGGGAGTTTTTTCTATTTTCTTTTATCGTTACTTTAGTACTCCTTCTTTCTTTTTAATTCATTGCAAATATTAATTTCTGAAATTCTGCTTCTTTGAGCTTAATGTTTTAAGCTTGTACCCATCATTTTCACATATTTGTGGCCCTAAAAGCATAAAATGTGAAAATAAACTCAAAATAGGTTTGGAGGATGATATTTTAAATACACATTTTTCAATGATGAATTTCGTATATTCAGACGTCTGGCAGAAATTACCACATTTTTGCAAATGTTAAGTGGTTTTAGGTTCATGGTAAATATTTTTCCTTTGATAGAAATTCTCATTTGTCGTCTTTTTATTTTAGTGCTTAACTTGCCTTGGAAAATAGTTTTAAAAAAATAATCAAAAGAAAACGCTGGCATCATCAAAATAAGCAAGTAAATGCTTAAAAAACATAACAGTATTGTCATTAGCAATGGATATTCCGACATCTCTGAGCTTTTTGCATGATACTTTTACCCTCCTGCTTTGCTTTGATTATGTCTTCCATTTTTGCGATCTTGACTGCTTTATTATAACCTGATGCAAACTTCTCCGGCCACTTTTACTCTAGTTTCATTCTGCGCATTAAAGTGGACCAATGTGGTATTAGGTGGGTGGTAAAGTTTCAAGTCTTCAGAGTGTAAGTAAAGAATGAAAAGTCATATTAGTCAGAACAGGAAATAATTATCATTAAGCCCATTTTTCAACTTTTTTTTCCCGTTCTATTTTCCTGCGCTGAAAATGACCTTGTAACTGCGAAAAGCATGCGTTATAGCTTAATGGTCATTTTTGCCAAACAACGAAGGATTTGTAATTGTACAATTTTTACTTTAATGAGGAAATTGGTAGTTTGATGTTTGACCTATGAAATTTTTAATAGTTTATCGTAAAAAGGACATAAATCACATTTTTCAAAATCGAAACTCAAATGAGCTAGATATTCTCAAGTCCATTTCAGTGAATAATAATGAAATATAAATGTGCCCTTTCAAAACATTACGTAGATAACTCGATGGAATATATTAAAATGAAAACATCTAATTTTTGCGGTAAATGTGACTAGTACTTTTTTTTTTAATGATTTAATTGTTGTAATATATCTTCTTTCATAAAAAAGTACTATTTTTTAGAGCAGGTAAAGGACCAGTAGATAAATAAGCTGATTAAACGATTGAGGTGGAATTTTGCTACTACTACAGTCGACTCCCGCTACAATGCGATCCGACTTACGCGAAATGGCTATAACGCGAGTTTTTTAGGAGCAACGAATTTTAGAGCTAAAGCGAATTTCTCGCTCTCCACACGAAAATATTTGGAAAGGAATCATGATGCTAATTTTCGGCTTTGTCATTATTGACTTCGTGAATGTGCTTTCATCCTTTCAGCATCACTGACTGCGCAAGTTCCTACACAGCGCACTATAAACATAGCTTTATTAGTGTATATAATCAACTCTCCTCATTTTTCATTTATTTATTCTAAATATGAAAGGTGATGAAATATTGTAGCACCTAGGAACGCTGTTTCATCTAAAGTTTGAAAATGGAAACAAAAAGCGAAAGTTAGCGACAATTAAAGGAAAGTTAAAGATTCTTGATACGCTTGAACAATTAGAAAGTGGGTCGAAGGTAGTACGACAATTAGATATGAGTGAATCTTCCATACGTATAATTGAAAGTCAAGAGAAAGCAATCCGTAAGTCCAGACTTTAGTTTAAATATGAAGCTCGCAGAAATATTGTTGCAAAATGCAAACAATATGAAATTGAAATCTGCTCTTGTAAAATATATATTAGAATGACAATCTCATATATTGCGCAGCATAAATCATCTTCAAATTTTAAATTATAAATGTAACTTATATCTACTGTATAATACTTTTACAGTGCAGTGCAGTGTTATCTACTGTATAATACTCTTACAGTGCAGCGATTGAATAATGCATTTTTTTTCAAAAATACGGTAAATTTCAGCTCTTTATTAAAGAAACGGTAATATATAATTAAAAATGGTCTATAACAGTTTAAAGGGTGTTTGAAAATGTCTAAAATAATTGGGTATGTTAATAAAAAAAAGTCATTTTTCACAAAATTTTTCCACAACGCGAAATTTCGACTTACGCGAGGAGTCTTGGAACGCATCCCTCGCGTAAGTCGGGATCTGACTGTATTTATGGTGTGCCACAGTTTCGCCGACACGAAATTTCCTTCCCGCCTGTTTTTCAGTTTCAATGGTAGGGTTTTATTCCCCTGTGTTACAAATTTTTTCTTAAGGTACGTTTAGAGCAACAATAAAATATCTAAGCCAGAAATAGCACTTTGATATTATTCTGTTATTCTGAGGCAACGGTATAATGTTTTTATCCCTTCTGACGATTTGTTTTTAATAATTGTATGTCACTGCTTCCTTACACTTTATTCGAAGCATTTACAAAACTCAAGCAGCTCTTTTTTAATCCCATGGTGTTACTTTTTTTTTTTATTGAATCAAGTTAAAAATGAAATACTGTTAAGATACAAAACAATTCAAAGCATTATTAATGCATGATTACTTAACCAATACTTTCTCGAAACGTGTAACTTTTTGCGATTTATCGAAAAGTCGTTTTCGCAACAGATTAAAAACGAAAACAAAATAAACAGAATAGTTCTGAGAGCCAAAAAAGAAAAAAGGGTCAAATTCCTGTTGTCACAGTTGTAGATGGAATAATATACGACATTCATAAAAGCTGAAATGCGGGCAAACACCTTTTTCCCTATAAGTATCCGTTAAAACCTAGCAAAAGAAAAGAAAAATACGTAACGGGGGGAAAAAAAAAGCTTTGTGGAATCGATTTTGTTTTGCGTTTCTTTGTTTCGTAGAAATGTCTGCAACTTTTCCTTTTTTCTTTTGTTCTGCTCTTGGATTGTCACCGCGTGGTACGAAGAAGACGCAGAATATTCAGAAAGAACAAAAAATGGCGAAATTTATCGTGCCGTAAAGCAAAAGCGCGCGAATGCGACGGCTTGCGTAATAAAATAATCCTCTCTCGATGTATTTTGTGTGGACAGAACGGAAATAAAAATTTGATTCCATCTGAGAGCATTCGATGTTCCCTTCGCGTATGTGCGTAGAATTTTGCGAAGATTCCAAAGAAACTTTCAGAACTACTATCTTAAATACATTTATTTATTTTTTTCCCCTCTTGTTTCATTTGTACGAAAATATCGTGATAAAAATAATCTTTTGTTTTTATCATGAAAAAATGTTAAGGAATAAGAGAAGACGCTTTACTCATATTTCATATTGCAATGTTACGAAGAATTTCAAAAAGTTTTTCTTAAAATGTGTATTACTTTGTTATGAAGTAATATCTGAAATAATACTTTCATCACTTTTTAAAATTAAGTTTCCCTTTAAGATTTACAACTTATCCTTATGCGGCTAAGTAAAGTAAAAATCCTGCTGACTGCGTTCTATTGGTCGAGAAGAAATTCTCAATGATAAAGGGAGTGTGAAAGTGAAAACTTTTTGTGAATAAAGAGAAAACTAGCGGGAATGTCGTAATGATTGGAACTCAAATTTTGATAACTTAAAATGTACCTACAAAGGACTTTTAAAAAGTGTCTAAAGAAACAGCAAAGTAATGCTATAAAAAAAAGAAGAAAAATTTCGAAAATCAGTAAAAAGTGCCTTTAAAATTTAAAATAAATAAATAAATAAATTAAACTATATCATGACAGAAAAAAAAAAAATTAATTTGAATTTTGACCTCTTGAATTCAAATTGTTTTTCGCAATCACGAGTGTGTGTGTATGTAGGCATGTGTGTTTATGTGTGTGTGTGGGGGGTATGTGTGTTTGTGTGTAGGGGGTATGTGTATGTGTGTGTAGGGGGTATGTGTATGTGTGTGTAGGCATGTGTGTTTGTGTCTGTGTGCAGGTATGAGTGTTTGAGTAGTTGTGTGTAGGTGTGTGTGTGTATGTGTAGGTGTCTGTATGTATGGTGTGCGTGTGTATGTATGTGTTTGAGTGTGTGTATGTGTTTGAGTTTGTTTATGTGTTTGTGTGTAGGTGTATTTGTGTGTGCGCATGTGTGTGTGTAGTAGTGTATGTATGCGTGTGTGTGTAGGATATGGACGCAACCTGGAGACGGTTTTCGCTAGAGGAGCAGCATCGTGAGGAGCCGGTCGACGGTGATGCTGCAGAGGGTGCTGGCGGGGAAATAAAATGATAGCACATCAAAACAGTCAAATGAGAACAATAAGCAATCGTAATTGCTCAAAAAAAAAAAAAAAACCTTGAAACAATACTCGTTTTCTGAAATAACATTTTGCATAATTAGGGTAACGGCACCAGTAACAGGCAAGGGCCCAGTAACAGAAAGTCGTAAGTTTGGATTTAAATAATAAGAATAGGCGGGTAAAACTGATGTTGCTGTGACCCATGAATACGGAGCAACCATCTAGTGTTATCAGAGTAATAAAGAAGAACGAAAAGATATAGTTAGGCCTGACACTTTAATCTTAATTAACTTTAAAATCGCTTTTTTGAAATTACGGAAGGCAACAGCGTGTCGTAGCGGCTAGGTGTTAGCCATTTAGAGCCAAAGGCGCGGGGTCAGATCCGGTTCCAATCGTGTAATTTTTAAGAAAATGATCCTCGTCCATGTCGTATGATTATACGTCATGTAAAAGGTCATGCGTCATGTTTGCCTTGCTTTAAGGTTAAGAGAACAAAACACGAAACATTAAAATTATATGACCTTTTTTGGGAATTACCAGGAATAAGTGGCCATGTTGTCCTGTTCTTAACGGTTCATGTATTTCATTGAAAAGTAATAATTTTAAAAGGTAATGAGACAAAGTTTTTTTTCTTTAAAAAATCCACATACGCTTGTAATTTCTAAGCATCAAAATTTTGTTTATTGTTTAAATTTTTATTTTTAATGAAATATATGAGCGGTCACGTGCGGGACAAAAGTTCCTTTTTACCGTAGAATGGTCCTTTTATGTTTTAGTACTTTCTTCGTAAATAAACAAAACGTAATCCTAAGGAAAGTAATCCAAAAAGTAATCCCTATTCACACTCTGCAATTTATTTTCTATCACGTAAGTATGCAGACTACCTATATTCAAATTTCACATTATTGAAAATCCAACCATAAAACTTAAATTAAGCTCAAATCTCATCCCAAACTTCCCTCTGCACATCCGAGCTTAGTCATACGCTTGTCTCCGTAAGATTTATGTATTTTTACAAAAGTTAAATTTCACGTGTCGTAAATCCTTGAAGCTGGAAGCTTAACTAAACTCGGCCCAGGAATCTAGTTTGCTTATTTCCGTTCTTTATGACTCCGGTAGCAATGAAATAAATAGTTACAAATCCGAATTTACGGCGGAAATAAACTCAAAATTACTCAAAGAAATTCTATCCCACTCGGAAAAGGCGGAAACTTACGACCTACAACGTACGTAATCTGGCCTGCACAACTGTAGAGGAACAGTTACAGTTAAGCTCGTGATTTAGATCCGATGGTAATATTTCGGTGGTAACGTCGATCGTTATTTAGATTTTTCTCCTTTCCTTTTTTTACTTACCCCTTCTAACGTTTCGGTGAAATTCGAAACTGGTTTTATTTCTTTTATCCCAGAGCCTCGACGCGTTGGTGAAACAGGTGCTTTGTCTTGGAAAATGAACTCATTGCTTATCTTGTCTGCGGAAGTCGGGTTTCTGACTCTGACGGTTATTTTGCGAGTTGATTTCTGGGGGAATGGATATATGCATATTAAAGCAGATATGGAATGCTTGATACCCTCTCTTGTATAGTGAGAAGCACGAGCTGTGGACTAAAAATTTTAATTAATGAGAATTATAGTCACATGTTATCTCATGATATAAAATGCAAAGATGGCTTGAAGAATTTATCGTTATGACAAACTTTAAATAGTTTGAAATGTATTCGCTTCGATTGCCAGTATCTTAAATTTTTATGGATAAAAACAAGTAACAAGAAAACTTGTAACAATTGTACATCTCAACTGTTGATACTGCACCGCTACGGCGCTAAAATGTATAAAGAATGTGCTTTTAACTATAAAAAAGTACAACATTTTGAGAAAATGCTGGAGCTTAAAGTTAGAGCTGTATCTTGCATTAAAACCGAACACTTGGTTAATTAATTTGAGGACTGGTATTGTGAAAAAACACTAAGAATTAGCAGACATATCTCCGAAAAACAATACGGTGCTAACGACAATTTTCTTCCACTAAAAAATGATTTCGAGTAGACTGTAACTGAATTGCAAGTACGGTAGAACTAACTGGGATTAAATAATTTCCGGATAATCAAAATCCGGCTGATTCGGGTATTAAGAAAAACTAATTCTTAAATAAACAGACTAACGGTTCATTACAATAGGCAACCATGTTTTGTAATTAATTACATAGAATCATTTACAAAGCAAACAGCCTTTTTTTCCAAGATTTAATATGAAAAAATCTATTTATAATTTTCACATCATTTGTCGGAAAAGAATCGGTTCAATGTTTTTCGTTTCAAAAGTGAGTGGCGTTTGATTAGAGCGCGGGCACTGAAATACTTCATCACCAAAAGATAACAAAAAGAGCGAATGTTTGTTATTTTTGTGATAAAGTTCTGGGTATGATAATTTAAAAGTATTATCCATGTAAACATTAAAATTAAAGTAATAATAACTCTTCAAATTCTATCCGGATTATCCAAAGACCTGGATAAACGGGGGCCGAATAAACGAGGTTCTACTGTATGGAAATAAATATACGTTGAGGATGATTTACTGATGCATTTTACCAACCATTGATGAACTTTATGTAGGGAAAAAAAACAGTGCGTTCCCACCGATTATTTCCTCATATATTTTTTAATTTTGTGATTTTTAAAAAAAACATTGTGAAATAAAAATTAAAATGAATTTTTAAATTTAAGTTACCTGTGTGCAGGTACACTTTGAGTAATAAAACACATTTTAATGAGATTAAGATAATTTTATTGAGGGTACATTCCAGATACGTTGAGAACCAATGAAGCAGTGTGCCTTATTTGAACAATTCAAATTATAGTCTTAAGAAATTGGGATGCATCAACAGCAATTACGAAGATATTCTTATGGTTTGTTATTTTTTCCTTCCATGTTACTAGAATGTTATTCAATATCAATCTAAGAAGTCGATCTGAACATACCCGACACAGAACGAGAAGTATTACTTATTGTTTAAAAAAAAAAGGTTTTAAAAAAACAATTTCATTTTTCTCATATTTTGATTTTACTGTATTCCAGGCAAAATAAATATTGCATTCATACAAAAATTGGTTTTCTTCAGAATTTCTACTTTTATCTCCCTCTCCCCTCTCCGAACTGGGAAAAATGTCTAACGTGCCAAATTTGGTACGTTAGGAATATTTTTTCGTGCGTGCCAGCCATTCCTGTAATTGCCACTTCCGCTTTAGATAACTCTAAACTGAGTGAAACTTACTTAAATAGGAAGCTATTAATAAAAAGGAAAGACAAAGAAAAGAAGCAAAAACAGTTAAACTAATTGACAAATTAATATTAATTACATAGAAATTTACATGACGATAAATTGTCTTTATTCAAGAGCACTTTGTCATTCAAAATATTAATGACGGGAAATTATTAGTTAACTTAAGTCGAGTTTAGTTGCCAGGTTTAAATTGATACATCCGGAAAAAATTTATTGTTTTTATCACTGCTTTTTGCTGATAAATTGTCTGTTTCTCGCTATAGAAACACTATAAAAGGTACCTTGGAAATATAGAAAAGATAACCCTTATTTTCATAAATATTTAATTCAAATTATTAAATACGTGAAAAACGTAAGTCGATAAGTATCTTAACTTGTATGATTGTGTTTCCAACTTTCCTTTGGACAAATAGCCAGTGGCTTATTAGAATTACTTACAACGTGCAAATCAGAGCTGCGGAGTGTAACAATGTTTGCACATGAATTTACCAGAAAGCATTAAAAGTGTCTGATGCAAGTAATGCAGTACAATACTAAGATACATCTATATATATATATAAATGAATGTTTGTCTGTATGTCATCCATGAACTCAAAAACTACCCGGCAGATTTGGCTGAAACTTTCACCGTTTGTTATTTTTGGTACTGGGAATGTTTATAGACCAGTTCGAAAAAAAATCCGATCGATAGTTCCTTTTTTATTCCAATTTAAGTCACAATCCATTGGATAAATACGAATAAAATTTATCGGCTGCAGAAATTAATTCGCGTGAAAGATCTCATTGATAAGAAGTTAGCTGTCGCCATTTTTTCTTGAGTTTGAACAAATAAATTCTTTCTTTATTGTTTTTATGACTTTTCATGCAACCGGGGGGGGGGGGATTTAAAACTTTTTCTATTTGATATTTTTAGCGATTGATTGATCTTGCAAACTGCGTGAGTACAAAATTTGAGTATAGTCACGGCTTCACATGATACCTCGACCGATTATTATGAAAATTGCTATATATATGTATTTTTCCACGGAGAAGGTGCATAATATGCTCATTGAAGCCACTCGCCACCAGGTGGCACTGCAGAGTAGCAACTTCTGCCCCGTTCAACTGATTGTCATGAAAATCAGTATAATGATGTATTTTTTTGTTGGCGTAGCAACGCGCGTCGGGTAACAGCTATTTCCATTATAAAAATCGAACACACGCACAAAGATTTCATTTAAGAGTTGCAAGTGTTAGCAATATTTAGTATCTAAATCTCTTTTGAAAATAAAATAATAGTTTAAAAACCTAAAAAAAACCCGCCTTTAGTAGCAAAATGAACTAAAAAGTAAATAATAAAATAATAGTTTGAAAAACTAAAAAAAACCCGCTTTAGTAGCAAAATGAACTAAAAAGTAAATAATAAAATAATAGTTTGAAAAACTAAAAAAAAACACGCTTTAGTAGCAAAATGAGCTAAAAAGTTAAAAATAATCTTTGGATGACAAGTATGTAAAGTAATTGACCAAACACTTAATTTTACTGTAATAGAAAAAAAGCGTGGGGGGTTTCTTATCAGTTGTCTTAAAATTTCTTCCACTTGTTATCCATGCTAAAATGTATATAGGCAGCCCCCCCCCCCCCAACGCTTTTTTTTATTACAATAAAATTAATTGTTTGGTCAATTACTTTATATACTTTTCATCCTAAGATTGTTTTTAACCTTTTAGTTCATTTTGCTACTAAAGCGTGTTTTTGAGTTTTTAAAATTATTATTTTATTTTTAATGTAGTGCGCTGCACTACACACTACTAAAATTGTAGCTACTGCAGTAGCGTCGCTACTTGTAGTGCGCTATTTCTAATCACTGCCTGATTTTTTGATAAATATTTATTTAAATTTACACCACATTGAATTATATTTATTCGGGAGCAATGTCATTCTAACATTAGTATAAAAAATTAATAATGTTGTCCATCTTAAATTAACTCATCCGTTTTTTTTTTTTACTGTTTTCATAAAGGATTTTCGCTGATAAATTGAAAATTTTTCTAGAAAATATAAACACAATGTCTCTGATTTATGCAAATATTAATTTTATTTAAATGTCGCCGATACTAAATTGTCTTAATTTAGAAGAAGTTTGTCATTCATTTTTATTTTTTGCTTGAAATTATTATTTAGCCAAACAGATATGTTATATGTCAAATTAACGCATCTGGAATAATTTTAATTTCATTCTAAAGAAATTCCATACTTTGAAGGAGGATTCGAGTTCTTGTTACAACATGGTCCCAAAAATTCACCAAAAACAGAAAAACGAAAGTAGTTTACGTAACGCTGGTCAGGAACCTGTCGCTGTCAAAAGGAAGCTGATTTTCTGCGCCGCTAAACAAAATGCTTGGTGCAGTTTGACAAATGAGCGGGACATTTCGGAAGGGGGTTGGCAAGCACCAGACCAGAACAAGATTTCGATTAAGAGATCTTTTTTGAGCCCTAAAGCTTTTTTTTAAAAAGCTTTTTCTCTTCACGCTTACTCTAACTATGGTTTATCCTTAATGTTCGTTCTTTGGTTGATGTCTTCATTTGTGGAGATTTGAAAGGATAACGAATAAACTTGGGTTTCGCAGAACGTTGGAACTAGAAATTCATTATTAAAAAATTAAGTGCAGAGTGTCAAGTAATGTCAGTAGAAGGTGTATTTGTTTCTAGATTGTACGAGCTGATTTATATAAACCAGCAATAGTATTTTGATAAATAAAATTATAGTTTTGTTTTTGCTGTCAAACTAAAACGCAGTCGAAAATAACGTCGGAGCTAGAAATTTACTTTCATGATAAAATTTTGATGTAGATATTAAACAGATTTACGATTCAAGTAATGTCAATAAAGGATGTATTTAGTTTCTAGAATTACGAACTAATTTATATAAGTCAGCTACAGTATTTTGATGAATAAAATTGTAAAAAAAATATATAGTATGCATCAACCCTGTATTGCAATTCAATCATCTTTATTTTTTCCATTTTTGTCTCTTTTTAAAAATTTGATATTTAATTTAGCTCTAACTGCTGTGAAAGTAAGAAAGTTAGGTAAAAGTTTCATTGATAAAAAATCCTTTGGGGCTCTGCTTAAACGGAAAAGGTCGTTAAGAAATTCTATTTGCGAATATAGATAGTCGACGAAAAGGGTTAATGTATACTTTTCTTCAAAGAAGCGGAGTCGAAGGAAAATTGAACAACTCTGAGAATTTTAGAGCCTTTGATTCCGATTCTTTTATCCCAAAATCAGTCGGACTCCGACCCCGCAAGTACTGGCAGAGTTGCGGACTTTGAAAATGACCAATTTCGTGTCCAACCCATGAAATTTCAAGCCTTGCCTTCGACTCCCGACTCCGACTCCTTTACACCAAAATATGTCGATTCCGACTCTTCGACTCCGTCTTCACAACCCTGCTTTTTTATTTGGACAGTTAAAAAAAAAAGTTTTGGGTTCTGGTTGTTTTCCAAAGTAAATAAAATGGTGCAAAATTTCAGGTTTTGAATTTTTGTTTTTTTAAATTAACAATGTAAGGATGGTTTATATACTTAAAACCCGAACAGACGATTTGAATTGTTGAATTCGCTTCTTTCTGAAGAAACGGGAATGGAGTATTGCAAAGATAATGAACTTAATATAAATACGAGCTTGGATTATGACAGGTGATAGCTCAACTGAATGTTTAAACTTATGGATGTACCTCTTTGAATTTGGAAACTCACAAGAAGAAATGTTGGTTACTTTAATATTTTCATAACGTGTAAAGAAGGATTATTTTGTAAGTAATGTGTTTTAATTTGTTTGTATTTTCATGTAAACATTTCCCCAGAAAACATAAAACAGTTTCGTTTTCATATTTGCTTTAGGGATTTCTTGAACTTCTGGTAAAGCGGCCCCCCTGTTTTAAGTTTAAACCTTATGTTTTCAAATATTTAAGGATTACCAATTTTTTCCACAAACTAAACGTGCATTTAAAGTTTTCTAAAAATAACTACATTTTTACGTTTTATTTATTACTGTTATAGAGCTATTTTTAGATTTCTAATTTACTCTAAAAACCACCCTCGTTTTACATTTTATTTTTTACTGTTACAGCTTTATTGAAAAACTTTGCAATAAAGCTGTTTTTTCAAGAACAAGTATTTTTGAGCTTTGTACCAATAAATAGAATATCAATAAAAGCTTAGTTAGAAACTCTTATCGGAGAAAAACTTTGCATGTTACTCTGAATATGAAACTTAAAGAGAAATAAGGAAAAATAACTTTCGTTGCCAAACGCCAACAACTAATCGCGAAGGCGAAAGTAGAGAAAAAAGGAATAATAAAAAAGTATTCACATCCGGGTCCGTTTTATCTGTCACTACCGGAAGTTACGAGTGGGGATAATACGACAGAAAGGAAGGAAGACTTCCGGAATGAGCTCCTAAACGTAATGATGGTGGATTCTGTTTATTTATTTACTTTTCGTTTTTTCCTCGGATTTTTTACCCGTTCTGTACTCTAGCTTCCAGCCATATTGCATCGCGAGGAATAAATGTGCTCTGCGAACGAGAGTCTATTAGTTGATAAGAGAGAGCATTCTGAAGTTGCACCATTAATTACTTGGCACTGTCAGCACATAAGGTTGATTCACTAGATGATGTTGATAGGCTTTCTTATGTAATGGGAAAAACTTGCTTTTTGTCGAGTAGGGAAAATCTATTCCAATAGGATAGAGTGCAGCATGATGATGTTTATCATTTTATTTTATGTTTCTGAAGAATTAACTGGGAAAACATGACTCACCCACACACACAACCTCTTAAAACGTCTCTGCTCGTAAAATGCATAATACATTTGTTTTATTGAGACATTTAAATAAATGGCTGCTACGAATTGTCTAAAAGTGTGATTTCGAATAATATGTTGGAAGGGGGGGGGGGTATGTTGTAAATATTATTTTATTTTATCACTCACTTTTCTTTTCTTTCTATGCGATCATTTAAGTTAATATAAATGTAAGATCTTCTTTTTTTCTGCGTGATTATTGGTGCGTAATCGTTAGTGTAAGGTTGCAATTATAATATATACTCTTATTCAAATAGCATTTTAAAATTATGAACTATTTTGTTAAGTTATAATTTTTGTTTAAATGTCGGAGAAACCTGCCTGGATCTTTTCAAAGTTAAAAATAAATGCTAATGGGGTTGTGTAAATATATTTATTTTAAATGTTATATGATTAAGAGACCGATTATTTTATCCAAGAAAGTATACTGGTTGTATTTCGCAGATAACAAAGGTGACTTTAAGAAAAATTATATTAGACTGCAACCACTGTCCGACCGGGTATGCGAGATTGGACTTCCCTGATTTACCCAAACACACCGCTCGGGCTATGTATTTGTCTAAACCTCCCCACTAATTTGTCCAGATTTCATAGCTTTTACTTTTTATTATTTCTAAGAGATTCCTCTACCAATCAGGAAGAAATAGGATCAGTTTCAAGAAAGGATTTTATTGATTGTTTAAAGGATGGAAATTAGGCGAGATACAATTGTTTGCTTTTAGTGTTATGGCGCTGTTAATGTTTTTTTTTTCTAATATAATTTTGCATTAAAATAAAAGAAGAGCCAGTGACAGTGAGTGACTCTAGAAATATAATTCTAATATCGGATCAAATGATGAAAATAAAATTTCTCTGCATTATTCAAAAAGTTGTGAAAGATCAGTTACTGATTCTCCAGTGATGACGAAATGAAAAAAGATAACAAATTTCCGCTCCTTTCTAACACTACTCGCCTGTAAAACCTTCTTTTCAGATGAGATACTTCTTCAGAAGAAAGCCAACTTTAAGTAAAAATGACTTATTTTCGCTGCAATTAAAATTTTTCATAAATTAATAACTGAAGTTTCCATAAGCAGTTTTGACTGTTGATTTGAATTCATATGGTCGCAAAAAACACCACATTGATTATTTTTTAAAAAAAAATCTCGTTTTTGGTTATAATATGAGGAAAAAACTGTTAAGAGGTTCAAACAGAAAAAGAAAAGATTTTTTTAAAATCGCTTTCAACTATTTTCTAGATCGGTATTACGTATTATCTTTTTAAAAATCAGAATCGTTAAGAAATTGTAGCATATACTTGAACTAAAACGTTTTAGATTCCTATAAATTCAATGGTCACGCTTTCTCAATAGTCAGTTCTTAATAAAAGGTTTTGCTAATGCAGTGAAGTAGTTTATCTCAAAAGTATTTTGTAGTCGTTACATTTAAAAACAAAAGTTGTAGCTAACTACGTGACAAAATAGTTGAAGTTGTAACTCGCTACAAAAAAAAAATGTTTTTCTAACACTCTAATTAAAACTTCAATTGTTTCAGTATATTCTTCTTTTAAAAAAGTCAAATTAATTTCCTTTGTTGATAAAGTTATAATGTAATGTTTTAGTTTTTCATTTTGTATAAAACGACGGTGCAACTCTGTTACCTCTAATTGTATAATTCAATAATTCTGAAGTCACAGTCTGGGAAGTTTCAAATTCGCAACTCCAACAAACTATAGGGGCGCTGCAGCCACTGTCTTATGGCGGATGAAAAAGGTAAAAGAAAAAATGCCGTAACTTATAACTTGCTTTGAAGCTTAGTGAATTACAGTAATTTTTTATCATGTTTGTGAGAAGCTTTCTTTTCTATTCCTCTGAAATTACACCACAAACTGTTTGAAGTCTGTAATTTACTCCAATTAAAACAAGTGGAATGGAATGCTCTACCTTTTTCGGTAGAATTGTTAATCACCGCAAGGTAGCATATTTGAGCTCTGCAGTTGCGAATTGTTGAAACCTCTCTTCCCCTACGTTGCAATATTCCGTGCAAAATAATACATTATAGAAATCTTGAGACGGTGTGAAATTGAATTGGAGGATTTTTAAACATTTAGAAATTTTATTTTAGGTACAAAGTTACATAATTTCATTAAATAATTTGCTTTACATCATATTTTTTACACGGTTCAAAGTTTCTCTATGTGGCAGAAAAACTTTCAACCAGATTAATAATTCATTTTAAACAGTTATTATAAGTAGATTTCCTTGATTTTTTAATTACTATTTTTTACTGTAGGAGCTTTTCGTCACTTTTACTCCATTAGACACTGTAATATAGTTAAAATATAAATAGGGCGCTGAAAAATAGAACAAATGTGCATCAGACTTTAAAAAAAATCGAAGTTATAATTTAAAAAAACATAGTTGGCTCTCTGTTTAACGACTTTCAAGGGACCACAAAAAACGACCTTAAGTAGAAAGCGTCCTTAAATAAAATGCTTTTAACACTATAGTGCACCATCTGAAACCTTGAAAAGCCGTCGTTAAATAGAGAGTGTCGTTAAATTAACTTAAATGACGACTAATTAGTTAAGTTTTAGTCGTTAACAGAGAGCCAACTGCATTTTGATTGAAGATGCAGTAAATGGTGTTTTTTTCTTTGAAGTCTTAAGTTATTGCTCATTTGAAAACTACACAAATAGTGTAATAATGAAAAATATTCAAATAAGTAGCAGCTGAAAGAGAACCTTGAGCCATATTTGTGGCGCAATAATAATTAGCAGCCCAGTAAGCACCTAATTTAAAGACTTGGCGAGAAATTGACCTCGCCATTTCAACATATGCATCATTTTACTTTGTCTTTCAATATGTCTTTCATTACTCATTGAAACTCGCTAAATTTGGCAACTTTTCTTGAAATTTTGGCTGACTTTTGGACCTTATATTTCCATAACAGGGACACGAGGGCAGGTAATTCCATGCCTCGAAAAACACGGTTTATTATCTTTCAAATGATATTTATTTAGAGGTTTTTTCCCTTTTTACACTATCATGTGTTTTCCTGGTCAGCGTAATATAAATTATTTTCTTGTAACCTCGATTTTGGGTATTGTACTCACAACCGATTTCTTAACTAAAATGATTGTAATAATTCTTTCTCAAATGTATATGAATGTAACCTTTTCCTGCTTCTGTTCACACACAACAACACGCTTTACACTTTTGGAGACGCTAAAATTTATCATATCCTGCTGTACCATACTTCACTGAATGCAAGGCGTCATAAATATAACGCCTACGCTTTGTATTCCAGGGTGCTGTCTTCCAACGTTGGCCTGACCCTTGCCAACATAAAGAGGTCGCTCTGTGTTAATCAAGAGCACGTGTGCACCATTGTCGGGTGCTCCTAAAGTGCTCTCGATGACAGACAGGAAAGCATGAGGATCTTCGGGGTTGATTTTCATTAGGGCTGAAAATTGAGAATATTAGAGGGCTCTCTCCTTTTAAAAGGAACTTCGCACTCTCTTAATAGGAGTGTGCCGTCACATCCGCCAAGACGCAGTGGGTGGCCTGTTGAAGAAAATAATCGTGCTTGGGATTACCCGTTTGTGGATCTACGTACGCGCCTTGAGTTCAAGAATCTTTACATTTTGACACTATGAATGTATATCTGCTGAAGAACTAATGAGTATTTGGGAATTTTAGACATTTTTGTTGCATGCATTTAAGAATGTTTTTAAGGTTTGGCGGGGTTAAAAATGTCCCAGCTTTTTGATACACAGTGATGTGGACAGTTTTTCCTTGAAATATTTTTAAAACTTAGCCTGGAGTCAAAGACTTTGAGGCCCCAGAACGAGGCCCGGATCTGCGTACCCACAGACCCCGCAGTGTGGGGGAGGGGGGGGGAAGCACGTCCTTAAGGGGCCCAACGGCCCGAGAAATTGGCAAAAACCTGCGCTAAGATCCATTAACGTTGCAAATATACACTGCTAGCCTCTGGGGAGGGGCCCTACACATTTTGTTGCAGCATGGCCCAAAATTTATAAATCAGGGTCTGCCCAGAATCTTTGGTTTTGGGTTCATGATTTGGTTGGGGGGGGGGGGGGGGGGGGAGGTAATGTTATTGTGATTACTTTATTACTTTTTTAGAATAACAAAGATCAGCACATTGCAAATCCCAGAAGACCTAAAATGAACCGATTTTTTTTTAAATATCGAAATGTGTTTTTTGAGCTGTTTTTTCAAATATACATACTTTATTTCAGTTTCAAAAGGTGAAATAAAGAGGAAATCTATTATTGCATTATAAAATGAGGTAGACACATCCTCCATAAAGAAATGAAATTTTTTATAAATTTGGTGTTGGTTTACGGGAAAGTAGGGTCGTTTAATGTATCTAAATTTCTTTTGCACAGTTAATAATCTTATCCGTTCTTTGCTTCGATTTCGGCTTTTTGTAATTGCAAAATAATGTTAGCAGTTTTTTTTTTCTTGTGTTTCGATTCAGACAAATTTTGATGAAAGTTAAACACTGCCTTTCGTTTGCCACAAATATTTACTTCATAAATATTATATTTATTTCCAATATAGTATTATTGTTGTTATTTTATTTAGTTTTTACAATTTATAATTCATTTAACGAAGAACATTCCTTGTACTCGATCCAGAACTTTTACTATCATTTTAGCCAATATAGAAATTGATCCCTTTTAGAAAATGTAGTACCTGAACCATTCGCTCAGATCAATTTTTTCATATTTTATTTTTTAAATTCCAGTTTGTTAGCTTTGGACAATTTTTAATTTTTCATCTTTGAACATCCATGAAACAAGTTTAGAAAATTGCGAAACAGGAATGGCTTTTCCAGACTTCATGATTTTTTTTCTAAACTCTAGATTCTATGCACTAAGCTATTAATATTGCACTGTAGACTTCTCTCCCCCCCCCCCCTTATTTTTAGAAACTATCGTAATGAATTTGGGCTCCTTTGTTTATGGTCTAGCTTGCAAAGAACATTGAAGGATGATTTTGCTCTGCAAAACCTTATTGATTTATGTACAATTTGATTAATCAACTTGGTATGCTCCTACCCTGTCTAATTTACGTCAATTTCATTGTATAAGCTTTCCGGAAAAAAACAAATTGAGCATTTATTACCACTAATGAACAGATGATTGGAATTGGAGCATGTATTAAATTGAAATAATGGAACAAAATCGACTGATTTTTATGTTTTTACCCGTAATATTATTTCATTCAATTTATTGACCGCGCGTAGTCGTTTGTCAGCTCTCTTGTCGGCAACTTTAAGAGCCTGGCATTACGCTTTTAATCCGCCTTCTCCGGTCGCAGTTAATAAACGAATGCAAGTATTTTTATTCATTCCCTACGGATATTTCCTTTGAATGATGACTGATTACGAAATCTGCCGCCAGGTTTGTGCGTGCTGCAATCGCAGTCACGCTCTCATGTTGGCTCTTTTTCTTTTAATATCTTTATATGAGAGCCAGTTTAATTTTTGTCATCACATTGAAGTATTGATAAAAACGTCATGTTTCTAAAGTTGATTTATCATCTTACTGACGTAAAAGATTTTAGAATCGTTTATTATGTTTTGTTATTAAGAATAAGAAAAGCATCAAACGTTTTTTTTTCCTTTGCTTTTTGTTTTGATCGATTAAATTTTGTTAGAAAGTTACAGAATCGTTTTTGAGCGAATTCCACGCTTCATGCTTTCTTTGAAGTTCGTGTAAAGATATCAATAAGTTTTTTCAAGAGCATATTATCCGACAGAATTTTTTTCCGCTTGCAATCCTTATTGAGCTCCATGATTAAATGAATTCCATAATTTTGAAAGAAAAGTATCCTTGAATATAGGCAAAACTGATTTCGTGCTTTTATGAATATTTTAAAATATCGTACACTAAATTTTATTTTTATAATCAAAGAAATCTTATTCTTAAAAAACAGTCATTGAGGCCATCAACTATGGGGACTGAAAGTGAAAAATAATGGCAGACGCACGTTTGAAGCTGTTCAAAATAGTTTATACCTTAGAGATTCTAGATGTCGTTTTTCAGAGCATTGTTGAACATTTTGCTTGGTAGTCTTTGTGTTTTGCGGTGTAATTATTCATCCTTCTTACCAGCAGTCATTTTTAATTAATGGTATTTTGCGTTATCTCTGACTTGTTTACATTTGTCAACAAAATATTTTGATTAATGTGTATTATTAGTTTTATTTTTCATGGTGAAGAATTAAACTTTTATTTAAGAACAGGAAATTCTTATACAGAACTGCCTAGGGTCAGGAACGTTTCTATTTAAGGGACTTTTTTTGAGCAATCACGATTGCTTATTGTTCTCATTTGACAGTTTTTAAGTCCTATGATTTTATTTTCCCGCCGCCTCCCTCTGCAGCACCACCGTCGGCTGACCGCCTCACGATGCTGCTCCTCTTGCGAAAACCGTCTCCAGGTTGTGTCACTTACTTGCCTACACTTACACATACACACACGCATACATACAGACACCTACACATACACACACGCATACATACAGACACCTACACATACACACACGCATACATACAGACACCTACACCATACAGGCACCTACACATACACACACGCATACATACAGACACCTACACATACACACACGCATACATACAGACACCTACACATACACACACGCATACATACAGACACCTACACATACACACACGCATACATACAGACACCTACACATACACACACGCATACATACAGACACCTACACATACAGGCACCTACACATACACACACACACACTTACACATAAACACAACTACCCACACATACACGCAGCTGCCCCCCCACACACAAACAAACATACCCCTCCCCCCCCCACACACACCTACATACACACACACTCGTGATTGCAAAAAACATAATTTGAATTCAAGATGTCAAAGTTCATTTTTTTTTTTTTTTTTTTTTTTTGTCTCAGCTTGTTTGAATAAGAACCTCCACATATTTTCCTCTGAAAAAAGGACACTCGGTTTAAGGGACGAAAAGAAGCAGAGAGAAAAAATTTCCAAATAATGGTACAACTGCAACTCAAGGTTTACCTTTTGTCTGAAAATTAACTGGTAAAATGTTGTCATTAATATGTCCAAGAGAATCGAGCGTGTATTCTCAAATTCCTGCTCAAATTTAAGTTTATGATTTTCGCTCAGTGTTATTTCTTCATATTTACTCGGTGGCGACGGATAGTGCGCGACCCATGGCAAGCTTTGTGCATGAATTTTGAAAAGGGAACTAGTTGTAATAACATTGTATTGTGCTGTAAATTACATGACGTCAAACAAATCCATGTTACGAATTACTTCAAAATAATTTCTGTAAGTTGCAAAACTTTGCCATTACCAAATTTTTGACTAAAATTGAATTTTTAAAAGACATATTTAAATTTAAACAACTCTGAATTTTATTCAATGCAGTGAAGTCCCGTTACAATGAATACCAGTACAAAGAGTTATCAATTTCAAGTAAATGGTATACTAATTTCACTGTATGTATAAAACAATTTCGGTATCTAATCTTAAATCGAAAAAGGTGTCTTTTATCATGAAATGATACTTAGTGAAAACTAGGGATGAACTGATAAGCAAATTGGCCGATTACCGATTAATCGGCTGTTGATAATCGGCCAATCAAAATGTTTATTTTTAATACTACCAATTTCTCCATATTCTTTTTTCTTTTATAATTTTGACTTCAAAAATAACTAATAGTTTATTTCTGAGAGACGATTTGTTTTTCTCCACTTTCCTAATTTTTCCAAAACAATTTCAAAAATTCTTCCAATTACTTTGAGCCAACTTTTATATTATTAATAATAAAATTACTTTATGTGAACTAGAGATGAAAAATTAAAACTATTAGAGTTAAGCCTGTGGTCAACAGGCTAATTTAGGAGCACTTTTAGTTCAAATTAATTTTTGTAATTATTAGTAGCCATTTACTACATTCAAGACTTTTGTCCCTTATAAAAAATATTTAAGGTTATCTAAAAGCACTGTGCTTAAGAAAAAAGGTATCAACACACAAATAATGCTGCAGTCATACCACACGTCATAGTATATGTGGGAATTTATCCCAATTAAAACGAATAGTAGACGAAACAAATTTAATGAGAACAAACAGTACGTAAATGAACATAAATACATCACAAACACAAAAAACAAACGTCAAGCTTCGGTGTCTAGGGCCTTCGTTCTTAACACAACAATCATCTTCCATTCACGTCCACTTCGTTCTTGTCTTGTTTTCAATGCACTCCGCTCGCCGCGGTTTAGCGGTTAGTTACTATTAATATTAGGGAGCTTACATCCAAATTTGAGGCAGTGAGAAGCAAAGAGATGTAAGTGGCGAAATTAAAAATTTGGAGATAATCAGTAGAAATAATAGGGGAACCTCTCCTCTGTCTTGGGGCAAGAGCTAGTACTAGTAGCCCTGGTAGGTGCTGCTGTACAGCATGATTTAGAAAAAAACAAGCTGATGTGTGCATCAAATGACTTCCTTTTATTCCAATTTAATGTCATTTCCCCCATTATTGGCAATTTTAATGTGATTCAATTGTTTACTCTCTAAATATCACCAACACTGGCAAAATTGAAACCAAATTTAAAATTTAAAAAAATTAAAAATTAAAAACATCGCCAAATTCGTCGCGACAAAACTTGGCGACCAAAAGACTGGCGATGTATCACCAAGTGTCCGACAAATTATAACACCACTTGAGTTTACATTGAAATTAACAATGATTTCCCCCCAAAAAGGGGCAAAAGACCCCCTTAGGAATTACCGAATGCAGACAAAAGGCAAGGAGCACAACTAGGCGCCACTAGGAGTCTACGTACCCCAAATTTCAACTTTCTAGGACATACCGTTTTTGAGTTATGCGAGACACATACATACGGACGTCACGAGAAAATTCGTTGTAATTAACTCAGGGGTCGTCAAAATGGATATTTCGGGTGTCTGTAGGTTCCTTAGCATATATCCATGTGTGGTCGGGTCGAAAAAAAAAAACCTCAACATTAATTCGGGGTTGAGAAAAATGGAAATTTAGGCCGATTTTTGACTGAAAATTTTTTCACGAATACATTACTTCCTTTTTTGCAAAAAGAAAGTAAAAAATCAATGGAAGCCTACCTAGGACGTTATCTTTAAACGCGTTTTACTCAAAACTTGAAAATGTCCACTTACATCCTTTTGCTTCTCACTGCCTCATATATACCCCCCCCCCCAAAAAAAAAAATCTATGGATTTTTTTTTTCGTCAACTAATCGGCAAATTATGACCGACTTTAAATAATCGGCAAAGTGACCAATTTTGACCGATTAATAGGCACATCCCTAGTTAATACACTTCATGCATGAATTCAAATTTCTGCGAAAAAGGGACAAACTGTCTAGTTGCTAAAGTGTCCAATATTGATAGATTTTACTGTAATTACCAGTATTTTAGTATGAGAAAGAGAGAGAGGGGGGGGGGCATAAACTTACCAATGTATACCATAATATTCGCATGTACATGCCCAAAAATGTGCGGTCATTTCTCTTCCACCATGAAGTAATCAACGCCATTGTTCCAGAAACCGATGGAATGAAATGTCTCATACATAAAGCATCAACAATGTGCTGATGCCTCTTTTCAAAATTCCTCATCTCCAGCTCGTTTAATTGCTTTTGCCTAAAAGATTGTTAGCTTGAAACGAGAAACATTAGTGCTACATTAATGAAATGTTAATGAGTTGTTTGCGAAAAGCTTTCTACGAATCAGATTTTAACCACTTTTATATGCCAATGTTTGAACTATTAGGATGACGATAATGTCATGCGATGTAATTAATGATACGAGTGGTGATGTAGACGGAACCATCATTGTGCATTATGGAGTGGAATTTCATTATCTTTTGTTCGAGGTTTCGCCCCTCTTCATGGTATTTTGCTGTACGTTTTTAAAGTCTGCTAAGCTCTTGAGAATCAAATTCCCTCTCTTAAAAGCTTTTTGCTTTTAGACAGAAATATAAATTTTGGAATGAGTTTTAAGGAATATGTAATTTTAACCTTTACATACTGTCTCATTTTCAGTTGAAAAGGAATTATCTGTATGATAGGAGGATCGTACGAAATGTTTCGTTTTGTCTTATGCCGTTCTTTTCAATTTTTGAGAAAATGTTTTGCACTCTTGAAAGTATATTTCTAGAACCAAACTACTTGGTAAAATTTGTTGGTTAAAGTTTTTTAATTTAACTCAAGACAAACATGCATTTCAATTTTTGAAATTTCTGCAGTTAAACTGAATAAATCCAACTAGTCTTCTCTGAGGTGTCCATTACCCCAAGAATGATGGCTCACCCCGTCAAATGCTTCGTAGCACCCCCCAAGAACCCCCTCCCCCTTCTTAAACAGAAACAAAGTCGACATAAAACAACACCCCTAAAACTTCAGAGGTGCGTCTTGTTTCTCCACCCTTCGTGAGTATCCCTGGCTTACCTGTACGAAAGTGGATTCAAATTTACAAGTTTGTGTGACGTAGGGCCAGAAAACGCGTGCTCTGATCACATGGCATTCGCTATTTTCTTTTTAATTTTTTTAACTCTTTTTTTTTTTTCGAACTTCACTGATGCGTAGTTCTGATATTTTGGAGAATATGTTGCATATAAAGAGAGAAGAATCGAAACGTGTACAAGAATTTTATTACCGTGGTTAAATCAAAAATTGCTGAAACTAAATCATAAAGCATTCATGTTATGTTGGAAAATAGAGAATGTAGTGAAATATGTAGTATGGGATGCAGGAAGGATGTTTTCTTTGTCAGTTAAGTGTCTCTAAATTAGTGTGAGCGAGGGCGAGCGAATACTGGATGAAAGCAGCCTTTGTTCCTGGAATGATTTGGGAGAATTGATAGTATGACTGTTAGGGATGTATTTCAAAATTAATCGCGAGGGTGGAAAAAGGTTTTGAGTGCGAAACATTCATCAATGTCATTTATCTTTCAATTGATCAGGGCGGTCATTCCAACCTTGTCAGCTTTCGAGATCGAGATTTTCGCTCACGTGATCGGTTGTGACGTAGAAATGTTGCAAAGTAGTATTCTAATCTACTCGAACCTAGCCGCAAGCTCAGTTCGAGTAGATTAGAATTCTACTTTGCAACATTTCTACATCACAACGGATCACGTGAGCGAAAATCTCGATCTCACAAGCTGAAGCGCTTGGAATGACCGCCCAGGAGTGAAAATTGTATTTTGGAAAAAAAGATATACCGTGGATGGCCGAAAAGTCCTTGAGAAAGAATTTTTAAGGTTCATAGAAGTGCAACAAATTGTCGTACGAATATGCGGTTTGCGCAAAAATACTTCACAGGTTCAAGAATTTTTATAACATCGTAAAAAAAGGAAAAAAGAAAGGAGTGTAACTATAAGTAATTGTGTTGTATCCTCACAGTAAGAAAAACAAACGTCATGTGAGGTGGCTAATCAAACAGAAGGCAATATCTTTCATTACCAGAGTTCAATGTGTAGACCGAAATGTTGCTCGAAGTACATCCAAACGGTACTCACGTTCGTCTACAAACGGTGCAATAAAAGGCTGAAAAACTTCACACTACGTTTGTTTTGTTTCTTACTGTGACAATAGAGATATTACTTGTATGTATTTTTTTTTCCTTTTCTCTTTTTCACGGTGTCATAAAAAAATTCTTGAACCTGTGAAGTATTTTGGCGCGAACCGCATATGCATTCATACAACTATTTCTTGCTTTGCTATAAATTTTTTAAAATGTGTCAAGGACTTTTCGGCTTTTCGCACGCCCTGTACATATGAATGAACATGCACATAACAAGAAAAAAAAAAGCCTTTTTTTATTTGTTGGAGGAATGTTTTTTACACAACCTATAAAAATGAACAAAATTCTTGCTGCACAACCCTAATACTGTTAATTTGTAAACTAACACGTTGTAACGTTCAATAATGTATCTTTCTCATAAATTCGGAAAACGAGTGTTCCGTGTTCGTCATTATCATTTCCCTTTGAATCCGAAATTACACGTTTATAAAAACACATCCAACACACCTTCCTTCTTGAGATGAATCGACGAAATTATACATCAGTGTAACGCGACAACTTTTTATGCCCACTACTATGTAACGCATAAGAAAGCTATTTACATTACACATGTCCCTAATAGTCCACTTTCCTGCTAATAGCTCGTTGTCACCAGCATTTACGCTCCACGTGGAGCAGTTGTCTCGACGTTTGAAAATGATACGCATTTAGCTGAGCCATGTACTTAGTTTCTGTCAAGTCTGGCGACATGTAATCACTGCGTCGATAATATTCGATGCTTGTGGTGAGTTTTTATTTTAGTTATGGATTCGTCAGTCACTCTGAGCTAACAGGTTTGTTGAGTTCAGTTGGAGGTCTGTAAGGAGTGACAGAGGAAGTGATTGACGTTTTGATGTTCTGGCAAATGTTAGAATTTTATGAGTTGATGTTTTGAGGTTGAAGTTGTAGACAGTAGCGATGGCTCTTTTTATTTTTCGCCGATATTTTCTTTGTTTTATTTTTAGAAAAGCTGGGCTAATGTACTTTTAGTGCAAATGACTGTTCATGGCTGTCAGAATGATAATCATTGCAGAGTGTGGACCCTTTATACGTCTGTTAAATCTCGCTACGTTAATCCAGGATCTTTAGGCAATGACCTCACGTATAATTGATGGCTGATTTGTCTTAATAAAGCTTCTTTTTCTTCTTTATTGAGTTTTTAAGACAAATTATATTTATTCCTTAACTTGCTGGAGCAATTATTAAGCTAAATTATTTGCAGCAGCTATTTAACGTTCGAGAAATAAACTCATTTTATCTCTTATTTCATCGTCATTAAAAAATATTAAAATAAGTCTCAAAAATTTGCTTCTAGATAAAATTTTTGATTAGTTAATGAGTTAAATTTTTTAAACTATTTTCATCTGTGAAATTTTTCAAAGCAGTCAAACTAGTTGACGGCATGCACTATGTATATCCTTCAACCAAACACTTTTTCGGGGGGGGGGGGATGTTCTTTTCATAATTCATATTCTACAGATTATTTGCTGAATTATTTACGAATATTTATTTCCATAAATATGATTATTCTAATCGATAAATACAATAAAACCGACCGATTTTTTAATTCATTTGAATCGTTCTGTATATTAAATTTTCGCTTTTATTTTCTAGTCTTCCCCCATCCCCCTCCCTAATTATTTGATAAACTAATGCTTGCTCAAACATACTTAAAAGAAGAAATGACATATAAAATATTTTGTGACATAAAAAGCAAAATGTGTGTGTGCAACAAATAAATGGAAGACAAAATTATCATTTCTAAATTAGTCAGTTTCTTCATTTTTGTGTTTTACCGCTTTAAATTTTTACCCAGTTGCAATGTTGAATCATCATCCAAATCTCCTGTTGTTGTGTGTCTCTGGAACTTTTCGAGTATTTCATGTTTGCAAAATTTGTCGACATCAGGTATCTTATTAATGCGAATTGAATTACTAAAATGGATTTCATAAATGTTTAATGCTTTAGTCAGAGTAGTCATTAGGTAGCGCAATAATTCCTGACCTATCACATAGTTTCCAGAAACTTCGAATGCGTAACAAAGTTTCATTATTCGAATCCTACGAATGCATTAATAAATTTGTATTTAAATTAAAGCAAATATTCTTCAGCAGGTGATGTTCTATTCCATCCCCCTAACACTCCTTTAATAACGAACGAATCGCGTGCTGCTGACCTGCAGAAACGTGCATAGACGACAAATTATGGCAGCTCCACTAATAGAGCTGTAACTTGACGTCTACGACACACAGCCGTAATTAGATCGGTCTTCAATTTTTTTTCTTCATTTCACGCGAAAATTTTCTGAGCCTACGCGAAAAACTGACGTCGCCGGAATATTAGCCATCATATTAATGACAACCCGGAATTTTGGCCAATCTTTTTTGTTATTATTTATGTTCTCCATCGTTGGAACCAAACCACGCCCATTTCTTCCTAATGGGTCTGGTAACGGATATTTTGATGTTCGTTGTGGTGGCAACGCCATATTAAATTGTTGCCATTTGAAATTCCCCCCTTGTTTGCCTGAGTTGTTTGGAGCGATAGCAACGTTCTAAACATTAGAATAGACGATTAAGTTGCGTTATTTATGGAAAGGCGATTTTGTGATGACTGGGTTCGATACATTATTGATTAATCTTTTGTGATACACCAGTTTAATATGTATGTGAGATATAGTTCCAGGAATCTGTTTTATAAAATATGATCTTGAGCAGGAGAGACTGCCCCGTTGACTCTTTCTGGCCGAAGATTTTAGTTATCAATGTATGATCATGATCACTCCACCCAATATCGATTATGAAACAAACTTACACAGTTTTTAGAATAAGAATTGTAAAAAGCGTACTTTAACACAAATGGACACCTCTTTTAAATTTATAATTTAAACCTTTTTTTTTTTTTTGAAAATTTTTACTTCTAAAAAGCATATTTTCCTGTGAGGAAATATACCTGAAGAAGAAAGATTTTCCCCAAAAAAGTTTACAAAATCAGCAATAAAATTTCCGAGTTGATTATTTGTTAGCTTATAAAGCTAGACATTTACATTAAAATTAAAAACTACCCTTTTAAACTTGAGATTTCTTAAGAATCAACAAGAATTTTAAAAAGTAGTGTTACAGTTAAAGATGATAATTAAGGATCTAAAGCAGGGGTTCCCAAACTTTACCGATTCACGGCACCCTTTAAAGAATTATTATTTTTGCACGGCACCCTTGTCTACCTCTTTTATATATACACGTTGAAACCATAGACACTTTGCAGCACTCCTCGCCGCTTGTGGCACCCACTTCAGGAACCCCTGGTCTTCTGAAGGATTATCAGATACTGGTAAAGGAATTCTATTTCAATTAAAAAGTTTTCAATAGTTATAAATTTCACATATCGTGGCCTCAGAGTAACCGTAAGATATCTAATCCCAGAAATAACATTTAGGTACCTTACTGTTGCTCTGAGTTGACGATATATTGCATTTTAAAGAATTTTTTGTGCCTTCTTCTATGATTGGGTGTGAGAGATTCTCATTTGAGGAAAAAGGGGGGGGGGGGGATTGTTGCAGCATTTCGTTTTTTTAAAGTAAATTTAAAATATTAGAACATAGACATATGACACCGAATTAAATACAGCAATTAAAACCTGGTGCACTACTTTAGTGGTCAACTTAAACAGGTGGTCAACTTTACGGGTTTTACTGTATGCTAATTAAGTTAATGAAAAATGACTACTGGAAAGTCTTACAGGCGTCGCATAGCTAACTACCAAAATTTGTGCCGTTGAAATACATCATTGAAAGCTATATTTCAATCGCGTATAGCTGTAAAACAGGAAAGTAGCAAAAAATTAGACCCCCACTCTCGGATTCAGCGCCCTCGACACGTATAAGAACTATTCTCAATTTTTTTCCAGAAAAATAAATTCATACCGTCCCCTCATTATGAACAGTTGGCCGTTTACTGTCATGTTTACTATTTTGTTACGTTTCAATCAGAAAAATGATTTAGTTTAAGAATAAAATTGACTTCTTAGTTTCAAATTATGGGTTAGCATTGTAGTTTTAATATTTTATTTGGCTACTTACAATAGAGAAAACCATTTCGTGCCGAATGCAATTTCGTCAGCTTAGTTCTAAGTTACCGCGTTATATTTCACCCATACTCCTTTATATTAGAACTTCCTACAAAAAAAAGTTACAAAAGGAAAAAAAGAAGGTCATTACGCATATAAAACACAACAAGCAAACGATGTCTGTCAGTCCCAAGGTACAAGTTTTTTCAAACACATTTCCAGCTACTGTTGTCCCTTCTAATGTAGGGTTCTGTTGCTGCAATTATCCTGCGCGACCATTTGGTACGACCCATGTCTTGATTATGCTTTGCGTGTTCGTTTTCCTGACGTGTTCGAAATTGGGGAAAACTTCTTGTTGTTACGCTGAAATTTCGGTAATGGATCTGAATTTGCGTTGGAACTGCTGTGCTCAAGTGTGGTTCCACTATCGTGCTGGGTTTAATTTAGATAGAACGAACCGATTGCTTTGCAGTTATTATTCTTCGCTGTTGTCAACGAAGACTAGGGTTGCGGAATTCCTGTATAATTCTAGATACTGAGTTGAAGAATGGTTCCTCAAGGATTTCGTTAAAAATATGACCATTAGTTATGCTTATAAAATTCTTATTTACATATTCTTCGCACCTTCCGAAATGTCCATTTCCTTTCTTGGATAATGATATTGTATGATTCTGAAATGTATATCAAATATTTTAAAAGTTTTGGAAAAATTTGTGTTTGTAAAATAAAGAATTCGTTTTTATGTTAGCAAATGTTAACGTTTCCACTATCAGTTTTATCGGTAATTTCATCTACGATTTTCTTCTCTTCAAGTAAATGTTGTTTGACATAGTGCCCTAGAACGATTGAAGTAAATGAAATGTATCGAGAAAATACGGCCGCCTACAAACGAGGCTATTTAGTTGAATCAACTCTCGAACGGGCAGTTATTAGGTAGTGTATCTTGGAGCATTTACCCACTAAATTTCGCTTACGCTTATAATCCGTGACAATCGCTGAAACTCATGGCAACAAAGAGGGCGGGCGCTACAGGGAATCCCGGTTTTCCAATATGTTGTCATTAATTGGTGAATGAAAAGAGTTCCGTTCAGCGCCTCTTGCCCGTTAAAATGGGCGACGTCCAATCAAAATTAACTAACTTTGAAACGTTGACATTGATTGGTTGATGCACAGGAATCCGTCCAGCGCCTCTTTCAGATCATAGTTGCATCGGTTTAACACAGAAAAGTCATAAAGCGTCAGCGCCATCTAGTGGGGTCATGCTTGAAGTGTAGGACTCGCTCGGCATCCTTCACACGACAGTCAATTCATCAGGCTCATGCGCCGCTACCATTCTCATTCAGATGAGTTGAATCAACTTTTTAGTTCATTCAACTCTTCGGAACATTGTTAAGCCTTCGCTCTACACACGAGCAAACTAGCTGAGTCAACTCGGTTCAGTTTGAACAGCGTTGTGATGCAGTTGCTCGGATAAATTCGGCTTATGAGAAGAAAAATTCATTCAACTAAGTTGTCTCGTGTGAAGATAACTAAAAACGCCAGTCAACTAGTTGACATGCAACGTTTTCGAAAGTTGGTCCAACTAATTTGCCTCGTTTGCAGTAGGCCTACTTTTAGAGAGATCATATCATAGTTACTGCATTAATAATAAATTTTACATAAGACTTAATGGGACTTTACGCATCTAAGCACATTTATATGCCAATTTTCGACAAATTTCAAAGTTGTTTATGAATTATTTGGACTAATCACTTTCTTAGATTTACCGAACAATTTATCGACTTTACGTTCATTAGAAGCAGATATTGGCTTGATTTTTTGTATGTGCGTCATGTGTAGAAAAAATCTGAAAGTTAATGAATGCATTTTTTTGAAATACGTTTTTATGTCAAATTTATTCACTTCAAAAAGTATAATTCGAAATGCTTTTTTTTTTTTTTTTAATTTCAACTCAAACAATAATGTCATAATGTTTTGTTGCGCTGCAGTGGATAAGTTATCTTGATGGTACTTCATTCCTTTTGTTAAAAGAAATTATTTTACAGCAGTTTTACGGTTTTTTAAAATTTCCATTCAAATTATATAAATAACTGCAATTTCTATAAAATTCATTGAAATTATTTTTAAAATTGCTAAACAATTATGAAGCTTAGGGCTCTTAATAAAATTGTAAAATCAACGAATTTATGAGGTAATTTAAAGATTTTGTAGATATGTCTTCCGGTTTTACATGGAGCCCCTTTTGCGATTCATAAAATTTCGAGCTTCAGAGTTACAAATAAAAAATATAAATAGAAACCTCAATTTATTTATTCCGCTTAAATGCTTTCTTGATATATATGTACAAATCCTTATCAATGATGTAAAGAAACGCTTGAAAGTTAAAAACCCAGCTAACATTTTTATTCTGATATTTTCATGATACCTTTCAGTAATTTACTTCTTTAGTGCCCTTTTACTTTTAAAAGACTTGAGTGGCATCAAGGAAAAAAAATTAAAACTTTGCGATCTTGATCCCAAATGGCTTCACAGTGCCGGAGGAAAACGTTTCTTTTGGGTCTTGAAGACTTTAGTAGCTCACATTATTTTCTTGTTTCTGTACTTTTTTTTCGACCCTTGTTTTGGATGTATGTGGGTGACTTTTTATTTTAATTCGGTTCTTACAGGGTTTGCCGAAAAAACTTTTAGCTAAGGTTGGGATAAAAACTTCCCACGTATTTTAACTTGCTTTTATATTCATCTCTTTTCTGTTTTATAAGTAGGATAAATTGTTTTGAAAAGAAAGAGGGAAAAAAGCACACTAAATGTACTTTAGTCTTTTCGTTTTTTGTTTTTGCTTTGTATCTTTTGAGTTCTCTTACACTTATTTAAAAAAAATATAAAAAAACATGTCTCTAGAAACTTGAGGCATTTAAAAATGCTTAGCATTTTTCAAATTATTCGGCTTTTAATTGCAAAACTAATACTTTTTACCTCTCCGTTACTGACTTTTTTTATCATAGAGAAGTATAGAAGTTGCTTTAACTTTTTACTGGATATATATATATATATATATATATATATATATATATATATATATAATCGTATGATTGGGAAATTATTCTAAATATTTCCGAAATCTGTAAAAAAAAATAATTTTAATGTGCTCTTATAGTAAGAGTATTCTTATTTTTATTTATTTGTTTATATTTTTGTTTTTTGAAAAAATGTGTTTTAATATTTTAGACCTTTATTTCTGCCCTCAAATTTTTCCCCGCATTTTCTTAATGTTTTGAGCAGGCAGAAACCCCTGTGCACTCACCTGTTTTTCTAATGAAAGAAAAATGGTGTTTTTAGCACTGGTGTTACCCTTTAGGGTAGTTTATGTTATCGCTTCTGCTAAAAAGTTTTAATCTTGATGTTATATAGATAAACTCAATTTAAACTAATTTCAGCTGTAAAAGACAGTTTTCCTTTAACTCCATTTTATAAACTTTGTACAACAAATAATGTTTAAGTAGTTTTTATTTAAATCTGTTTAAGCATTTAACTGGAGCACATTTTGTGAAATTTGAGTAAGATTTTTATTTATTTATTTTTTTATGTTTTTTTATTTTGGTGGATTAAACCGGTTTGGCTTTTAAACGGTTCAGTTCCACCTCTGTCGAATTTGTGTTCGAAATATCCGGTGAATTAATATTTTGGCACCCGTATTGCCTCTTGAAAATAGTGCGTAATGATTTTAAAAAATATTTGTTTACCCAATGTGACGAATGCGTCTTACCTATTTGTATAAAATTTTAGGAAATGTAAATTACATATTAGACGTTAATTGCAAAAAGAGAAGGAGGGAGGGGCATATTTTATTGCTAAAATTCTATATATGCGATGTTCAAATTATATTTAATTAAAGGCCCTTCTATTTACGGTAGGAAATGCTTCAGAAAAAAAATGAACCGCGCGATGGATACTTAAATAGCTTGTTTTATAAAAATTGTTTGTTTTCTTTTGATGTTACATAGCAAAAACAAAATGTCTTGTCGAAACAGCATGTATTAGGCACTTTAGTTCTTTGAGCTGTCTCTCATTGGAATTGTTATAAGAACAGATATTTATGTGGTGCTTTTTTTTTTTTCAATGACGTGAAAATACTCCTTGATATTTTTCGAGGAGTGAAATTAATTTTGAAGTAATTAAAGAAAGTGTGGAGGAGTGAAGAAGTAAAGATCATAAGTCTATTAATAATAATCAGTTACATAACAGAAAACCCCAAATTTCTAAGGATGACATGAAAGATGGCAGAAAACGAAGATTTCTGTAAAAAATAAAATTTTTGGCAGTTGCAATGTTTGATATATTTGGCATTTAGAATCTTGAACTAAATAAAATAATCAAATGAAATTAATCAAAAAAATTCATTTGCGCCCCCCGCCTATTTTTCACGATGCTATATACGTATCCTCATAAATATAATAGCGAATGATCAAGTAAAGCTTCTGACCTCACCAACAATGGAACTCGCGCCATAGCATGATAATTTGATAATATATTTTGTTAATGTTTGACATGCAGGGAAAGGCTTTATTTTGAGGAGGCTGAACTGGATCCGGTATCTTAACTGTTTTATTGGGAAGATTGTCATTTTAGGAGAATGAAGAAACCAAAAAGGGGTCAACAATGAACGCTATCTATTGGAGTTTAGGGTTAATCCACTGAAGTTAGGGTTACAATTTCTTCTATCAGAATATCACCAAACAGGCAATTGCTTCGTTCAAATGTAAACTCAATTTTCACTCGTCATTCCTTGAAGGGCGATTTTCTTGTTACTTTCTAAGAAAATAAGCTTGAAAATACGTTTGACTACTATTTGAAGGCTTATTTTCGATTTTCAATGTTTGTGGGACGTTTAAAATATCTTTGGTCAAAAGAAATCGTTTTGTGACAAATCTGTACCTCAGAGCCAGACTGACGCTAAAATTGGCGATTTTTTTTGTTTATTAGTGCATTGTATGTAGAAGCCTATTCCGCATTGAGCCATGTTAACGTAATTCTTTAAAAAAAAAAAAAATCCTTTGTAATTATTTATCAGGGTTAAAAGATCGCCCGTCCCATCATTTGCATGCGCCAGAAAAAAGATTTTCCTCTCTTTTGTAAAATTATCATAACATGACTTACCTCCTTCTGGCTCTGAAGTGCAGAGATATTTCATTAAAAACATTATTTTTATGAAATGTATTACTTTGGTGCAAGAAATAATTTTAATTTTCAGACAGATTGGTTAAAAGGCTAATTTATGATTAAAACACACTTATTTACATACTGCATTTTTATCAGAGCATTTCTTATTAGAACCCACATTTTTTACTAAACGCACATCAAGCACTATAGTGCACACTATAAGGCATAATGACAATAGATAATAGTGAGACATAATGAACCTGTGTTTTCTTCAACAATCACAACAAAACACTCACATTAAAAATTTTCATTGATTTATTCGAAACTCCTTTTCTCACATGCACACAAAAGAAAAATATCAAAATCCGACAAAACTAAAAACTTAGAGAGAAAAAAACTGTCGTTAAAACGCATGAAATATCAAAATTTACAAAAGACAAAGATTTCGCAGAAACCTAATTTTTTTTTTTTTTTTTTTGCAAAAAAAAAAAATCTTCTTAATTAGCTGTGGCGCAGAGTAAGAAAAAAGTTAACCGATGCTTTTAAAAAAAAAAAAAAAAAAAAAAAAAAAAAAAAAAAAAAAAACTTGCAGGAGATTAAACTTCAATGAAAAATATTTTGAACAAAGCTTGAATAGAAATTTTGTTTAAATTAGAACAAATGAGCAGGGCAATAATTTTTTCTCCAATTCTATAGGCTGAGAATGACGGAGAGAAAAATAATTAGGAGGGAATTCTTGTAAAAAGTTAGTATGAAGTGAAGAGAGGAGTAACAAAAAATCTTTCGCGTGACGAACTGCAACATCTGTGAGCTCTTTTTTGAAATGTTAATATAACCTTTAACGTTTCCTAACCCTTCTAAAATGAAGCAGTTCATAATCCTTCTCAGCCGCAAAAATAAATCGAAAAAAAAGGGCAGTGCATGCTGCCATCTGGTGTGAACAAAAAGAATTGCTTCGGGCCATTGCATCTTGCATGCATAAAAAGAATAATAATAAAAATGACAAAGTAACAAAAAAGAAAAGCGGAAAGAACATAAATGTTTTTTATTTACGATTGCGTTTTATTACTGTCATCGCTTACAGGCATAAACCCCTGTAAGTCTTAACAATGGACAGTTTCCTTCACTCTATTTGTAAACGCATAGATCTTGGAATAAAAACGAGGTCAAAAAATGATAATTTACGAAACGCCATCTTTGCTAGTTTTAGCATCGTTATTCAAATAACATTTGTTATTCCGTTTCCCCCTAACCATAAATCAGGCGAGTGTTGTTCTGCAAATTTCAACAACTGTAGAGAAGAAGAATAAGATAAATTATGGAATGCCTTGAAATGAAGAAAACAACTGCGCATGCGTTTCATGGTCTTTGATGAGTTGCTACTAAGTTGCTATTCATCTGAGTTGCTTCCAAAATGTACCTCGAACGGAAGACTACGCCCTATAGATAGTCTTTCCAGACGTTCAGGTTTGACCGGCAGTCCCAGTTTAAAAAAAAAAAAAAATGGTGTCCGTGCCGGTTTACTTCATGCCCCGAAAAAAAATAAACATCAGTTATAGACTTGTTGATCAATTGTAACAAAATATCCTTCGAACCTGTTGTTGCAACCTTTTTATGGTATACGTTGCTTTTCAAAAACATTTGCAACTTTATGATTTACGTTGCTTTTCAAAACTATTTGTCAGTGTTAGTTTCAAAAAGATACAAGTAGTGTGTCATACAGTGAAACCTGTGTAAGTTGACCACTCGCGCTGCAGTACTTTGGCGGTCAACTTATAAAGGGCGGTAATAATTTTTTTTAGTTTTTGTTATTTCTTGCACCATGTATTCATTTTTTGAGGAATTCACCCTTACTCTTTCTGTTCAACTCACTTTCCTTGTTTAACATTATTGAAAGTGAAACAATAATTAAAAATACTATTCAAATAATTTTGTTAGTTTTTCCTTGTTTTTAATTATATTAGATACTTTACTTTTAGAAATTCCATTTATGCCAGCTAATATTCTCTGGTTTTTTCCATTTTCAGTTAATTTTAATATTTCATACTTTTTATTAATTTCAAGTTCAGCTAACTTTCTTTTTGAAGCCTTTTTATGTAAAACTTATAGCACAAAGAGCAACAAGCTCGACTCTCCCAGTTCATGAAGGCAAAATCAAAATGTCCTATCTCTTAATCCTTTGCACCAGAAACATGTAACTTAACTCATTAGCAAGCCCAGATCTGCGTACCCGCAGTGCGAGAGGCCCATGTTTTGAAAGGGGTTTACGGCCCTAGAAATTGAAGAAAAAATAGAAAAAACGAGCACTAAGACTTATTCACTTTACTAACAGACACTGCTGGCCACTAGGAAGGGGCCCTACATATTTTGTTGCAGGGGAATCAAAATGTATAGATCCGGGCCTGCTCTTTTTAGCACAATTCCTGTGTTGTCACAACATATTGCAACTGAAAGGAAAGACTTAGAACTTTTCTACTGACACCTATTTTCATTGAACAGAGCACAAAAAGCTATCTCAAATAGAACAACAAATGAAAAACAAGTTTGGAGACTAAAGAGCAGCATTAAGCTTTATGCTGCTGTTTAGTTAGTAAAATGCTTTTCTGTCATCAAAGCATTAAAAGCCTTCTTGGAAAGCTATGAAAAAAATAATAATAAATAAATAAATAATAAAATAAAATAATTTGCTGAAGAAAGTTTAAAAAATAAACCAAGTGGTCAACTTACAAAGGGTTTTTTACAATACTCCAAACCAAATTTGGCGAATATTAGTGGTCAAGATAGACAGGTGATCAAGATAGAGTGGTGGTCAAGTTACAGAGGTTTTCCTTCATTATATGGGATAGGACTAATTCCGTTCCTGTCAAAAGCGGTCAACATAGGCAGGTGGTCAACTTACAAGGGTGGTCAACTTTACAGGTTTTACTGTACATAGATTAGGCGTTTTGTTCCACACGCGACAGATATATGTTTCATTTCAAAAGTAACATTTAAAAATTGTAATAAAGAAAGATTTTTTTGCCTCATACATGTGGGATTTTTTAGGCAAAAAAAAGAAATAAAAATATGTGTCGTAAAGAAACACGATAGAAGTGAAACTTTTATGTTCTCTTTTCTTTACATTCTGAACTGTCGCTTCACACGCACGTTTTATCGCACGCTACGCTCCTGTTCTTCCTGCTCTTAAGTTAGGCATATTTACAATAAAATTGTACATTTTAATGAAGAAAGTAGATTATAAACAGCGAGAAAACTAAACAATACTCGAAATCCGCCATTTAATTATTGCCAAAAAGCAAAGAAAAATTATAGTAATTAAAAAGTTTTTGTTATTTGAAGGTCACAAACTAATATCAAGGCTAAACTTAAGAAATGTGGCCTACGCTTTGAAACTGATCATTTGACTTAAACCAAATTAATCTTCGAAAAACTGCATTGTTTAAAAGGTTATACCCAAAATGCACTAAAGAGACAGTGGGGAAGCAAAGGGATGCATGTAGACATTTTCAAGTTTTGAGTAAAACGCGTTTAAAGATTAGATCCTAGGTGGGCTTCCATTGAAAATTTTTATAAATCATGCTGTATAGCAGCAACTACCAGGGCTACTAGCACCATCTCTTGCCTCAAGACAGAGGAGAGGTTCACCTACCATGTGTACTGGTTACCTCCAAATTTTTAATTTTGCCACTTACATCCCTTTGCTTCTCACTGCCTCAAATGTATGCTTGCTTAGGTTCTGTCTTGAAATTAATGTGTTAAATTTATTGGCAAAACTTACCTCATAATTGCGAGAAATTTTCATTGTTTTTGGCTACATTTAAAAAGCAGAAGTAGTTTAACTTTTTGGTTACTATTACTTCTCACTGTTTTTGGCAACTGTTAAAAAGCAACGACGTCACTTCCGTCACCCAAAAAGCTTGAGAATCAGAATTTCAAATCCCTCGCATAAAAAAAGTTTCACTTCAAAAAATTGTTAGTTACTCTTTTTGAAATTAAATACAGAGCAATCACGTGACTGACAAATTGTCAGCTTTTCCGGGAATAAAAGGCCCATTGGCGTGAAGTCTGACTAGGCATCCCCTGCTAAAAAAAATTCGGATACACTTTTGATTGACTAACGAAAGACAGTTTCATATGGGACCTTCGCGTATCTTTTAGCCCTCATATATTCAAATCATTATGCGTATACTGGCAGCCCGAACGCTTAATGTATGACAAAATGTGTCGAAAACAAATTCCCTTTGACAAAACCAAATTCCTCGGCTTCGGGATTTATTTGGATTTATGTACTCGTTCCTTGAGAAACTAAATTGGCACTTGCGCCAGGAAAATCGGTTTTGACTGCGTAAGCAAAAGCTGGAGAGAAAAAAAAAGTAGCTTTTGAAAATGTTGCTTCATTTGTCTTTTTCGGACAGTTATTGTTGCCTGCTTTAGCTAAAGTATGTCATTCAACAGTTGTTTGGGTTCTGATTTGTGTGGATTATTTTTTTGCTTGACAGGATTTGTAAGAAAACGAGGAAAATTGACGGATTCCGGATTTTTTTTTCTTTTGAAAACTTTTGTATTTTTGCTGCACTGTTAATGTTTTACAAAATCCACTGCATTTCTTTACTCTCTTTCTTTCCTTAATTTTTATTCTTTTATTTTTTTAAATTTTGCTTTTTATTTTGTAGGAATTTCTTACTGTCGTTTATTTCTTTTGGTTGGTTGGTTGGTTGAATAAATTTTAATGGCGCAAGAGCCCTTGAGGGCTATACTCCGCCTTTGGTTTTAGAGGGCTCTTTTGATCTGTAAATGCAGTTACGTAACAATTATTAATTTGTTTACAGTCATTTGCTGGTAAACTTTCGGCATCATTTTTGGTCCGAATATTTTTGAGAACATTTTTTTTAAATATAAGATTTTTAACTGTCAGCATGAAAAGTATTACGCTTTGGCAGGTACTTGAAAAATAGTGTTCAGTAAAAATTTACATTTTTTCAAACTGTAAATAGTATATAATATCTTTCTATTTTCTTCTAGGTAAGACATTTGAAATTTATTTGCTTGCTACCAATGGTAAGTGTCGAAACTTTAAAAAGTAATCCATAAATCTGTACCTCAAAGCCAGATTAACGTAAGTCAATTATCACTAATTTGCAGGAGATCATAAAAACGTTTGCCTGGTGCATGCAAAGGTCGGGACTTGCACTCTTATAACACTAGTGAATAATTTGAAAAGATTTTTTTTACTTTAATTACGCTGTTATGGCTCAATGAAGGGAAAAAAATACATGCAATGCAGTAATAACCTAAAAAACGCCATTTTTCGACTTAAGTTAATCTGGCCCTGAGTAGAGATCATATCTGGCACTTATGAATTTTCTTTTATCAGGTTTAATAATTACCTGCTAGTTATATATGTATTTTTTGTTGTTGCTTCTCCATTTAACTGTGACCGTAATTATGTATCAATGGTTGAAACATTGGTATTGTTTTGGAATATGAATGTAAACATAACGTGTTGCAGCTTCAAATCGTTAGTAGTGAAAATGTGATTTAAGATTGTGCTGAATTGCGACAATAATGTCAAATATAGTTCTTTATATCTTATACATAAAAATAAATTTAACAATATAACTTGGGGGAAAAAACTGGATGTTTCTTTTTATTCATATAAATTTGAAGAAAAAAAATATTGTTAGCAGTCATTTAGCTTCTTAAAAAGCTAGCAATAAAGATTGGTGATTGATTTCAACTCGCCGTGACATTTTATTCACTTTGTGAATGGTAGATAGCGAGTCACTTCGTTCACTGTCATTGCTTGAGGAGTTTTATCTGAAGGTTCGTCTCTGGTAAAATTTCTTCTCATCAGCCATTTCCACGACAAAAATGCGTAGTATTTTTCTTTTTTTGGAAATTTTTTTCAGATTCAATTTTTTCAGTACTTGGGATTTTATTTCCATATATTTATGGTTAATATTTTAACTTTAAACGCTTAAATACGTTGCATATGAATGATTATTCTGCAAACCAGGTTTAATTTATGAGATTCCTTTGCTAAATATATTTGAGAGAAGTCATTTAGATAAACTTTTCATTTCGTTTTATTTAAAATTATTATTATTTTTTGTTGAAATGTTATAACTTTTTTTAACAGTGTGTTTTTTCAATATTATAATTTTGCACATTTTTTCAATGCATAGACAGCTTATTTTGCTTCGTATGTTGTGGCACAACTTTAAAAATATGACGCCTTTTTGGTGTTCTTTTTGTATGACGCTTAGTATGAAAAAAACTCTGGAAAGAAAGACGGATATTTATGCTAATTATAACTTTTAGAAACACTGGGTGATGAACTATAATGCATAGAAATTTGTTAAGAATTTTTTTTATAAAAGTAAAAAAAAAAAAAAAAAGAATATTTCAAAAACTGACGGCAATCCTTGATTGCAAAAATTTTAATTTTTTTTAGAAACGAATTCATTTCTTTTCCTTACTAATTTTCTCTAATGGTTGGGGAGCTGTCAGTTGTTACAAACCCTATTTTTCTTATATATTCAACGCAAGTTTCCAAATGATAAAAACGATTTTCCCTCCTTAGCAACCGAAGACGATGCATCAAATGGAACCGTCAGAATTCATGATTTTCGAACGTCACTTTCCGGGATAATATACGTCCTTAAATATTTCTTGAGAGACAGAAGAAATCGATCAAAAAGTTATGGTTCGAAAAGTAGCAAAAAAAAAAAAAAAAAATCACCCATTCGTTTCACATTTTTAGAGTTCATCGAAAAATTTTACGACAAAAACTATTTTTATCAATTTCTGCGTTTTTATTTTTACCTGTTTTATTTTAAAGCTTCATCATCGTTTTCGTCTTTCCTTATACGGATGCCAGACAAAACCCATCTTTTTGTCGATAATTATTTCCTGCCCTTTTCTTTTATTTTCATCCACCTTCAACTGACTGAGTTCTCTCTTTCTCTCTCTTTATCCCCCCCCCCTTTCGCAAAGAACCAATCATCGATCTTCATTTCGGCAGTCGACGAAGCGAAGCGTCACGTGATCAATATCTTCCAATCGGAGGTGGATTAAGCATTTCTTTTTTATTATTTATTTCCTTGTTTTTGTTTTCCCTTTCGCGCCAAAGTTCTACGAAAATGCTGAATGAAAAAGAGGGAGGGGTATTTTAAAAAATGAAAACGAGAAATGCCAAAAATTGCTTTTTATTTCAATTTTGTTCTTTTCTCGGGAGTAGGATATTACTCCGCAGTCCGTTATGCTTCCAAAATCATTATTTTCTAAAGAGAACGTCCTCTCAAATTTATTAAAACTTTTTCTTAAAAATATCTATCGTAAAAAGTGTGCTGCAAATGGAACTTCACTTTTCGTTCAAAAAAAGGGAAATTTTCGTTGTTACAAGTTTTCATTTTGAATTCATAAAACCTATATTCACATTTAATTTATTGAAATATTTTTTGACATGAGTTTAATCGTTTCTAAGTTCTCTTAAAAGCACGAAAAATGTGAATATGCTTAAAAAAATGTCCCAATGCTTTTGCTTTTTTGTTGATTACAATGTGAGTGCTCAATTTCGTTTTCTTTCTTTTTTTTCCTTGAAATATATGTTACGTTAAAGTGAGTGATATAGAGTATTTGATGTTGTGAATATTTTTAATTATTGTGAAAACTAGTTTAGCTACTGTGAAAAGGAATTGATACATTGAAGCGAAAAGACTTCACATTTTGAGAATTTCGAAATTATGGTAGCTGCAAAAAGCAAGAAATTGCGTATTGAACAAAAATTGCATCAAAATATATATTTAATTGTAGGAAAATATATGCTCACACATATTTAAAATAAAAGACTTGTTCAGTTGTGAAAATTTTATTGGAATGTCTAATGTTTGTGACCGTCTAATTGTGCGAACGGACGCATCAACCATTACGATGCGTTCAATGGGGACTATCGAAATGTAACCTGAAATTCAAAACTGTTTTCTGACGTTAAAAACCATATAATTAAACGTTAAAATTACCTATAATACATGTGCAATTTTACTGAAAATAAATATACTGAAATAATAAAGTATCATTGCAACTTTTTCACGTAATTCTTTAAAGCTTTGCGTCGCACAGTGGGCGAAAACGTCAAAAAGCGCTTAAAAGTGTTTTTAAACCTCTCTCACTTGTTTGTTTACACAGGCATTTTATAATGGATTTTTCTCGATTTGCTTGGGCTCAGGATCCGAAGTTTGCAGGTTTACGCAGCTAATTCTTTTTCAGGGTCTTTCTACCGACCATTTATAACAAATTAATATTAATTTCTAAGAGGACATAAGAGGACATTTTTTGTAGAGTGTTTTGAAAACAATAACTTTGAATTGCGAAGTTTTTGGTGCTGATCAAAACCGATTTTTTGTTTGAGAATTCGATTACTCATTTTTTTTTTCATCCTATTACTATCGTTGGACAGGAGATTACTTAAATATACCCGCCTTTAAGAGGAAAAAAAATTACAGACTTCTTAAAAGCAATTTTTGTAAATTCCCGCACTCATGGTTCTTCAATTTTCTAAAGGCTCCCTTCAGCTTTGTAGTGGACGAAGGGCGCTAAAATTCCAGTTCTGATTGCCTAAGAGGTAGGCCTGTGCAAATTTATTAATCCTCAATTGGTTTAATATAGGGAAAAAACCCATTTATAAGCGCTTTTTGGCGTTTTCGCCCCACTGTGTGGCGTCGCGTCGCTTGTAGGATACACAAACCAAAAAAAAGGGGGACCGTCAATGTAAATAAATTAACATACCAGTGTCCCAGTAATCCAGAGAACAATTCTACTAATTAGATATTGATTAGTCTTTAGTAAGCAATTTGTATTCCCTTAAATCCTGTGTAACTAACATTGTCGAAAATATAGAATAATACAAAAGACATCCTTAAAATATGTTACAGTTGTACTTCCATATTACCTGACTTGACCTATACCTGAACAACATTTAGGCAGTTAGAAGCAAAGGGATGTCAGTGGACATTTTCAAGTTTTAAGTAAAACGCGTTTAAAGTTGCGGTCCTAGGTAGGCTTTCATTGTTGTTGTTGACGTGTCCGTAATAAACTACTACAGAAAGATTGGTGCCGTTGCCTCTAAAGGTTGGACTTCTTTATTAACAGGTAAGGCAACACAAGAAAGATTTATAGCACATAGAGTGGAAACAACACCCAGGACACCGGTGGGAATCGAACCCGCAACCTCCGGCATATGAAGCGAAGCTTCTACCATAGAGCCATGGCCTTCATTGAAACGGTTTTCCAAATCATGCCGTATAACAGCACCTGCCAGGGCTACTAGTACTATCTCTTGCCCCAAGACAGAGGAGAGGTTCACCTACCATTTTTACCGGTTTACTTCAAAATTTCTTTTGTGGCACAAACATCCCTTTGCTACTCAATGCCTCATTTGGCCTTTTTTCGGTTTTTTATTTTTTGTTGAAAAAATAAAACTAGAACTCCTTGTCCAAGTTTATCAAAGATTTCTGAACTTTAAATTTTTATTAACGAAAAATGCTAAACATACACACCGCGTTTCCAACTTTGTTTGGGGCTGGTCAGTATTTCGGCAGATTATTAATTGATCCTCGCTAAAGTCATTTATTTAAAAGTAATCAGCTATCTTCAAACATTTTCAAAATATCCGTTCAAAGCTCAATCCGTTCAAAGCCAAGTTGAAATATAATTTTTACGTTTCCTTTTTTAAATACGATACTTTCAATCATCCCTAAAAACTCTTGTCACTTTTTTGAATGTCTTTGGTTCCAAAAACCTTAGCACAGATGCAGCTCGCCTTCGAATGTTTGATTTTTTTGTAGATCCAACCGACTGCAGTGCTTCAACACCATGTCCAAACAGTAGGCCGTAGAGAACCAAAGGCTCGAAAGCAAAAATATTCGTAGGCTGAAATCCTTCTCTTGAAGAGGAAGAGGGAAAAAAAGATTTTCTGTTTGTGCTTTCAAGACAACTCGGAGAGGAAGCCTTCTTTTTTTCGGGTTTCTTCTGAATTGAATAATGCAAAAGCATTACACAATGTGTTTTGGAATGCAGCCTCGAGTAACTCTACAATATTTGAGACACGATTTCTCAAGTTTTAAGGTTGTAGTCGTATGTGTTGGTATGAATAAATAACAAATCCGCCATAACTCTGTGCTTTAATTGAATACGTATGATCTACATGAATGTGTTGTTAAACGCATTCCAAAAATATATTGCTGGGCTTTTTTTGTTTATTTTTTGTGGCTTTATATGCAAAATTTATCTGTATAGGCAGGCAACACATACAGTAGCAAACAAAGAAAAAAATAAGGAACAATTTAGGCAGTGAAAAGCAAAGGGATATAAGTGCCAAAATTTTAAAATTTGGGATAATCAGCAAAAATGATCAGAGAACCTCTCCTCTGTTTTGGGGTAAGAAATAGTACCAGTAGGCCTGGTAAATGCTGCTATACAGCATGATTTAGAAAAAAAAACTTTAATAAAAACCTACCTAGGACCGCAACCTCAAACTCGTTTTACTCAAAACTTGAAAATATCCACTTACACATCCCTCTTGCTTCTCACTGCCTCAACCGCACAATGTTCGACTTTGAGTAAAGTTGGACATAAATTAGAGGAACAAAAGTTCAAGGCGAGAAATCATTTTTCTGGCCTCCCAATCATGTGTGCTATTTCTCACGTTTTCTTTTTTTTTCTTTTTTTTTTTTTTCTGACAACGCCATTATTCTCTTACAAAGGCGGATCCAGAAAATGTTCAAGGAGGGGGCGGTTGTTTTTTACTCTTTACTCCTTAGAACTTCAATTTCTAAAAACTTTCAAAGGAGTGTACTGAATTCCTCACTTACCCTTATGTAATCAAAGGTGTCCTATAGTTGTTTCCTTTAAAAAAAATCCATCAAAACATATCCTTGAAACTATCCCGAATGTCATCTAAAATCGTCCTAAATTGAGATTTTGGAATTTCAATTTCGAAAAAATCCCTGTTGAAAGTTCCGGCCCTATCCCCAGAGTAATAGATTGCGTTTTAAATACTTCAATTCCGGTAGAATTCCGGGAATGAGCTCCCTTTCTTCTAACATCATCGAATAATTTGTAAAATTGCGGTTTTTAAACTTTAATGTTCAAAATATACACGAAGAAAGTTCCTGTCTCTCGGTTCAAGGAGGGGGCGATCGCCCCCATCGCCCCTCCCTTGTATCCGTCCTTGTTCTCTTAATGTTTTATCAAACTTCATAAGTAAGGCATCATTTTAAAGATTGGTTTCACCGCTATCAGCGAAAAATGAAGAGGCAGTTCACATTATGATTGGTTTGTCGAAAAAGCCGATTTATTCTGTTTCTTATTACGCATTGCTTTAATGCATAGCTTCTCGAAGTGGAGACCCACTGCTTTAGTTGGTTAGAGCGACGTGCTAATAATGCGAAGGTCGAGAGTTCGAACCCTGGACCGATAAATGTCGTTTTAATGACTTATTTTTTCCAACAGAATTCTGATCTAAATTCAATAAAGATGTAATCTAAACTAATTGCAGGATTCTGAGCTTCAATTCTGTTGTAACTAAAATCTGGAAACAAGGCATCAATTTTAACATGGTAGAACACAGGGTATAAATTCTTTTAAATTTTTTTGAAAAATAAAGTTATAGGTAAAATTTATTTTGCTGCTTTATTACGCATTTCCAAACCACAGTTGTGTTGTTGCATTGAAATCGGGAAGAAAACCCCCTGTGTTTTGACATGGCAAATCGCAATAGCATCTTATTTCTCAAAATTGTTTTTCTGGGTACTCCATAACTACCTTAATAATTCATCAAATTTCAAAAGTAAGATATCCTTGTAAAGATGTTTTAACCGCTATCAGTGAAAAATAAACGAAGTTGCTATTTTGCTGTTATTGAAAAACAGTCTCAAAAAACTTTTACTTTTTTTTTTTTTTTAAATTTCTTCTGTCGAGCGACAATTTATCGCACGGATCTGCTAGTATGTTTGAAAAAGTCACTGCTTTATTGAAAATTTTATAGTTCTGGATATAAAAGTACAAATGCTGCTTTATTTTTATTTATTTATTTTATTTATTTATTTATTTTTTTTTTTGCTAACCCGGCATTTACTAATATGTATCGAAAATGGAGCCCGAAACTAATACTGTTATTCATTTGACACCCTTTAGGAGGCACGCGTGCATTAAGGACATTGCAACCGCGAATTAAATTAACTCCCACATTACTTAATGCTTTCATAATGTAGTCTGTAGTGTATAATTGACGCATTGGCGCTCATAGTATAACTTTAGAGGAACTATCCAAAATACTATTTCTTTAATGTTAACACTGTTTACCTTTATTTTCGTATAAATCAACACCATATCCGTTATATGTCATTATTTTTAATGAATACATATTATCTGTGTTTAACAAGATATCCCTTAAAATTATTCGTGACAATTGGGCACTGTTATTGAATCTAAGAAACCATTTCCAAGACATTATTCATTTAATGTTAAGGTGATTGACGCGTTTATTATTATGAATAAGTAGCAAAATGTCACTTAAATTAGTGACTTAATTGAATAAATGCGAACCGGGTTTTTGTTATGTTTGAAAAATGTACCGCCGTTTTAATATCAACTAACATTCACTAAAAATCAGAAGACTACTATTTTTGATGGCCATATATATACTTTTTAAATTTATGTATTTATTTATTTATTTATTTTTGAATGACAAAGTTACTTTTAATTCAATTATTTTGTTCATTGGGGGAAAAAAAAACTTTTGACATATTTTGTTGGCTGACAAAGCTACTGTTGATTGATTTATTTTGTTACTTAACAAACTAGATATTTTTGATTGACTTAGTTTATTAATTGACAAAACTGCTTTTGATTGACTCAGTTTGTGATATTTTATAAAATCACTGAATTGATGTATACGTGGCTTAATGTTACGTTGCTTGAACCTTGTACATTAGCTAAAGCAGTTGTTTGACATTGCCTGTTTGGCATTAAAATGACGAAATTATGTAAAATCTTCCGAAACATAATGCGAAAAACACTCCTCTAGTTGATGGCTTAATTGAAGATTTTAACTATGAAGAACTTGATTTCTCAAGAGGAGGTATACTTGTGTCATTTTGAAAAAGACAGAGTGCAAAATGATCGAAAACAACGTTATTTTACAAACTAAAGGAAGCTATCGAAAGGGAAAAGAAAATTGTAGGTTGACAAAACAAATGATTCTTTATGTAGAACACACCCTTTATTTTTTTGCGAGCAACTTTTATAATTTAATTATTGTCCTAATATGCATTCACGCTGATAAAAGTGGCAAATTACGCAGGAAAAAACACAATACGTCACAGAAAATTAATGATTAAACCTTTTCCGGAAAAATAAGTGCCTTGTGACTCTCCGAGTCACCGTTGGTATCAATCCTTTCTGAAGTTTTATCCGCCTGGAAAAAGCGGCAATTTAAAAAGATCTCCCTCTTTGATGCGAGCGCAGAATTAACGAGCCCACGCAATTGTTTGTTTGTGCATTTTCCATTACGCCAGTCATCATTAGCTGGAGATTAACTGTGACCGTAGCTATGGAAATGCATTTGGCTAATTGCTATAGGTTGATTCAAAGCTGTGATATAGCCGAGTTATAAATACGGAGCCCTTATCTGGTTTGTGTGTGTATATTCAGTATCGGTGTTTTTTTCTTTTTCTTTTTTAACAGTTCAGTTTTAATCTTCGCTTTGTTAATTTTTCTTCTTCGTTTAGTGTGAAAAATGGACTTTAATTTGAACGGGCCCTATGTTAGCGTTTATTAAGTTTTTGACTAATGATTGTGGAATGCGTGTTTGCTGTTCTGATAATTTTGGTCTCCAAAATTACAGCGCCGATTTGGGTTCGAGATTACATCTGCCGCTAGTTAGGCTCGCCCATTAGTGCTTCATAAATTAGAAATAGCTTGGTCCATGTTTTCATAATTTTGTCATTCTCGTCGCGGTTATTTGGAACATTTTGTTAATAAATCTCCCTCGGAAATAAGTACGTATTTCGCAATGCCAAATTTTAAACATTTTATTCCAAATCGTCTGCTGCATTGAATTTCATTTTGAAAGATGGCAATGTCAAACATTTGCCTGAAATCGTCTGCTACATTGAAAGGCACGAATGCTGCGAATTTTATCTGTCCAGATAACATTAAATTATCAATACAAGGCTATTTGTTCTCCCTTAGTCTAGCATATTTAATAGAATTGAATTCCCAGGAATTCCTGTTTTAATTATAAATTTCTCATTTTGTATTCCTCCTTGACAATCAAATGGAATACTAAATGCTGGGAGAAAGTAAAAATACAGAAATCAATGCTTCACTAGGCAGCCTTTGTTTATTATATCAATAATCAACTCCGAGTTCTGTGGTTAATTTGAAATTTGGAAATACGTGCAAGGTGTGGAAGTGAAATAGTATCCTCTCTTCGTATTATCTGTTTCATAATTTGTTACGAAATTATTTATTATAGTTGTGGAGCTTTTGATAACTTGTTAATTTGCATTTGTCAGACAGCCGTTGTATTAGCATTTGAGGAAACTGGAATTCAATTACTTGCGGTACATTTTTCAAATTATGTAATTGTAAAGTGAAGTTTGATACTAAAAGGTTAATGTTCTATTTCGTTGTAATTAATGCTTTGATGCGGAAATGAAGAACAAAGGGCTTGCTAAATTAGTTTTATTTCACTCATAACATAAATGGGAATGTTTGCCCATTTTTCATAACTTGTAAAGTATACTGAGAGTGGTTATTTTATAAAATTAATTTTGTGACTTCGTATTTTACTTTATTTTCATTAAAAAGAGAGCTGGATTTTATCAGAATGGTGAAATGGATTCCATTTAGTTACGGTGTTGAAAATGTCGATAGATCAATAAAGTTTAGTCTGTAATCACGAAAAATTAAGAACACACATTTTTCTGGATATTTTTTTGTGACATTTACCTCCTTTTACCCTTCCTTTTGTGTCACCCTTTATCGCCCAGATACAGATATGTCAGCTTGGCATAACAAAATTTACTGTCACCTTATATTAGAACAGTAATTACCTTTTAACGGATATTGCAAGGTAGACAAACTTACAGAGTTATCTTAACATTATATTAATTTCACACCAATTGTGGGTGGAAAAAACATTATTTGTTGCATTGGCAACTCTGGAAATAACATCAATAAAAAGGATTATTTTTTAAATATATTATGTCAGAGTGAGACCTTCAAATCATAGTCATGGGTGTAAAAAAAAACTTTTTATGATGGATTAAGGAACAACCGATTGGCAAAGCAAGGGTATGTTAATTTATGTCTTATATGTGTTGTTGTTGTTGCACGCCCTCGTTGGCCAGTAGTGCTAGACCAGGTCTACGATATTGTACACTCTCAAAAAATCCAACACCGTTAAAGGGTCGTCAGTTAAATCTTGTTTCGAAAGCTCCAAGCAGGCGGGAATGTGTTCTGGTGAAGCCTTCTCAGAAGAAAAGTTGGAACAAATTTCAAAGTTCTTGGATCTCTCATTGATTTAAGGTGACCTTTTTCGAAGGCGGGCAAGAATAGTTTGGTCCTGTCTATTGAAACCCAGAGCCAGGGATCCTCCAGGACGAGAACATTGATACCAATGGTGCTCTGGGGAGACAATCCAAGTGGTCTTATTCTTGTGCTTAATTTTTGAGAAAATCTCCAAAAAGGTGAATGGTCGTCTAACGACAGGGGGGGGGGGGGCTCATTAGTACCAGCCTAGACCAAAGTGGCCGCTATCTCATTTCGTTCCAGTCGACGTGAGAACAGGAGCGGACTTGGTCCTACAAGAGCGCGTGAAACTTGACTATATAAAAAAAAGTGCTCTGGTTAAAGGGCGCAAAAGAGAAAAAAAACGCACCGGTTCAGAGACGCATAAAAAAAAGAAGGAAACCCTAAAGATGCACAGGTTTCAGAGCGAAAAAAAAAAAAAGTCGTAAAGGTTTGAGGGCGCAAAAGAAAAATATATAAAACGAAGGTGCACAAGTTTGCAAGCGCAAAAAGAAAGAAAGAAAGAAAAAAAAAAAACGAATTCGCACATGTTTGAGAGAGCGAAAAAAAAAAAAAACACGAAGGTGCACACAGGGCGCATCAGCCCACAGGCCAATGGTTTGGCAGGCAACTGCGCGCCTGCGTGGGAACGGACTCACTGCAGATGAATCTGATGAGATATGTATAAGTCTGATACATAGATCTAATGACTGTAGCAATGATTATGAATCCTTAATTATAATGGCCTTATGGTCATCCGTCTGTCGTAATACTCATACAGTAAAATAAATATAAAATAAAAATGAATCTTAAAGTTGCAAACAAATGTGTTACAGGTACACGGAACAATTAAAGTTGTGCGTGTGAACGAAAAATACTCGCCGTGTATCAATGTAATAAATACTGAAAGCTAAATTAGAAAGGCATAACACGTAGTGCAATTAAAACTATGCGTGCGAACGGAAAATAACTATCGAGTATCACTTTTGTTCAATAAGTAATGATAAATGAGTTTTAAAATTACCAACAAATGAGTATTAGATAAAATGTATAATTTAGGCTGTGCGTGTAAACGGAAAATAATCGTCAAATATCGCTTGTGTCCAGTCTTACAGGAAATCACTAAAATATGCAGCAGTCAGCTTAAACTAGAAGGAAAATCAGCAAGCCGAACAATTGGCAATGTGTCTTCTGAAGATCAAAATCAAAGTATCGTATGAAGATCCACACATTTAAAACTGCAATATTTTTAATCATACTTTTTATATGTTGTATAGTTCAGTTCGTGTTATGTTACAAATTTTTAATACGTTTTGTGTTGCGGATGCGTATTTTATGAGCAGATGTCTTTTTTAAGCATCATTATTTAGTTTTTTTCTTTGAAAAAAACATTGTTTTCCGGACTCTCTGTATTTTTGTTTCCATAAGTTAATAATTTAGTTTATATCTGGGTAACGAGAGCTTTAGACTTATGTTTTTGAGGATGCCTGTTTTTATTATTGAAAACAGTAAGTGGATAAAACAGAACTAATAGGTTTGTTAAACGGAGCTTTTTTATATGTATTATTATTACTATTATTTATTTATTTTTTAAATCTAGTTTTAAAAGTGATTCCTGTGTTTTTTCTACTTCAAATTCAATAAATTAATCGAAGAATTAAGCTGAGAAACAAAGCATTTTTTAGAAGGAATACCGGAGGAAATTGTTTCGAATGTCGAGGAGAAAAAATACTGAGGTTTTTTTTTTAATAAAATATAGAGGGGGGGCTCATGAATAGGAGATCGCGGGAGTTAACTTTGATCTCCCAAAAGTTTTCCTTATCCGGCGAATTTTGTTCGACAGCTCGACAAACTCGGAGATGATTGCAATTTTTTTTGTCTTTAATGATTTTAATTATAATTCCTAATGTCTCCTATTGGATGTAGATATGAGTCAATGCCCCTGTTTTATTATTCGGTGAAATTTGTAGTTCCATTCGGAGAATTAAAAATTCCCCCCTCTCAATAATTTATGTTTGACACCACTTAAAAATACAAGGTGATAGTTGAATCTTTGTTTCCTTTTTCGCTCCTTTGAAAAAAAGAAAGACTTTCTGATGGCTCTAATTCATGTTGTGCAAATTTTCTAATTGCTCGAACGCTTTCATCAATAGTCAAAACATCAGACTTCTCCTCAAATCTTTTTAGGGTGAAATTTCTAAGTTATCCCTGTCGCATGTTTAGTTTTCTCAGTCGAAACTAGATGGCAGTAGCAGTTAGTTTTCTCTTTTTAAGTTCAGCTGTGAACTCATTCACAGTGCGATTCTTAATTTTAACATGTTTTATTCTGAATAAACCTTGTTTATTTTTTCCTTTTTTTTCTTTGAACTGTCAGTAAGAATTCGTACAGCAATTTTTAAACTAAATTTTTCAGATTACCTATCTAAAACAATTTCAGGAAATTTTGTTGCAAAACAACTTCAGTTTTGATATTTTTGTTTTCATGATAGTTTTATTCTTGAGAAATTAGCATTATATAAATGCAATATGCACTTTTCTGAGGCTATGCCTCCCCCTCATATTTACCTTTTTGCACAGTTTATCATCTGTGGTCTTTGTAGTTTGTTATAAGATAATTAGTGTAAGGAATTTTACTTGTTTTGCGGAAACAGTTTTTTCTTTTCTTTTTAAATTCAAGTGCTTTTTAAATTTAACTACTTTTTAAAAACGAAAAAGAAATAGCTGGTTTATTGTGAGTGCATTTTTATCACGTAAATAAGTTAAACTATACAATCGAACTCGCGCATAACGAATGCGACGGGGCCGTAATATTTGCTCGTTATAACCGGATGCTCGCAAAAAAGAGTTTGGGTAAAAAATCATATATTCTTCCTTATTATTTTTTTTTATTATTATTATTACTTCTGTAGAATACCAAAGAAGGTGGTTAATTTGCTTCGAATTTTCTTAGTATCTCCCAAGACTAACTTCGAAAAAAGTATTCGGAGTCGGATAGATTTTGAGAAAAAAGAGTCGGAGTTAGAGGCTCTAAAAATCCCGGAGTCGGGCATTTTCCCTTTGACTCCACAGCCCTAAATTTATTCCTTTTTTAATTTTTTTTCTTTGCATTCTGAAATAAATATCCTCAGTTCTAACCCCGCAGCAGAATTTCATTCAACAAATAGTCTAAAAAATGAACAGACACTAAACCTAATTTAACACCGAGAAATGCTTTAAAATAAGAAACTTAAGTTAAAAACTACAGGAACATACCACCCAGGGCCGCAGATAACCAAGGCGGGCCCCTAGTCAGCTATGTTGCCGGGCCCCTCTCGTCCCCCCCCTCAAAAAAAGAAGAAAAAAAGAAAAGGAAAGGGGGGAAGAAGAAAAAATGGAAAAAGGGGGAAAAGAAAAGGGGGGGGGGAAGAAAAGAGAAAGAAAATCAAAACTGCTCACTAGAAAACAATTAACTTTCTTTGAAGTGCCGCAGCATAAAATATCAAAAGAGTAAATTTTACTTAATCTTTACGTTTTCTCTTAATCGGAGTTTTTTCTCCTCTTTTTCTTTCATCCTTTCTTTCTTTTCTTTTTTTTTTTTTTGCGCCAGAGTGTCACCCCCCCCCCCCAAGACCCAAGAACCTAGTTTCCGTCTAGGCTGACTTGGCCTCTCATCTGGCGTGATACTACCAGTAGATTATATCCCAGAAAATACATACAAATCTCTGCTTGCTGAAAATGTAAGATTATTTTTCTTAAAAGAATTTAATTTATTTTTTTTTTCCTCAACGAAGAAATACTCAGCAGACTTTCTTACGAATCTGCTACATACGTCGCCGATCACCACATCACGCTTTTTCTGCTACCGGAAAAACGGTTTTATCGTATGAAAACGCGCATTTTTTGGGTAATGTGCGACAACAAGGAATATTTCTTAGGAGTAACGTTGCTCAATTAGTCATTTCATTGTTCGGTATTAACATGAAAATTTTGAGTCTTGACTGTAGTTTTACTGAATTTGCTAAAACATTATCTCGTGAACTTTGGAGAGGGGGGCCCAAAGCGGGTTGGTATTCGAAGAACGCTCGAAAATTGTAGTTTTGGGATTTTTATCGCAACAATTTCGGTTTTATTTCCCAGCAGGGTTCTTGAACTTCAAAATAAAAAGTCATTTTTGTATTATTTCAAACTCAATATTTATTTATTAGCGAAATTTACAAGCACTTGAAAAACCCACTATGCCCTACAAGGGGGCCCAAAGCGGGTAAGCTTAACTAATTGTGATTTGGTACATTTGCCAATCAAATATGAGGTTATAAATGATTCAATTAGTTGACTAGCTACCTGCCATTATAAAAAATATATACAAAAAAGTTATACTTATCCGATTTAATGTCAGTACATTTGTTTATAAAACATACAGAAATATCTGATTAAATTAATAGGCTAATTAATTGCCATCATAAGAAATAACTTTTTAAAGTTATACTATGGAAATAGAAAATCTAAATTAGCACGTGTCACGAAATTATAAATAAATATATGATTAAATACTATACCCGCTTTGCCCAAAAGCACGCTTTTTATTTCAATAATTATAGCCTTAAATTAATAATTATAAAAACGGAATGACCGTCGTGATTTGTAGGTGGATGATGTCACAATAACGTAATATTATTAACAGTAAAAAAAAAAAAAAAAATCTGGTCTTCGACTAATCACAAGGTACAAAACTTCATTTTTAGAAATGCATCATGTTTTTATTTTAAGCCTCTTCACCGCTGCTTCGCTGTGACTGATTGAAACTCGGAGGTGTTCGGTTAAACACGACATACGTCTGCCTCGCCGCTGACACAATATGCGGGGCACACGAAGGCCTACCTGCCGGGTTTTGCGACCTACCCGCTTTGGGCCACCCTCCCATGTATGATATGTGCTTCTTGCTTTCGTTTTCGCTAAATGTTTAATGTACAAACAATTAATGTTAAAAATATATTCAGCTGACTAATTTATTTTGAGAAGCTTGCTGTTTGCATTCCTTTCACTTTCTTTCCTTTTTATGCAAAATTATCTAGACTGCGGCATTAATGAGCTTTTTAAGCAGCTTTGCGTTTCCTTGACAATTCCCAAAACATGTTTACCTTTTATTATGTGTTCAATTGGGTTTTTCATGGTTATGGCACCGTTGCAGTGGCTTTTTTGAAAGTTGAAAATTTTCTGTTAGAATGATCAATGAATGAAATAAGAAATTTTGCGATGATAAGAACAATTCTAATGATCCTCGTTAAAATTACACTATTATTATTATTATTATTATTATTATTATTGTTCTTGTTAATAATAATAGTAATAATAATAATTTTAATTGGAACAAAACAAGCATTCAATTTTCGCAGCAAAATTACCTAGTGAGTCAAACAAAATTAGGAAAAATTGAATAATTGATGCTTGTCTTGTTTGAAATCGAAACAGTAATGAAATAAAAATATACCACCAGCTCCTGTAATTTGAGCATGTATCATTCGAATTTTACATTTCAATTACTGAGAAATCTAACAGCAAACGTTCCTTCTTTAATTTTTTTTATTCTACTTTTTTTGTTCTTTCTTTCGTTCTATACCCCAAGTTCATAATACACAAGTTGGATCTGAAATTGAGAAACTATTAGCATTATCTTTTTTCAAATTTGGAAAAAGGAAAAAAAAAAAACACCACTTAATTTTAGATTCCTCAATAAATTAAACAAAATTAGGAAAAATTAAAAATCAACGTTTGAATTTATCAAATTTGATTGCATCGTTAAAAAAAATATATTATAAATCGTAAAAAAAAACTCTGTCTATATTTAAGTTATTTATTATTTCAAAGATTGAAGCAGTTTATTAGGCAACACCGAATGGCAATTTCAATCCTTCGGCGGTCGATAACGTGTTAATGACAACAAGAGTAAAAAAAAAAAATCTATTAGTATACCTGACAAACCCATGGTTCTTAAACAAAGTGACACGTTGTTCAATGCGAAGCGCAGGCTCAACATAAAAACAAAATGAAAAGTTCTAGTTCTTATGGCGCTATCCGCGTGTCAAGCCGTTTATTTATTCAAAGCCCAGTCTGGCTTTATTCGTTGACAAGGTTCTTAGTGGCAATTGATTAGCGCGTAAATTACACGTGACGTTTCTTGTTCGGAATGAACGGGGAAAAAAAGAAGAAAAAAACATTGCATGTATAGCGGTCTTTCTTGCTAAGGATTATGGGTGACAGGAAAAGAAATGTCCCCAGCAAATATAAAAGAACAGAAAAAAAGAACCGAAGAAATCGAATTGGAATCTTTTTAATTATTGTCGAATGATAGGTTCTGGTAGGGCGTTAATGAATAGGCATTCAGGGATTCTAAGGGTTTTTCTTTTTTATCAGTGAATCCACTTAATATCAGTGCGATTGCAGAAGTATTATTTAATATCTTTCAATGAATTGAGAGTTTTTCTAACACTTTGTTGCGTTTTATCACACAATCTCATTTTGTCATTCGATTGCAAAATTCTCGTTGTCATTAAAATGAGAAATAATTGTAAATATTTTTTAATTGTTAAGATCTCAGTTCGTAACTGAATAAGCTAGTTTCTAATTTATTTATCTATTCTTTTTCTGAGCAATCACGAATTTCTTATTGTTTTAACTTGACTGTTGTCACTTGACCAGAAATGCCGGTTTCTTTGATCAAAAATGCCTTCTGAAGGGTTTTTTTAAATCAAAAATGCCTTCTGGACGGTTTTTTAAATTAAAAATACCTTCTAAAAGAGATTTTTTGATCTAAAAACCTTCTGAAGGGGTTTTTTGATCATAACATCCCTTTTAATTATGCATAAACATCTGTATTATAATTTGCAGTAATGTTAAAACCAATGCCTCTGCCACCCCCCCCCCTTTTGCTGCGCCACTAAAGAGCCCCATATCACTTACATGGGCCCAATTATTCCTTTTTTGTGCGCATTTTCAATAATGTCTACCTCCAAAACCAAAAACTAGATCCGCCCATGTCAGAAGATTAAAATTCTAGGTCTGTTGACTATCGTTTGTAAAAGCAGAAAAAACGTTTAACATTCGTTTGTACGGAACAAATAAATAATAAAAGCAAAGCTAAGACAGTGCAAACTGATATTATTATCAGTGCTTTTTCATGCAATGAGTTTATCAACGTGTGATGAGTTTATTCTTCAATGGCTTAAATTTTATCCTTAGGGTAATCATATTTTAATTCTACATTGCTCAGACACTCTGCTACACCTTTCATATACTTATTTTAAAATAAGAATACAGCCGAAGATTTAATTTAAAAAAATGTATTTAATTTTAAAAAATGTCTGTAAAAAAAAAAAAAAAACCATCGAGGTTTCTGCTGAACAGTTATGAGTTACTCATGCGCGAAATGTGTTTAAGTACCTAAAGCGTCCACCAATAACGCGGTTCCTATTCTCCCAACAGTAATGGCGCACCCTCAAATACCACGAAGCCCCCCATGAACAAGTGCCTTCCAAGAAAGAAAAACGTAAATCACCCTCCCCCTAAAAATTTCATTTTAAGAATGCAGTGAAGGAGTCTCTCTCTCTCCTTTTAAATATTGAAATAAAAATAATTTCAGTAGTAAAATTATCGTTTTGCAAAACGCATCTGTGTAATTTTCACAAAATTAATAAACGTACTGAAAAAAAAATAACAAAAACTTCTGACTGCGTACCAATTACTAATTAATAAAAAATACTTGAACTGAAAATGCTCGTACATTGCAAAAATACAGGTTTAGAAATTGAATCTTATTTAAAAAAAGAAACAAAACGAAAAATAGATGCCTTTAAACACAAGAATTGTTTTTTCTTTTACGTTTTAAAAAAATAATTCTTGACAAAATAGTTTTTAATCAAAATTTTCAATGCATTTTCTTTTCTCAAGAGTTTAAGAAAAAGAATAAAAAAAAGAACTCCGCTACTGATTTCGCCATGAACGATCTTAACTAGCCTGGGGCAGCAATTAATACGAATTCACATCTTAAACAAAATGCGTGCCCTCTGCCGGCAATGAGCTTAATTAACCATTCACTTAAAATTAAATACATACCGGAAAGTTTGATGTGGAAAGTTAATGACGGAGAAATTGTGTTTCTTTTTATTTTTGGCCAGCATATTAATATGCCGAGTTCATCTGTGTTTCATTTTTCCTTTACGTTTTAATTTTAACGACCGTAAACCGTATTTTAGTTACGTAAGATGAATTTTCTCAATATTTCTGTTAGTTGTTTTGTGTGACAGTTTATTTTTCCATATGCACATAATGTTATGCAAGCATTGTATAACGCATTACTTATTGTATGATTATTACATGTTATTATTAATATTTTTGATGTTACTTAAGAAAAACGATAAGTAATATCATATGCACTTGCAGTTCCTCACCACAACAAGTACAGTAGAACAGGGGTACCCATCCCCCCCCAAAAAAAAAACTCTTTCCCTTTTTTTATTTTTAGCTCTTTATTTTATTTACTTTTATTGAATATTAATTATTTATTTTTCATTTTTTAGTTCTCTTTTTTATTTAATTTACTTTTAAAAATGTTTTTTATATTTATTATTGTTATTATTATTATTATTACTACTACTATTGTTAATATTATTTTATTAGAAAAGTTCAGTGCTACGCCAATGAGAGACACACACACAAACTAAATAAATAAATGAAATGAAGTTTAAACAGAATACAATAAAATAAAATTGATAATTTAAATGAAAAATAAATCAATTTAAAAATTTAACCCCACCCCCCTTCAAAAAAAAAAAAAAAAAAAAAAATTGTGGCTGAACTTGCGCCATAATCCCCCCTTGTGGGCACTCCTGCAGTAGAAGTTGTTTAGAACGACATCTCTTTCAACAACAACGCGTTTGTATTATTCGCAGACCCAATTGAACTCTGTTAGAAAATTAAATTAAATCACCCGGTTTTAATTTTATAGCTCTGTTGTTAAAGTTTACATATAGTAAGTTCGGGTTCTCATGAGATCGGTTTTGGTAAAACTTTTCTCTTGATTTAATTTTTGATTTTCTCGTTTCTAAAGTAAAATTCTATGAACTTTGTGTAGCATCAATAATAATATTAAGTCACATCGATTATAATATCCATAAATCTCTCTACCCTATATTTGAAAATTAAGTTAAACCAATTTGACATTAGAATATAGTAGCAGTTCAAATGGCAACCTCGACTTCGACATAATTTTTCATAATTTTGATTTTATTATTAGTGCGTAATGTAAGTTCAGTATTTCGTTAAAAATAGTCCTTAATGACCAACTTCCAATTCCGACTCCTAGAATTTTAGGACTGTCGACTCCGAATCCGACTCCTGTACCCAAAAATTAGTCAGACTCCAACTCCATGAATCCGACTCAGACTCCGTAGCTTTCTCAAGAATTTAGATAAGGGGGGGGGAGGACTGACTCCGACTTCTACATCCCAAAATAAGTCCGACTCCGCAAACATTGGCAGAGTTGCGGATTTTAAAGAAAAATTACCGATTCCGGCTCCGAGTCTGAATTAAAAACTTTCGACTCCCGATTCTTTTACCCCAAAATGAGATTGACTCCGACTCCACAGCCATGGTTTTTACTTTGAAATTATTATTGTTGATATGATTTGTTTATATTTTCACGCTACGTTTTAATTTTGTGTATTCAGTGTTAGGCGGAGAAATTCGGAGTCCTTTATGTTTCTACATGAAAATATGCTCAGACTTTTTTTTTTTTTTTGGATGATGAAAATTTTTTCTTAAGTTGACATTTTGCTGTTTTTAATTTAATTTGAAAGTACACATTCATTCTTTTTTAAACTATTTTTTGGCAACAGAGGAAAAACAAACGATTTTTTCTTTAATGTATTTATTTTAATAAGTTTATTATTTTTAATTTTTTTTTCTTTTTTGAAAGCGAATAAGATGTCTTTTATTGGGAAAAAAATATATTAGCTGCTTTGTTTAAATGTGCTACTACTTTATTTGTTCGTTTATTCATTTTTCACTATTTCCTCAGATGAGAGGGGCATATTTTTTTCCTAGAAATAAGGTTCAACTATTAAAAAGTTACATTTAAAATAATTTGCGACTTTGAGACTATTTATCAAAGTCGATATTGGTATGCGGAAAAGTAGTCTCGTTTAGTTCTGGAATCGGGACGGAACTTCTTGTTTATGAGGTAAATCAAAGAATTAAGTTTCATTATTTTCACAAAACACTTTTTCTTCTTTGAAATCATGCTTTCGGTTGATATTTGCAAGTTTTTTGTTAACTTGAAGCTTTTGCCAGTTTTATATTATTTTATTTATTAATTTATTTTGTCACTCTACTATGCAAAAAGGAAAAAACACTCTCATTCAGATAACACTTACTGGTGTGGTATGTCTTTAAAATAATATATTATTAAGAAGTATTAAAAAAAGTAAGCGCAGTACAAGTTTAATTAAAGTGATACCAGATTTTATGTAGATTGAGTACTGAAAGAGGAAAGAGCAAATACTTGTTCGTTCTATTGAACAAATGATATTCATAATGGTTTAATCATCTCATGTGTTGATTATCATTATTTTTTTAGTGAATTTTACCAATTATCTGCCAACTGGAAGTGTATTGCTTTCTAATATGATTTCAACGCAATTATTTCACGAATTGACACGTTGTGAAATTTCCGAAACTGACTGATTCCAAATACGAAATCTGCCTTAATATTCAATCTAAAGCTCTTTTTATTGTACCAACTAGGCTTTATATCAGTAACTTTTTGTGTGTGGTATTTTAAAAGTAAAGCAATATTTAACGTTAAAAATGCCCAACTGGACCCTTCCGCGAAATCATGAATTTCCTCGCTTTTACTGTGCTGCTGCCATCTGTTGGTTGTTTCGTAAATTAGAATTGATGGCTGTTCGGGTTAAAGTAACTGGTCGAACTATGTTTTGGACAGGGCTGCGGAGTCGGAAGGAAAGTGGCCGACTCCGACTCCTGGATTTTGAAGCGCCCGACTCCGACTCCGATTTTTTTTGCCCCGGGTGACACCTATCTGGTAGATGACACCCAAAGTTAATTTCAGAGTTTATAAAAAATATAAATATTTTAATTCTGAAAAATTTCGCGAATATATACTGCTCGACATTGAAAATGCAACATCAAGAAGGAGTGGTCAGAAATTTATGCAAATTTTAGAGTAGACGTTCATCATTGAGTTATGTAAATGATGTAAAATGCGCAGCTCTCCGACGCACGTGAAGAAAGATATAAGGGAAGGAACTTGCAGAATGGGCAATATTCGTGTCGTTATTTCTGACTGGAGAATTATCGAAGAAATTTTGTTTTTGTCTTGGAGGATACGTGTAACACGAGAGAATGAATGCCAGGCCGACGTCAACGAAGGCACTTCCAGCAGACAGACGATTTTACGAGGGGTATGGTGATCGGACTGAGAAAGGGGAGGTTGGTCCGTACGTCAAATTGCAGCGGATACCCACATGGATGCGAGCACGGTGCATCGGCTGTGCCGAAGATGGTTGGAACAACGAAATGTGGCAAGATTGAGGGATGCAGGGGCAGCCAGAGTGACGTCAGAACGCGTGGATCGACGCATCCACCAACAAGCTGTAGCAGACCCACAAGTCACTTGTTCCTCAATTCTGCAGCAAATTCAAGATACAATGAATGATCCCGTGTCAATCAGAACCATTTCCCGTCGTTTGGTTGCACGTGGTCTGCAATCACGGTGTCCGCTAAGAAGACTGCCATTGACTCCACAACATAGACAGCAACGTTTAGTATGGTGCCGGACTACAGCGACGTGGATGACAGAATGGCGAAATGTCATGTTCTCAGATGAATCCCGCATCTGTTTTTCCAGTGATAGTCGCCGCATACGTGAGTGGCGTCGACGTGAAAACAGATCTAATCCGGCAGTAACTGTGGAACGTCCCACCGTACGACAACGTGGCATAATGGTTTGGGGCGCAGTTGCGTACAATTTCATATCACCTCTATTTCGTATTCAGGGCACTATGACGGCCCAACGATACTTGGATAATGTGCTGCGGCCGGTGGCAATCCCTTACCTTCAAGGACTACCTAATGCAATTTTTCAGCAGGATAACGCCCGACCGCACAGTGCTTGTATCTGCCAACATGCTCTCCAAGGCACACAGATGCTTCCCTGGCCACCGTTCTCTTCTGACCTGTCACCAATCGAACATGTGTGGGATGTGTGGAAACTACCTTCTTTAACTATTCAGTCTGTACATCAGTGAAAGTAATGTACTGTTTTGGTCGATAATCAAGTTCAATTGTCAGTGGGCATGTAATACGTTTATTTAATAACTGAATGATTGACTGTTGAACTGACAATTTCGAAATTCCTTTCGAGCAAACATTGAATTTAATTTATTTGATACATTTTTTTACACTTTTTTCCTTACTGTTATACCCCTATATTCTCCTCGCATTTTACTTGCATTGAAACGTGTACTGTACTACTCAGTTTAAGGCTTTAAGCCGCCTACACACGAAGCGCTTAGTTGAATCAACATTTTGAAGGCGTTGCCTGTCAGCTATTTGACTAGCGTTTTTCGTTGTGTTCACACGGGGCAACTTAGTTTAATCAACTTTACTTCCATGGAGTCGAATTTGTTCGAGCAGTTACTCCACAACACCGTTAAAACTGAACGGAGTATATTTAACTAGTTTACTCGTGTGTAGAGCAATCATTTGTCCATGTCCTGATGAGTTGAATCAACTCAAAAGGAAATTCAGCTCATCGGGATGAAAATGGCGGTGACACATGTGCTTGACGTGTCTGATGAATTGACTATCGTGAGATATATGCCAGGCAATTCCTTCACTTTTTGTCCTCGCTACACTTCCTGAAAACCGTCCGTTCGAAACTTGGTTCAACAAAGTTGCGTCGTGTGAAGGAGGTCGTACTGTTTTAGAAAGCCATTGGATCAGTTCTACATCCTATACAATTTGAATGGTATAATATACCTTCTAATTCAAAGGTAAACAAACTGGCTATACACTTATGCAATGTTTTAGCATTGTTCATACCTTGTGCCAAATCTGGAAATAAATGAAATTTGCTCTACACTCATATAATTGTTTCAGAAACATTTCCACCTTAAACTGAACCGGAAAATAAACAAACGGGCAAACACTCTCATATAATCTATTTTAGAATTGTTTCTACCTTGCATCTAATCTGAAAGTAAACGAACTTGCTATACACTCAAATAATTTTACATCTGAAGTGTTTCTACTTAGACCCAAATCTGAAAATAAACCAAGGGCGGATCCAGAAAAGTTTCAAGGATGGAGCGGTTGATTTTTTAACGTATCTCTTACTACGTATTTAATTTATACGTGCTTGAGAGAATGGAGAGGTTGCCATAGCATTTTTATCTGAAGCAACTGAACTATAGAGATTTAGCTAGAGAGGTAGGTCTCTAAATCTATTTCTTTCCCTTTCCGTTGAAAGAGTGTTCTAATATTCTTACCCGGTTTGATATTTTTAAAACTTTAATTTCGTAATAATTCCTTTGGATTGCTTCGAAAACTTCTCCTCCTAACATTATCATCGAAGGTAGTCTAAAATTGCTCATTTTGGAACTTCAGTTCCAAAAGATTACTAGACGAAATTCTGTCCTCAACACTACCTGAGATGTTTATAATGAGATTCGAACCCCATTTCTTTCCCGACCGTCACTAAAAAGGAGCTTCACTTGCGTTTTAGGACTTCAATTCGGAAAAATTGCCAATGCAAGGTCCCTCAAGGGAGGAGCGATCGCCCCTACCTTGTATCCATCCTTGAAATAAACGAACTTGCTATACACTCACATATTTGTTTCAGAATTGTCTCTACCTTGTGCCAAATCCTGAAATAAACTAACTTGCTGTACATTCTTATTATTGCTTCAGAAAAGTTTCCACATTAACCGAATCTGACAATAAACAAACTGACAAACACTCATATAGTATATTTCAGAATTATTTCCGCTTTATACCGAATCAAAAAGTAAACAAACTTGCTGTACACTCACGTAGATATTTCAGAAAAGTATTTACCTTATAGCAAATCTGAAAGTAAACGAACTTGCACTAAAATAGATGTTTTAGAAACTTTTCTAACTTATTTCAAATCTGAAAGCAAACGAACTAAACTCATATAATAATGTTTCAGAATTGTTTCTGCTTTGAACAAAATCTGAAAATTAACGAACTTGATATACACTCATATATTTGAATCATAATTGTCTCTGACTTGTGCCAAATCTTAAAATAAACGAACTCACTGTACAGTTCTTCTTGCACAGAATCCATTCGGTTTTAAAAAGTTAAACTGAGGATGAATCAGCTTTCTCTTGAGGTTATAGTAGAGAGATGGGGCAGTTTTCCCGACTTTAATGAAATTTAATATTTCAGGACACGCGTGGCTCCTACTCGTCTTCATTTCACGGACCGCTACTCATTGCCGAGGGCTCGAAATCCATTGGCCCGAGAAGATTACGTAGACGTTCGAAAGGGTTGGAACTTCCAATTAGCTTCCCTTCCTTACACCCCTGTTTTCTAACACTAGTAGTGTATGCTTGGCTTGTTTTTTCTTCAATCTCTCCCGAACTTTTGGAATTTAATGATCACTAATTAGTGGTAAGAGGATGGTGAGGGATTATAAATGCAAAATACCTCGTTAGGATCGTGGTGTAAAGCGTAATGTTCTTTAACGTGGCGTTTGGCGATCATAATGAAAACGTGCCGCAACGAAGATGTATTCATGGCAGTGGAGAAAATGAATTTGCTTCCTACAAGAATTGTTTAGAGATAACTTCATCAAGTTTTAAGATTTATGTCTTTTAAATGTCACATTGGCTAGCGGATGTAAGCATTTGTTGGAGCTAAACAGTTCATAACTGATGATCACTTGTGTATTTCTTGAAAAGGGTTGAATATTAGATTGAGGTTATAATGGAAACGTTTTTTTAATTAAAAAACTTGTAATCCAAAAAGAGTTTTATTCTCATTGGATGCTCTTGAGAAAAATTCAGTTTTTGAGCTCTATTTCAATTTTCGGTGCCTCTTACTCAATAAATTTAAATGTTATCATATTTTAAAGAGGGGGGGGGGGGTGCCTTTGCTTTTTTTTTAAATAGGTGTGATATAGGATTCGTTTTCGGAATTCCATTCGTTTAGAAATGAATCCAAAATTTGAAAAGTTAACCGTTTTCAATTTCTTTGTTTAAAACGAACACCATCTGATATCACCTTTAAAAAATCAAAATTTCTCACTTTTGCCTTTTAGTAGTTTTTGTTTAGTTATTTGACTTTTATGTCAATCCTTTAGAATAATTTTTCTTCAATTAACAACCCCCAGCAAATAATTACATTACATTTCCTAAGACATTTTTTAATGTTAGATAATTTTGAACATAAAATTTATAATTGTTTTGGATTTTTTTTTTTAATGAAAATTATCAATAAAGTTCAAACAGATACATAAATGCTGTGAAAAAAGTCCTTTTCTCACAGTTCAATGTTAATAATATCACATTATACTTTTCAAATTAAATAGCAATCTATTCCTCATTGCTTCTAAATTTTAGAATGCACCTTTTTTCCCCAATGGAGCATTAACTAAAAATGAAAAGTTGGTGATCTAATGTAATATTTTAATGCATTATTTATAAATTACTGCTCTTTAACCATTTAAAAATGCATATTATCTGAAAAAATTAATGATCATTAATTTACCCAGACGTTATAAAGTAATGCCTCGAAACAGGGGTAATTCCTGATTACTGAAATTTTGAAATATTTTAAATTATATTTTAATATCCTCAGAAAGGAAGATTGCATAAGACTTGCCTCATAAGTAGGCTTGCCAGCTTTCTGAAATGTTCAACCGGTACACCAGAACGCCCCCCCCCCCCGCGTCGCTAGTATTCAAAGTAGTATTACACCTGTGGATGATTTTTTGAGTGGTTTATAGAGGGCAGTTTATTCTTAATGCTATGAATAAATGGTTACTAATTATGAACCTAAAACAGCAGTAATAAAAAATGACGTAAGCAGATAAAATTTGAACATTTCACTTCTCAGGTGTAAATATTTGATTTATTAAATTGAATATTCATAGAAATTGAACAATAATATAGCTTTATTTTTTATTATATAAGACTTCTTCAGACAGTCTTTTTGGGTTATAATCTTGTAAATATCCTCATTAACTAATGAGGTATTAATTTTACTAGTGCATGTTACAAATGATAAAGTAATTATTCTAAATAACCCTTCACAGAAATTTCTTTCAGACCTTTTTGGTCATTTGCAATCAAATTTTATCTTTTTCCGAGACATGAAGTAAACCGGCCGGGACACTGGGATTTTGTCTGAAAACCGGGACTGTCCCGGTCAAACCGGGACGTCTGGCAAGCCTACGTCATAAGTGATGAGACTTTCAACAAAAATTTAAATTCTGTTTTTTAAGTTTTTTTACAAAATTGATGTTTGCATTTTGGCTCAAGAATTTACTCCAAGTCACTCTAGTAAATTCTTTTCCACTAAATGCAAGCGACATCAAAAATTTAAATTCTGTCTTAGACAGATTTTTCACAAAATGGATGCCTGCATTTTTTGAGCAAGAAATACCCCGGGTTACTTCTAGTAAAATCTTTTCCACCAAATTCAAAAGGCTTTCAAAACAGTGGCTGCAAATGAAATTGTTACTATATGTTACTGCCGACTAAAGCTTTTACCCAGTTTTGTCCTTTACATTAAATTCGTTCCAATGAACAATTTTTCTGATGATTTGCGTTCTTATATTGATACATCCTTTCCAAGGAACATAATACTTTTACTGCGAAAACAAAAATTTGAACTTCTCTGAATAGATTTAAAGATTTTTGCAACATTTCTCAATGAAAAGAATCGATCATATTCTGAACAATAAACCTTTTATAATAACGTTAAGGGAAGCAAAATTTTCTGTTTACACTGCATTCTTTCGGTAGTAAGATCATTAAAATTGCTCTCACACCACATCGCCCTTTTCATAATGATTCCTTCATCTCGCAAAAAAATAAAGAACTCTTTTAAGAAAAATGCATTTCATGGCAACACCTTCATCCATCTAAGAACCATTATGTGGAAAAAGATTCATCATTTCTAACCGTAAGCTGATGGGAAAAACCGCTTTGAAAGGATATTTTCTCATTATTGGAATTTTTACAAAGTTCTTTTGTTGTTAATTTACTTTTGTTGTACATGAAATAATAAATAACATCGTCGGTTAGTTTACTTGAGTTTATAAAGCATCTTAATACATATTTGAGTTATGTTGAGTATTCAGCGAGGATTGAAGTTCCGTTGCTTGAGTTTAGCCTGGTGTTGAAAAAAATAATCACCACGCAAACGATTTTTGACCGTTATTAAGAACACAAACGCAATTCAAAATAACTATAGGAGGCGCTACAGTTGCTGATCAATGATTGTTAAAAGAGGTAAAACCAAGAATCCACCACTTACATCTGTCCAACAAAAGACATCGGAATTGTCCGCGCCAAATTGAAGTGTTTTACCTCCTTGGCTACTTTCTTAAATTACCGCAAGGTGGCGTATTCGAGCTCTAGGACGGCAAATCAACGGTGGAACAAAGACGATGTGTGGAAAGTTGTCTTATTCAATAATTTGTTGCTTCGAATTGGATCGGACATCTGCAGATGAATCAACACGTTGCGAATAAATATAGCTCATTTCCGCAACTACCGAACAAATTAGTTAGTAGATATTATTTAGCAGTACATTTTGTCTTTTTATAGTGTTATCAATAAATAACGGTTTAAAGATCGTGTCTTTATATGACGTGTTTTCCAGAAAATTCTAGTCTTAGAAGTTCTAAACGTAACTTAATTAGGCGACGACTACCAAAATTGAACTTCAGTCTTCAATGGTACATTTTTTGGCAAGAATGTTGTAATTTGAACACAATTTTATCAAAAAAAGTAATCTTTTTTGTTACAGATCTTCGGAATGAGATCTACCTTTAGCCAGATACAATAATTTTAGAGCAATTAAATTTCGCACATTTTACTGAAAAGACTTGATCTGGAAGTAACGATTTTTTAAACCATGATTCCACAAATTTATAATTTTCTCGGTAACTTTGATTTTTACACACACACAATTCAGGCATGCACATTTCTTGACGTGCTTTATGTTGTTAAAAAATACACCTCCTTCGACTTGCCTCCATTTATTCGTATGGAATTGACCTATTGCTCATTTGTTGCACAATTTATCCACCAATGTTGTATGAAAATCTTACTTGATAAAAATGATGCTTGGGTGAAAAAAATCTGTAATAAGGTGTAAATTTAATATTTATAACTTTAAAAATACATAATTAACAAACAATATCTTTTTTTTGTCAATTTTATAATTTGTTGTAATGTTTCAAATTTCTCTTCTTTTGCGGAGGGGATTAAAACTACGTTTATTTTCTAATAATGTGTGGTGCTCAATTTTCTTATCATAAGCTACTCCAATTTAAAAAAAACCCATTAACTTACTTTCAGAGAATGTGCCCTTTTTAACATTCACTCAGTAATGATGCTTCTTACCTCATGTGTTGAATTTCTCCCCATAAGAAAGCCTTATTAGTAAATCAAAATACACTAATTACTGTATAAAGCTTGAATTGGTTTCTTTTAAAATTGGTAATCCAAGCGTTAAAGCACTATGGCCGAAAAATAAATTGCAAAAAGTCTTGTTTAAAAAATCACTGATTGCCACAATTAAACTTTTGCCTTCTTAATCCTGCTATTTGGAACTAAAAAAGAAAATGTCCATCAAAATAAAGGATAAAGTGTTTCCGTATAAATGAAACAACTGAAAAAAGTTTAAGGTATTGCCACTTTCTGCTAGGATTCACGACGTAAAAAGAAGGTAGTAATAGAAGAACATTAGCTAATTCTCTGAAAAATCTGTAGTGAGATAGATAACTTTAAAGTCGTTTTTCCACATTGTTTGAAAACTTTTTTTAGCTTCTTAATCTAAGAAAATCTAACGATTGGCTGCTGGATTTAGAAAAAGTATCTATGTGTATCGAATAAAATTTTATTTCCTTTCCCCTTTTTTTTTGTAGAGTAAAAATGTTTGATGCTGTAAATTTTATAGGAAAACTATTTTTTGAAATATGGACTTTTTGTTCCAATAAATTTTAATTTTATACTGTTTGTGGTTACAGTGTTTCAATTTCTTTTAAATGCTCGATTTTAAAGTTGCTAGAATTAATGCGAACTGAAAAATAACAGATTTTTTAAATTAATATGTCATTAAAATAATGTAAATCTTTACTAATAATAAAGCTGAAAGTCTCTCTGGATGTCCGGAGGATGTCTGGATGTCTGTAGGATGTCTGGATCTCTGTGACGCGCATAGCGCCTCGACCGTTCGGCCAATTTTCATGAAATTTGGCACAAAGTTAGTTTGTAGCATGGGGGTGTGCACCTCAAAGCGAATTTTCAAAAATTCGGTGTGGTTCTTTTTCTATTCCAATTTTAAGAACAAAAATATCATAAGATGGACGAGTAAATTACGAAATTATCATAACGTGGAACCGTAACATGGGCACAAGTCAATTGGCGAGATACGAAATTATCATAACGTATAACTGTAACATGGGTACTAGCCAATTGGCGAGAAAATTCACCATACATTATTTGTAAATATACAGGCGAACCAAAAGGCATTTTAATTTTTCCATTACGGGCAAAGCCATGCGGGTACCACTGGTAAATGAATAAATAAATACCTCTTTGTGCGTATAAGTAAAAGGAAATAAGCAACGTTCGGTAGTTCTGTTTTTTTTTTTTTTTTTTTTTTTTTTTTTTTTTGTGCTACAAAGAGTTCGTTATTTCTTTCAATATATTATGCTTGTTTTACCTTAAGAGGATGCTAAGATGATAATTATATTTTGAATCTTGGGTTCAAAATTGAGGCAGTGAGAAGAAAAAGGATGCAAGTGGACATTTAAGTTTTGAGTAAAAAGCGTTTAAAGATCCTAGGTATGCTTGCATGGAATTTTTTTTTTCTAAATCATGCAGTATAACAGCAACTACCAGGGCTACAAGTCTTGCCCCAAGACAGAGGAGAGGTTCACTTACCATTTGTATTGGTTATCTCCAAATTTTTTAATTTTGCCACTTGCATCCCTTTGCTTTTCACTGCCTCAATTTGTATTGCACTGTTTTTAACCTCTACGGAGTTCTAAACTAGTCAATTGCATTAAGTTACAATGTAATGTACAAAAGAAGTATTTCTCTTTTTTTATTCCGTTCTTTTTTTCCTTTTATGTCACATTTTTAATTTATTTTTGTGATAAATTAATTCTAAAGAACAATTTCTCTTTTATTATATTTACTTATTTTTAACATGGCGTTGTATAGAACATTTAACGTTGAAAGATACAAAAAAGTAACTCATCAAAACCTTTCTGTTTTTAAAGAAACTTTTAAAAGCAAACTCGAAACAAAACAAATAGAAGTTTAATGATATTTTTATGTATGTCTTTTCACAAAAGCTCTGGTGGTCTGTTATTTATTTTGTGGATTAAAAGAGAAATCCCATTTGGTGGAGCCGTAATCTTTGCTTCTTGCGAGATCATTAATCCAACTGGAAAATGACAGCGTATTTTCTTAGTCGTAGATTTATTTATCAGCCAAGTTATTTTTTCTTCCGTTGTCCTATCTGCTACCGAATTTTCAGACGTCCACAGTTAACATGAGTGCATGTGAACTTGAGCAGGTGGCTATGCTGCAAGGGATTGTATATGTGTGTAACAGAAAGTTTCAGAATGTTTTATTATTTGCTTGCTGGGTTGTGTATTTTTTTTTCTTTTACTGGACAGTACAAAACAGCTTCTTCATATGACGAAAAATGTACCTAAAATTGAAACCACTTTCATTCATTTGGAAATATTTTTTTTTAAAAATTCAAAAACTTGAATACAAACTATCGTTTAAAATGAGACAGAAAAAATCAAAAATCAAATCTTCATAATCTTGTAAAGTTCACGAGTCATTATATATGTTTCTTAGCTGAGAATGTGTTTTAAAATTATCTCGTATAAATAATTAAATAATTTATATATATAAATAAATTGTATTTTTTCCATGCTATTGAATAATATTGGCAGAAAAAAAAAAACTCTTTTATTGTGAAAACCTAGCCAATGAAATACAAGATGATTATGAATCTGCATTTATTCTGGCATGCCTCTACTTTTGATCAAGATTACCTTTTGATTAAAGATTATATGAGGCAATGAGAAGCAAAGGGATGTGATTGGCAAAATTAAAATTTTGGACATAACCAGTACAAATGGTAGTTAAACCTCTCCAGGTAACATCATTAATTATCGATATAATTGAGTTGAATAATAAATTAACCAAATTTTGCAAAATAATTTCAGTTTTTCCTCTCTTATGGACCATGTCACGTCCATTTACACAAAATCTACTGAATCCATTTTCATAAAACTTGACAGACGGGTTATTTTACGTCGCCATTTAATAGTTTTATTAATGAAAAATTTCGATGCTCTGCCAGGGTTAAGGAGGCAAGAGTCGGACTAATTTTGAGGTAGAGGAGTCGGTAGTCGAAGGTATTGAAGCTCCAAGGTCGGAGTCGGAGTCGCTCAGTTTTCTCCAAGTTCGCAACTCTGTCAGACAGAACTTACGGATTTAGAGACGGTTTTTTGGGGTTAAAAAGTCGGAGTTGAAGGTTTGAAAATTTCCAAAGTCGGAGTCGGAGCCTTTTATTTTGCTTCCGACTCCGCAGCCCTGAATCTTCCGCTAAGCGTACGGTCCTTAAAGTGCTAAAGGAGTTGCTTTATCTCTGAAAACTGCATTAATATCTAGAATTCGAATTTTATTCTCAACCACCCTTCTTGGACAAAAGGTTGAAAAATAACAAAATATTCCTTCGTCGTAGAAAATAATAGACAGCATCGTGCCCTCGTTAAAGTGCATTTAACGTCTTATTTATTTCCCAGGAGAGAAGAAAATCTGAAAGCGTCTAATTGATATCGCGGGCCATTTTCATTATTTAAGATACGCGATATCTCCATTTACCGGTTTCAGTGTTCTCCAAGAAAGTTGTCATGTTCACGTCACTGCACTTTGTCCTGTTTAAAGACGTGGAAAATTTTAGTCGGAGACGTTAAAGAAAGGATTAATTTTGAGATGGAAATAACTGTTCGCTGCCAAGGGAATTCGCATCTTAAACGATGATTTGAAAGTATAATTACGTAATTACTCAATTTGAATTTCTATCTGAGACCTTGAGCAACTTGGACTTGATCTAAGTCTTATATGAGCATCGTGATCCGCACATGAAAAGGAGATGGCTTTTAATTTGTTTGTGATGCGTTCATGCGTTTGAATCAAGTCTAATGAGGAGAAATCTTATTTTTGAAAGGATCGAAGTGGATTTTCTGATGCATTCATTTTTGACGAGAGAAAATGTTGATTCTATGTTACGTTGGTGAAGATATAAACCTCTCTATAGAAAAATATTACTTAATAATATTTGAACTTTGGGGCTGTCCATATAAATGTTGCTACACTTTTTTTTTTTTTTCAATTTATTTGAACCCTCCCCCATTTGTTACACTTCACCTTAACCTACTCCTGTCCTATGTTAAGCTATATGACTGAACCAAATTGTTATAAAAATTGTTTTTATTTCAATCAAAATACATGATGTCACACTCCTTGTTCCTCCTTCTAAGATTTCTTAGAAGAAAACCTTTTGAATTTGAAGTATGTACTATTAATTTAGGCTACAAAAACAAACCAGAAACATAACGTCATAAATGTTTTACTAGAATTGTAGCATTTTAAAATAAATCGGTTAAAAATAGCATTACACAAAATCTTTATTTTCACCAAATGCTGTTTTTTTTTTGTCGTAGTATATGTTTTTGATGACAAAATAGTTTTGGTGATTGATGGTGCGATGCATGTTTTTAATGATTAAAAGCCATTTCAAATGAGACCTAAAAACCGAAAAGTTTCATGATCATACAAATACTTGAAAGAAAGAGAATTTAATGGGAATTATTGTGCATAATATACGTTAATTAAGTTATTTACAAATGAAATAATTTTTGAAGACCACGGGGCTCTCGAACTTCTTTCGTGGGAAATTAAGTCATGGGTATAAGAGAAAAGTCATTATGCCGTAGTGAAAATTACCAGTGGCAGTGGATAACAGAAACATTTTCAAAACTTAAGTGATATTTCTTGGAAACTAAATGAAGATTCTAAAAAATAATGTAATATAAATAAAAAGCGAATATTAATGACTATATTTAAAAGAAAAATAAAACGAACAATAAATGCCATATTTAGTAAATAATGAAATAATCTTACCCAGGTTGCACACGCAACGTTTAAACGTTTCATAAACGTTTTAAAATGGTTGTAGCAATGCCAAAAATCATTTTACAACGCTTTAAAATGGTTGTAGCAACGTCAACAATCATTTTACAACGTTTTAAAACGGTTGTAGCAACGTCAACAACCATTTTACAACGCTTTAAAATGGTTGTAGCAACGTCAACAACCATATTACAACGTTTATAAAACTAAGTGCGTTACTTGGGTTAGTGATTTAAACGGAAAATATTACTTACTCAAGATCCTCGCTATTTCTGGGATACAAACTGTCCTAATAAGCGGGACTTGGGAAATTGCCATCACAGAAAACCTAAGAAAGTTAAGAAAACTACTAATATTTTGACATCTCTACCAAATTAACAAAATATTCAAGATCAAAAGCGTGACAAATGTATGGCAAACAAAAGACTTATACGATCACACATAAAAGCTACACGTGTGAATTGAAAATCACTTGAATTGGACAAAATCTCAGCTTATGTGCTCCGCAAAATTAATTTCATACTTTATTCCTTCCAATCGGAAGGCGGAATATTTTGAAAACTCAAATGGTCTATTTAATTGATGTGGCAAAGCATTCTTACTTAAAATACTCAATGTCCATTTATTCACTGCGAAAAGTGCTTTCGGATTGGCCGCTTGAACGTCTCCTAGTTGTTGAATTGAAATGCGGAAAACTGTCTCTAAATTTCAACGAAGAAGGATTAATTTTATAGCAAGAGTGTTGACAGTCAAGGGAATTGATTCGCAGCATTTGGTGCCTTAACAGCTCCTGAGCGCAGCTACATGACGCTTTAATTTATCTCATGTCCAAAATGAAATAGCGTTGTTTATGTAACCTGGATTGGGGCGACGCTTGTGTTTATTTAGCGTAGTGAATAATATTTAAAGATTGCTTGGTGGTATTTTGTTTTCTTCGTTTGTTATTATATGTAGGCTTGCCAGATTTCTGAAATATTCAACTGGGACTACCCTCCCCCGTAAAAACTTTTGAAATATACTAGTAAAAACTATTGAAAATAAACATTTAAAAATTTTTTTTTTATTTAATAATTTTACGGCTTTAGAATATGTTGTCAGCTAAAAATTTTTGGAAACTTCGGATTAGAAACACCCGTGAAGGAAGCACACCCCTGGCTGATTTTGGACGTGTTTTAGAGGGTAGATCATTCTCAATGCTTAGAATAAGTACTCATTTTAAGCCTAAACCAGGGGTAATAATGAATGGCACAAGCAGATAAATTTAAACATCTTAATTTCTTACATGATAATATTTGTTAGTTACTTCAGTAATAAGAAATACTTTGAATGAGGAATAAAAACTTGAATAATATTTACATGTATTTTTCATTCACTAGGACTTTCTTTTAGAAACTCTTTTTTGGTTTTAATGTTGTTGTACAAATCCTCACAAGCTGATTCGATATTAATTTTACAAGTTTATGTTTCAAATGACAAAGTAGAATTATCCAAAATAATCCTTCACAGTTAATTATTTTAAAACTTTTTTTGATCATCTAATCAAATTTATCTTTTTCCGGGACCAAAAGTAATCCGGCCGGGACACCGGGATTTTGCCTTAAGATATGTTATAGTTTTAAAGAGAAACGAAATAATGTGAGTTTTGTCAAAGTATTTTTTTTTAATGTTGATGTATCATGTATGATTCATACATCACTTGTGCATTTATGTTTTGAAGCAGGAGTCATTTTGGAGAAAATGAATAGTTAACGTAAATAAAGCATGGCGCATGTATCTGTACCTCAAAGCCAGAAGGGCTTAAGTCACATTATGGTAATTTTACAGGAGAGAGGGAAAAACTGTTTTCCCACGCATGCAAAGAATGGGACGCGTGTTCTTATAACCCTGGTAAAAAAAATGAAAAAAGATTTTTCAAAAAGAATATCGCTAACATGGCTCGAAGCGGAGTAGACTTCTAAAGGGTGTTTTTTTTTTTTTTTTTTTTTTTAGAGACATAGAACTTGAGGTTCAAATAAAACACCGTTAAATAATGTAAATTGCCATGAATTTGGCTTAATTCGAAAGATGATTCTTTGCTATTTTTATTTAAATGTGATTTCTGGTATATGGCCACTTCGGCCCGCTTGGAGAAAGTCTAACCGAGAAGTCCAATTTTCTGTCACTTTTTGCAGCAATGGGGGCCGTATGTGAGTGATATGTGGCGAATGTTCTCATCCAAGTCGTCAATCGCCTGTGGCTTACCGGTGTAGACCTGAGACTTCACACAGCCCCACAAAAAAATAGTCCAGCGTAGTTAAGTCGCATGATCTTGCAGGCCAATTCACGGGTCTATTACGCGAAATTATTCGTTCACCGAACGTTTCTTTCAATAAATCAATTGTGACACGCGCTCTGTGGCATGTTGCAGCGTCCTGTTGTCTATTCTAAAGCCCTGGATCCTTCTCCTAAGTAGCGACACGGGGAGTTGTCGGCCATGTTGGGGCCAAGCATCGGCTGTCTTCCTTGTCTGCTATGATGAAATAGTGGTTTCTTAGTAACTCCTTGTTAATAAATATTCCTAGATTCTTCGAGATAACAAAAATTTGAATGTATATTAACTTTTTTTAAATTTTTACTTGGTAAGGAAACTAATTTTGATATTAAGGCATTTTAATGTGCAAAGATGTTGATGCTTAATGTTTTACAATAATTCTCGACCTTTTTGCGAAATATTTTTCTACTCTCTTCCCCGAAAGCATGGAAGTAGGATATTTATGTTAAAAGAATGGATATTATGATTGTATTGATTATCAGAATAGCATAAATAATTAATGATTCATTGATTAATCGCAACAGATATACTTTATTAACCAAAAAGTAGATTTTTTTTTTATCGTACGGACACAAAATTAAGCTGTATGTTACAAGGGTTTAAACTACTGGTTCTTTGAATTTTAAAGTAACATAACCAATGTATAAATATGATACTTGCAGTTCCAGTTTGTATAGAATATAAGTTTTTATTATTAAACTGAAATGAAATTTCGAATCGAAAACAATGTAGTATTTAAAAATAAAGCGGCTTTCTTTTCATCCATAAAACTCATGGATTAAAACAAACTTTCGCTATTTATTTCAAGGATTGAATTCTTCTTTGAAAACTTATAATTATATTTAATCATTTACTTAAAATATAAACTATCGTTTTCAGCATTAACGTTTCACTACACAAAGTGGATTTAAATAAAATTTTGAATGAGTAACGCAATGAAATGCAAAGTCTGCCTTTTAATAAAATAAAATAAGTGTTGTCAAAGTAGCATGTTCATTAAAAATAACACAGCAAAATACGGTGAGTGTTTCAAGTTTTATATTGCAAAATTGTTAAAATATAAGATATTGGATTAGTATAAATATTTTTATACAACATCAACTCTCTCAACAATATAATGTCCGTGAATAATTGATTGTTTTCTTTTTTAAATGTCAATGAATAAAGGGAGACATTTGTCATATTAACTCACAGAAACATAGAATAAAAGTAATAAATTAGCTTAAGATTTTAAACAAAAGTTTTAAAATACATATAAAGAGATGAATCAATTACTCGTGTTATTCATTTTGTATTGCACATTAATGCATGCTTACAATTCTGTTAAACATAAAAGTAATAGTTGCTTGTTTCAAAATGTTGCTTTCGTTTCACTGGCATTTTTCCTGAATTCACTAAACAAGTATTCAGATTACAGATCTGAGATAAATAGAAGCATTGACGATAAAGTTTTAAATATTAACAGCGCTGAAATAATTTGAACTTTAAATTTTGGCCAAATAAATCGATATTGTTGAAGAAAAGCAAATAAATAAATAATGAACTGGCCATTTAATAAATACGTGTTTACACGGAAGAGTTACAATAAATACTTTATGAAACACCAAAAATGGCAAAAAAATATCCTGTGAAAATAATCCTAGAAGAAGAAATAAACAAGAACTCACTGTAAAAAAGTAAAAACTCAAGTAATGCAATATTTTTAACTACGATGCGTTGGAAAAAAAAAAGAAAACAAGAGTTTGAATACAAACAAATATTAAAAATATATACAAAAAAACATTGAGTTATACAGAGATGCACACTGGGGGGGGGGGGGGGGTAAAAGAAGTGAAGTCATCTCTGCCGATTCAATGCACCCAGATTTTACGTTTTTCTTTATTTCGTTTCCCTCTAGGTAAAGGATATAATTTGGTGCCCGATTCTGCCCTATTCACTCACTTAACGGCACAGTAAGTAGATGCTAAAATGAACGAAGAAATAAACATACCGATAAATAAATATGAGCAAGAATAGCGAGAACGCAATGTTAAAAGACCGGTAAGCACTCAGATTTTGGCCCCAAGATGTCAAACGATTGCCCACGTGATCGGTCACATCCAATAAGAATCGGAAGCGGCACCAGACAATAGGGGAAAACGATGTCGCTACTTCTTCTCCGTTCGAGGGCTTTAGTCTATTCATGATGAAATGGCAAACCAAACTAACACAAAACAAGTGCTACTATCAAAATGGCCCACAGATCAGTGTTCCCGACTTAAAGTCCTATACCTCTAAAAAAAAAAAAAAAACTCTCTTTAGTATTGAAACCACAATGAATTATTATTATTTTTTTTTAATTTGTTACTTTTCGATGACAATATTGTGTTTGTGTGTGTGTGATTTTCGTTCTCATTGCAAGTAAGCAGTTTTTGAATGTTTCATTCACACTATACTGTGAAAGATAAACTAGAAGTTCTGTGAAAACTCTGGACGTTAAAAAGCGTTCCACTTATCTAAAAAATTAAGAAACGCTGCTCTACCACAAAGCTTGTGGATCTCAAAAGGCTAATGTCTATAAAAAAAATCACATCGAAAGCGATAAAAAAATAAATAACAAAAGAAAATACAATCTCAGATCAAAGATCTAAATCGATTATTACCTCCCCTGCGGACAACACCTTTCTTTCTTCCCAGAAAGGTAATTCATTTGTCAAAGAAGTAAATGGACAGTTCTGGAAGCTCTGGCCAGAAACGGTTCTTCTTTTTCTGTTGGGCTGACGAAGCAGAAGTGTTCTTCGCTTTGAAATATAAATGGAATGGCAAGGTAGGAGAGAGCGGATTTCTCTTGGCGATGGTGGACTCTAAGAAATCAGAACCCCAGGGGAAGTTATTTTGTCGCTGTACGAATGCTGAAATCCGAATATGTCCTCTTTTTTTTGGCATTCAAGGACTGTTTATTGGACTTATTTGTTTCAGTATATGGCGTGGATACGCGAATTGCTTTTCACAAACGATTATTTACTTTTAACTATGATGTAACTAGGGTGGTAGATATCCTGGTTTTATCTGGATTGTCCTGATTTTTGGAAGCGTGTCCTTATTTTGTCTTGAAGTTCGAGATCTTCCTGATTTGTCATGAGTTTTTGTAAAATATTATGTAAAATATTAATACTTACATTATATCATGTTAAATGAACTATATTTTTCATTTAAGTGATGAAACATTTTATTAATTTCTCATTAAAAACCTCAATTTACTGATTTTGTTCGTTTCAGTAAGTTGATACTGTATAAAATAGATTGTTCGAAATGGATTGGAAGTTTAAATTGTCAAATTAAATAGTGACAAAATGTATTAACAGATTTTAGGTAACGGAAAATTGTTAAAAAAGATACCACCTTATACAGTGCAATACATATGAATTGAACGATGTTATGTAGGTGAGTTGGAGTAGTGAACGTAAGCTTTTTAGTACTTCAAATACTGTCCTGGTTTTTGATCAAAATTTCCTATGTCCCCTTTTCTAACCAATTATATGCTTTAGCAACATGTTGCCTAACACCAGAAAACTTTAACTGTAATTCAAATTCCTCTCCGACTCCTAAAGGCGTGATTTAACGTTTTACAACAACATTTTAGATCTGAAATACTGTGTAAAACTCAAAACTACTTTTTATTTTCAACATACCGAAAACATAACCTGATGGTCTGAAATCCAACATCAATTTCTCGGATTGTTTGAAATTTAAAAGTATAAGTCAGCTCAGCATATGAAATTTCTCTCTGAAATTCACAACACATGAATATTGACGCTGAAACTGCTATGCAATTGCTAACTTCTTATTAGACACATATTTTACACGATTAGGTTGACATAAAAATAGGAAGAGTATTGCCGTATTATCAGCATGGCGTACTAGTAAAACAGGGGAGTCACGGTCTAAACTGACTAGGCTGTAATACCGACAATTTTTTTAAATTAATTAATTTGGTTTATATTTTTGCTGAGTAATTTTTATCACTGATTTGCAATTTTTCTTTTGATTACTAAAATGCTAGAGTACAGTTTGATTAGGTTTTTAGCGCTTAATTTAACTTAAGTGTAAATTAAAAAAAGAGAGAAAAATATTTAATGCGTTAATAATTTAGCTTGCTTAAACACCTTTGTTGGATTAAGTAATAGCTGCATAGATCGGCTTCATTTTTCCAAACTATATAAAAAATTCTAAGCTATTGTAATGGTCACCAAACCCTTCTAGCCACGAGCAATATTGTCAATTGTTGAATTTTACATCCACATCCTTGTTATATATATATATATATATATATAAGTAAAAATTTGAATGAACGACCCGTCCTCCCGCTTCTCAGAATGATTTTCTGATTGCGCCACAGATTGATCATAAACTACATTATCAGGATATGTGGGATTTATCTCAACATATGCGAAACGATTATTGTGGACTAAACACAAGTTGGTTCTTGTATTTATGTTGCCCAGTACTGATGATGTTAAAGAAAGTGTGCCCCATGAAATAAACGTTAGAATAAAATACTGATAACGTTATGCTGATGTTTGGCCATTTCATTAAACCACAGCAGTTGTGGTTCTTCATATATGCAACGAAATTTTTCTTTATTTTATTTGTATCTACAATTCCTTCCACTGCTTTATCTCCTCATTGAGAAAATGGATTGCAAGATTCCAAATGCAATCCGTATCTTCAGAATTCCCTTCTCCTCAACTACAGTTCCCCACAACAACAATCTTCCCTAACTGTTGCTAATGCGGCATCAGGAAGGATTCTGCTTCGATAAGGCATTGGGACCATTTTCCAGAAAGGCATTTGTGCGTAAGTATCGCTGAGGGGGAGTTTTCCTTCCTTTTCCGTATCAAGGTTAATATCCTATTATAAGAAGCTGTTTTGGATGGAGTTGTGTTCCCAGATACATCCGCATCTGATGTAAATACGCCATTGTTGAAGACACGCTTGCTTGTTGGAAAGGCGATATCAAAATATTGCTTCAGTATGTAAAGAATGTTTTTCTTAGAGTTATGGAACTTTAAGTTGGCAACACTGTTTGATATGTGTGCCATTTTGATAGCTGTCACTTGTTTTGTGTTCAGTTCGGTTTGTCATTTCATCATGAATAGACAATAAGGCGGTGCAACCAAAAGCGCCCATATAGGGGGGCAAGGGGGGGGGGGGGGGGCTCGAGCCCCCCTTGCCCCCCTATATGGGCAGGGGAAAATATCTTGCTAAACCATGGTTAAAATATCTGAGTCCCCCTTACAATTTTGCAAATGAGCGCCCATGGGTGCAACATGCCACACAGCACGCGTCACAATTGATTTATTGAAAGAAACGTTCGGTGAACGAATAATTTCGCGTAATGGACCCGTGCATTGGCCTGCAAGATCATGCGATTTAACACCGCTGGACTACTTTTTGTGGGACTATGTAGAGTCTCTGGTCTGCAGCGATAAACCACAGATGATTGACGCCTTGGAAGAGAACATTCGCCACCTTATTACTGACGTACGGCCTCTATTACTGCAAAAAGTGAGAAAATTGAACTTTCCGATTAGACTTTCTCCGAGTCAGCCGAGGTGGCCATATTCCAAAAATCATATTTAAATAAAAATGGCAAAAAATCATCTTTCGAATACAGCAACATTCATGGCAATTAACAACATTTAACTGTGTTTTATTTGAACCAAAAGTTCTCTACCTCTAAAAAAAAACACCCTTTAGTACATCTCATTTATGACCCGCTCTGAAACATGGAACAGTTAAAATTATCCAATGCTACCTGCTGGTAAAGTTTTTTGGCACACTAGTTGCAAATGAACGAGTATGAAATGTATCTTGATGCACTAAGTTTCCATATATTTTACCCTGAGATTTCTTTTTAAAGTTTCTGTAATTTTTATTTATGAAATCTGTTCTAGGTTGGAATCAAGTCTGATTTGATGCATATTGAACAAGCGATGAATGAATGAGTGTTTGTTTATTCAATCTGAAATGTAGAATTCGTGGTTTGCAGGTGGCGCTCCGATAGGAGGTCACGGGAGGTCACTGTTACCGTCCAAAAGTGTCCTTATTGGACAAATTTTGTTTGACGATTCGGAAAAATTATCATATTTTGGCAAAATTTGGAGTTCCATTCAGAAAATTGTCATCATTCGGCGAAATTTAGGGTTTCATTGGGCAAAATTTAGAGTTAAATTCGGAAAACTGAGAATTTCTGCTTTCCCAAAAATTTAAGTTAGAGGCTCCCTTGTGCGAAAATGCCGGATATCGTACATCTGCGCGGGATTTTTTTGGCCCTACCCGAATGTTGCCGAGTTTTCTTGCCGGTCGGGTTATTTTTTGTCGAATTCTTAAAACTTCACTGTATTATGATTGAGAACAACATATTTACCATGATATGAAACGTGACATAACGTAGTTAAACCAACAAATAAAATGATAAACAGAGACTTTTTAATCCACAAACAGTTGTTTCAAGGCTACTTCCCTGACGAAAACTGAATATGTTTCCATCTAGTTGAACAGAATTTAAAATCTTTTAGGAGTCATGAAATTATGAACTAAGTTTAAGTGTGATGATATTACTGCCACAAGCGAGAAAAAAAAACATTGTAAGAAATTTGTAATTTTATTTCCATAAAGAAATTTTTTCATCGGATCAAGATTTTTTTTCTGTCGATTTCTTTTTATTTTATTCATTTAATGAAAAAAGAGTGATGTGAAATGAATTCTTGACATAATAAGGGAAAACCATATTGAATGTAAATTTTCCCTGAATGGTAAAATTCAATTACCTTGAAAGCGGATTGGGGAAGCATTGAATTACTAAAAACAAAATTCATTTTATAGATGACAAAAATCAATGCGACAAGAAATACGCAATTTGAAACTCTGGGAAAATTTCATTTTTTAAAAATTGATAATAAAAATAACATTTTGCTGAATACTTTTAAATTTTTCAATGCTTTTGTATTTTCATTTATTATTATGGTTAAAGTTCATTATATTTTCATTACTCCTTGAGAAAGAAATTGTTTGAAATGAACTTAAGAAAAATACAGATGGCAAAAATGAAATTAGTTTATCTATTTTTGAGTTTTTTCGTACGGTGTTCTTTAATTTTAAAACTGTCTAAACTTTTAAAGAACCTTGGTTTACGTAAGTAAGATGGAACGGCTTCCCAGAAATTTCCATAAATGTATATAGCCAGAGCTCTAAAGCTCTAAAAGCAGCAAATACCAGTTTGCACTACTGATTTAGATTTCACATTAGTATTTTTCAATTAGTGCCCCTAATTGAAAAATGCAAAACTATTTTTCAGTTGTTCATAGGGCACAATCAAATTCAATTTTACGCAGTGTCAATGTAATTTTAAAAACTCACGAAACCTGACATGAAACGTGCTAATGACAGTTTTTATATTACATTGCCAGTTCTTGACACGAAATCAGCTTTGTAGGAATAAAAGACATCAGTAGGAAAAACGCACTAATTTTACCTATTTTATAACTTTACATATGATGGTTCACAAGTTCGTGAATTTTATGTGTTGCACATCACTTATTCTCTCTCTTTTTACAAGCGTAACGCATGAAATTCCATTTTTACAAAATCAGTTCTTTGCAATCAAAGTTTTCCCCATAAGCTTTTCCTAAAACGTAAAAATCTTTAGGTATTTGCCTCTACTTTCTTTTTATTCCAATGTATTTCTTGGAGGGAAAAAATCTTGATCATTTAGCAAGGATTTTAAAAGAACAGATCTAATCTCTTGTTCACCAAAAATCAATGACGAAACGATGATATATCATCTTCCTTCTCCCTTCAATCGCCCTCAGACGGTCACGTCCCTCTATAAAATCAATGAGGACTGGTACGCTAGATCCCTGGTGGTCCAATCCCTTCTCTAACCGTCTAATGAGATAAGAGATCCAAATCCCACCGGGTTTAGCGATTTCTTTTTCTGGGAGATCAAACAAGATACCGACCTCATCTGAAGAATGGGACGGTGAGACATTTTGGGGAAGGAATCTGCACGGGATTGCTTGTGGAGGAGGAGGGAGGGGTGGTTCTTCAAGACTTTTTGATTGCTGTCTATGAAATTGTACTACGTGCTTGTTTGTTTTGCTGTCATTATGAAATTGGGGTGGAATTTTTGGGTTTGAGATATTGATGCGTAGTGTAAGATTGCGAGGAACAAATATAGACTTTCTCAGAAACCATAGTTCTTTAAGTGAAACACAGATTGAAGTTCATTTTTCTGTGTTCTTTAGAAATCAAGCGCTTAGTATCAAAACCATGTCAATCCATAAATTTTCAACCAGATCGAAAATTGCAGTTAAAGTCCAGTTTTCTTTGACCAACATTTCAATCCGTAACTGTTTTTCGTCTATTCGGTTTTTATTCATTTATTTATTTTTTTAAAGATTTAAGCAGGTTTTGATACAAAACGCTTCAAATACTCATCATAACAGAAACAGATATACAAAATATATCAGAATTTTATTCAGTAAGATATATAATGGGGAAATTATTTCTGTTTAATAAACTAGCTAAAGATTGCTAAGAACAAATATTGTCTTTCCCAGAAACCATAGCTCTTTAATTGAAATACCAATAAAAGGGATATTCGATGTTTTTTAGAAATAAGGCGTTTATTATCAAATCCAGCTCAATTCATTAGTTTTCAAAAGTTGTTTTTTTGACATAGTGTTATACTTTTTGGTGGATACTATCATGCCACAGAGCGACTCGGTACGCATTCCGCTCATTCAGGTCAAAAAATAAGGTCAAAATCTGGTTTTCTTTGAAAAAAAATGCTAAATTTGTGATTTTTTTCATCTTTTCATTATATATATATATATATATATATATATATATATATATATATATATATATATATATATATATATATATATATATATATATATATATATATTGTGAAGGATTGAGCTGATTTTGATACTAATCGCCTCAAATACTAATACACCAGAATTTTATTCAGTAAGGTATGTATTGTTGAAATTTTTTTGATTGATTAGTTTAAGATTGTTAAAAACAAATATTGTTTGTCACAGAAATTATAATTCTTCAAGGGAAACAGGTTAAGCACAAAAGATGTTCTTCCAAAATCAGGGTTTTAGTATCAATACCAGCTCACTCCATTAATTTTCAGAAGTTATTTTTTAACATAATGTGATTCTTTTTGCTGGATACTATCACGGTATAAAGCAATTTGAGCATCCAGTTCAATCAAATCGAAAATTGCAGTCAAAATGCTGTTCTCTTTCAAACAGCTCAATCCATGACTGCTTTTCGTCTCTCTCTAGTAATATTTTTTATTTTTTTTATTTTAAAGATTTGAGCTGCAATGACTCAGATACTGATCATAATTTATGTTCATAATTTATCAAGAATTTTATGCAGTAAATTATGTAATATATTTATAAATAAGTATATATATATATATATATATATATATATATATATATATATATATATATATATATATATATATATATATATATATATATATATATATATATATATATATACACACACACACGCGCGACTGCATATCATATTTTGAATTACTAATAGCCCTGCTGAATTTTTTTCCATTACGAAGTGTCTGTCCTTTTTTAATGCAGGGAAAACTTTGATTTAAGATTGTTCTAAAATAGAATATGCGAAGCATTATCATCAATTTTAGATGCTAGGAACCGGTTAATGGCTTAAAATAGAAATTAATTGCGCGATATATAATTCGCATGAGGTGTTCCAGCCTTTTGGACACCCCGTACTCCCTGGAAGACATTAGTGTTTTGTAAATGGCTGTAAAACTCCCCTATTGAGAAAGAAAAAAACATATTTCGGAAATGGGAAAAAAAATGGAAGGCGAGGATGATTCATGAATTAGTTCTGGAGGAAAAGGAGTAGGAGAATTTGATAAATTGTTTTGAAATGTATAGAGAACATGAATGAATAAAGAAATTTTTACTCAATAATTTTTACAAAATTCATTAGAATTTTATAAAAGAAAACGTCGAGTATGAAGTTTTTAAAGTATTTATGAATAATTATAAAAGTTGTCTATCACCTATTTTTTATTCTTCTGCTAGTAAATAATGAAATAACTCTAACAATAGTAGAGTGTGCGTAATCCATTTGCAAGAAAAGCTTTTCAACCCAATGCTTACACTTCATTGCATTGAAAAAGGGGTTCATTGAAACCCCAAAACAAGTGACTGTAATAATCTGCAAATTTTATATAATAAAATATTATATCTTATTTTATTTTTCAAGCACAAACGCATACATTCAACTTTTATTCAATTCAATTCAAGTTAGCAGTTGTATTATTGGTAGCATCCAACAACTATATATGGCAAAGTTAACTTTTGCTGGTATTTTTTTTTTGCTATTTTCGTGAAGGCAGGAACTGATGTGTGCATCACATGACTTCCTTTTACTCCAATTTATTGATAATAGCGGCTTGGAGTAAGCAAGGAAACACTAAATAATTTCATCTCTAGTTTCTTGCGAACCGAAGCAAAAAACGTTTTACACAGATTTATTTTCCCATTATTGGCAATTTTAATGTGATTCAGTGGTTAACTCTTTAAATATCACCAACATTGACCGAATTAAAACCAGACTTAAAAAAAAGTCAAATTTTTCACCAAGTAGGTGACAAAACTTGGCGGCCAAAAGCTTGGCGATATATCGCCAAGTGCTTGACAAATTATAACAGCACTTGAGTTAGCATTGAAATTAACGATTATTTCCCCCCAAAAAAGGTGTAAAAGTAGCTTTTTGGAACATCCGAATGCAACCAAAAGGGAAGGTACACAACTAGACCCCACTAGGAGTCTACTTACCAAATTTCAAATTTCTAGGGCATACCGTTTTTGAGTTATGCGAGATACATACACACATACCTACATACATACGTACATACGGACGTAACGAGAAAACTCGTTGTAATTAACTCGGGGATCGTCGAAATGGATATTTCGGGTGTCTGTACGTTCCTAGGCATGTATTCACGTGTGGTCGGGTCGAAAAAATATCTCAACATTCATTCGGGGGTGAGCAAAATGGAAATTGAGGCCAATTTTTGAGTGAAATTTTTTTCGCGAATACATACTTCCTTTTTTGTAAATGGAAGTAAACAAGAAGTTCTGCCTAGAACTATACGAGCCTACTTTCCCGTATACCCATACTACTTTCTAGTACCTGATCAATAATCTCAAAAATAGCTAAAATCTTAAAGTTTTTCAAACATATTTTTAAAATACTTTAAGCTGATTTATAGGAATAAAATATTCCTCACTAATATTCCTCACTCATCTAAAAAAATTAGATGCGTAAAAAAAAAAAAAAAAAAAAAAAAAAAAAAAAAAGAACAAATAAAATTGCAGCAACTTTTAAACAAAGCAGCTAATACACATTTTTCCATTAAAAAAATCTTTAACAGCTTTCAAAACGAAAAAATAATAATTAAAATTAATAAGCTCATTAAAATGAATACATGATATTAAAAAAAAAAAATCGTTTATTTTTCCCCTGTTGCCAAAAACATTATTTTAAATGCATTAATACACTTACCAAAACAAAAACAAAAACAAAAAAAAAAAAAAAAAAAACAGAACAAAAAAAAAACAATAAAATGTAACTTTAGCGTAAAAATAAAAACAAGTCATATCAACAATAATTATTTCAGTTAAAACCATAGCTTCGGAGTCGGAGTCAATCTCATTTTGAGATAAAGGAGTCGGAGTCGAATATTTAAGAATCGGAGTCAGTCATTTGTCCTCCGTGTATAAATTTTTGCCAAAACTACGAAGTCAGAGTCGAAGTCGGGGAGTCGGAGTCCGATTAATTGTCCGGCACAGGAGTCGGAGTCGGAGTCAAGTGCCCCTAAATTCTCGGAGTCGAAGTCTGGAGTTCGGCGTCAAGAGTTATTTAGAACAAAATTTGTTAGAAGTAAATCCGCCTTCAAGTGCGGAATCTACATTGACTTTCAGTTTCCCCGAGGCGCTATTGTTAAGGGATTTGAACTGTTCAAAATTGAACGGAAAATTTTTCAAATCAAAAAAATATTTTATATACAAGTTTTTCATCAAAATCTTTTTGCTACAAAGCTTGTTTGAAGCAAATTCGCCTCACAGTTCGGAATTGCCTTGAATTTCCCCGTAGGCGCTAATGTTAAGTTTTTTTGAACTGTTCAAAATTGAACAAAAAATAGTTCAAATCAAAAAGTGAAATATGAGAATGAGGTGTCCTTGCCGAGATCTTTCGAACAAAAAAAGTTTTTTCGAATCGGACTATTCATTCAAAAGTTATAAGGCTGGTGGGGGGACAGACAGACAGACCGACAGACAGACAGACAGACAGACAGACAGACAGACAGACAGACCGACAGACATTTTTTTCTCCATCTCAATACCCTACTTTCCAATTTTTAATTTTTCAATATTTATCTAATTATTTTATTTATTTTTGACTTTTTTTTGTTTTTCGGGATATTTTTAAGATGCATTAAGCCTTCTTTCATGCTTTTTTCTTCTTTCTCTGACTTTTACTGGGAAAGTAGGCTAATAATTTTTCAATATTTATCTAATTATTTTATTTATTTTTGACTTTTTTTTTGCTTTTCGGGATATTTTTAAGATGCATTAAGCCTTCTTTCATGCTTTTTTCTTCTTTCTCTGACTTTTACTGGGAAAGTAGGCTAAAAATGGACATTGTGCATCTATTTTGCATTCTTACCCATAAACACAAATAGAAAATATTAGATATACATTGTCTAAGCTCCCAATTATAACACACATGAGCAACAATGAATGCAGAAATTTTCCATTGTTACAATATCACTAACTTTTATCAGAAGAGTTTATTGTTTAGCTGAAATTTTGGTAACATTAGAAGTTAAATTACAGATCTTTTTGGACGTTTTCCTTTTTTTACAAATCATTCTTATTACAAAAATCTTTCCAGCAGTTGAAATATTAAAAAAATTCAAGACAATTTACTTAAAAATATGGTTCTTTTAGATCAAATTCTTGCTTTGTTGGAGAAAGTAGCTGAAGTTATGATATCAGTTATTCAACGTTGTAAGTGCTTGTGTGCTTGCTACTAATTAACTTGAATCTCGTCAACCGCGACAGCGACGAAAAATTAGTCGTACACTTTCTGCGAACGTTATTGGTTCCATATTGCGTAAGAAACGCGCCTTCCTATTAGCAATCGTTTACGCATAGGCATTTGTTACTTCACTATTGAAAAATATTCTAGCCAAAAGGACCGTGATTTCTATATTGAACTATGACGTCACTCAGAGCAGGAGAATACTTGCGTGTGGTTTAAGAACGTCTATTACGACAAACGTATTTTGTTGCTGTCGGCAATAGGCGTAAATTTTATTTATTTGTTTATTTAAAAATATTGCGCACTACAGAAAAAAATCTAATTACCGTCACAAATAAAAAATGAAAATTTAAATATAATTGGAGCAATTAAAACAAATTATACTTTTAAAAAGTTAAAACAGTTGCAACTGGTACAAACAACTCGTACATAGTCATATTGAAAATTTCTAAAGGGAGACATTATTTGTTTAAAAGTTCGTAAAATTTAAACACACAGAAATTATCAACATAAATTAAGCGAAAATTACATTTCATTAAAAATAATAAGTTAAAAAGTTTATTAATAGAACTTTGTTCCTTAAGAGATCACAAACGTATGTCTGATTTTTTTTAAGAATTTTTTTTTCCATTGCCTTTTAAAATTATTACTTTTTAATGAAATGTATTAGCTTTTATGTATGGTACAAATTGGTGACTTTTTCGTGGAATGACCCTGTACATAATTTTTTGTCTGTTTTAAATTACTATTTCTCAATAATTGAAATGTGTTTCCTTTACATTTGAACTTTAATTTTCAAAACCTATTTTATTTCGTTATTGCTATAATAATAAAACAAAAATATTGGCTAGATCTTACATCAAATTACAAGAGGTCGATTTTAGATGTCCTGCAAGTGACGCATGCAAATAAATTAATTTTTAAATAGCAAAATTATTTAACAAAAATATAACTGTGTTAAGAGTATATTTGTATCAAATGTAAAAACTAAAAAACCTGCTTAGTCATGTTTAAGTAAAATACTCAGACCTATTACAAAATTTTGATGAAATTATAGCGTCTGATTTTCCCGCTCGTAACTGTGGAATGATTTCGTAGCATTACAAGATTTTTGTAATTTATTACATTGCATCTGGTTTGACATTGTAGGACGAGATATTTTAGCAACTTCAAATCAACATTCAAGTGTAGCTTACAAACCATAATTTCAGAATAACTAGCTTATTCAATTAGTTTTACGTATAGTGTTACCAACTTATTTTATAAATTAAAAGAAAGAATAATAACCTTATAACCTTAGTGGAAGAGTGCAGCATTGTCCCATCTGTTTTTTTTTTTTTTTTTTTAAAGCTTGAATACTATAAAAAAGATGAAGCTTTGCAAAGTCAACCTATATGGTTTGAAATTAGCCAAAATGGTTATATCATTAATATAGAACGCTCATGTGAAGGAATATAATTTTGTTTTTCACTTAAGAACAGAGCCATTTTTTAGTCTCCGAGTAAAAAATGAAGAAAACACTTAGAAATATTAAAATTCTTCTGCGTACATCTACTCTAGATTAAGAACTTCTGCTGAGATTTATACACACTTGCTACTGTTTCTTCCTGGCTTGTATTCTTTTATAGAACAGAGATATATTCCTTTTCTTAAAGATTAAGAGGCAGGACATGCCTCATTACTCTACAAATCCTTGCATGAGTTCGCTTACGTGAGATGCGAGGCTCATATATCAGAAGAAAATTCTTACACGATCTACGAAATAATTCTGAAAGGGACTTCACAATAGCATTTGATCATATTTTGAAAGAATCGCACATGACAGAATTTTCCCCTTCTTCACTTATTTGGATTTTTTGTCATTAACAATAATATTCTTCTGCTCAAACTGTTGCCTTTACTTATTATCATTATGCTCATTTACTTTTACCAAAACATACTATTTTATGGGCAGCAAGTTGAATTTTCTAAGTAAATAACGAACTCAGATTGTAAGAGATATATGTTGGAGAAAATTGTTACGTAAGTTTTTATTGGTATGAGATATTTCTATAATCCATAAGTTATCAATGAATCCTTAAACTGAAAGGATACAAGAAGTTTATACAAATACTTTATTTTTTCACACCCCGAAGTTTATAAGACACTCATAGTGCATTAAACAATTCAAGGTAGTTTTCGCTTTTGAATGCAATTGGATTTTCCAAAATATGCGCATTCCTTTTGAATTGATCAACATCAGTGATGCTCAACTGCACCTTATATTAGAATCACTCTCGCGGCCAGAACACACATAAAATTTACAAGTACGTAGTTCATTTTTTTTTTCTAAATAACGTGGAAAAGTATGGAAACTGAAAGAAAATTACAAACCAATAATTGTTGTTATCAAATACTTGATGCTTCTTTTGTTATACATGTTTTTTAGAAACCTATTTCTGAATATTTGGCTTCGAATTTGTGCCATTGCTTTTCGATTTCATACATTGAACAAATCAACGGCCCACGCGGATCATCTTCGCTGGTCGTATTTGGTCCGCGGGCCGTAGGTTGTGCCTGTCTGTTCCTTGGGAAGGGGCACAATAGCCCTTACATGTACACAAACTACTGTATTACGATTGACTGTACGTGTTAAGAAGTAGGACTTTGGGAGTTGACCGTGACTTCCTGCGCCACTGATCTGTTTAAATATATTCTGCAAATCTCCTCTCTATGTAAACATCCCCAACTATCTCACATCATGAACATTTGATACGGCAACATTAAATGATTTGTTTTCTCTTAGAAACCAAGTTTTTTGCATGATTGTAAATTTTAATACGTTCAATCTCAAATGTATGTTGTTTTTATAAATATGTTTCAGAAAAAGCATTTTTTAAGTTTTCTACTGCCATTTCAGCAAGCCCAGATATCTTCAGATGGCAAAAACAGTTGATCATTGAATAAACTTTTCTTGCTTTTAAGAGGGTCCAGATTATTTGCACGTTTCAGTAAAGAACCTACCGCAGAGTAACTTCCGATAAGAGAGCACAGGAATGCCATATTCTTTTTCGTCTAACATAAAAAATCATTTAAACTATTTCTTAATTCAATAACAATGAAATCTCTTTTGAGAACCTCCCTGATTTAATGGGAGGTGTAGTTCTACTGTCTTTGCTCTCTTTGATTTTTAAAATAAATTGATACTAGTGTAATATATATGAAGCGTTCTCAATTTTTATTGTAGTAAAACTACTTTTAAGCTACCATTACCTGTAACGGCTGTCCCAAACATATATTCTCTAACAGCTGATCAATTTCATTACCTTTACAGTTATATACAAAACATTCGACTAAGATTAAATTCTTAAATAACGGTATAGCATTGAATAATGTGCAGTAAAACCCCTCTAGTGCGGACACTAACAGGACAAATTTTTTTTGTACGCAATAAAGGGGTGTCCGCAAGACAGGGATTTCTTATTTTTTTTTTTTTGCTCCAGAATCGGGGAGTTAAATATTAGGAGGGAAGTCCGTTTGGAGAGATTTTACTGTACTATGTTTTTTAAAACGGTTTTCTTTTGTAACTAGTGGTGGAAGCATTTCAAGGCGTATATAATCAAGATGCCCTTCCTCAAGTGCCTTATGCTATTCATCGATCTCGGCAAAGCGATGACAGTACTGAAAACCTCGAAGAAATAGAAAATGTTGAAAATTTCGAAAAAGATAAAAATGCTGAAAGCTTTGAAGAAAATGAAAATGCCGAAAACCTCGAAGAAGATGAAAACACCGAAAGCTTCGAAGGTGATAAAAATTCTAAAAATTTCGGCGGAGATGATAATACTGAAAACGTCGAAGATGAAAACGAGGAAAGTTCCGCGGAATATGAAAGTGCTGAAAGCTCAGAAGAAGGTGAAAATAGTGATAGCTCCGTAGAAGATGACAATGCTGAAAACCCCAACGAAGAGACAAGATTTTTTTCATTGTGAAAGTTTCAAACGAAAGTCAAACCTCTATATGGTGCAGATATTGAAAAAGTGTTGATTTTTGAGGATAAGTTGATCATTTTTACTTTATAAAATATAGAAGAGCTCCCATGTAACTTGCTTAAAAGTTTGTTCTGAAGAAATTAAAATATATTCACACATGCTTGGTTTAATTTTCTCACTATGCTTAGTTTCCAAAGGTTTATTTTTTTCCTTAGAACGTTTGAACTTATTTTAAAAAAAATAGTAACGACATTATGCTTTAAATTTCTAGTTATGTTTTTTTGGCATAAAATATACGTTATTTTTGCATAAAATGTTTTTGGTCTATTTAAGTTGACGCAGTAAGACACCGCTGACACTAAACTGATGCCATTTTCAATTGTATTATTTTGTAGAAATTAAAATCTCACTTTTTCGAAGTTAAGGTAACTCTATACAAATTACAATTTTTTGTGTAATGGTTTCTCAAATTTTAAACTTTTTAGAGAAGTTCTGAATCGGAGATTTCTAGGCGTTTTATTTGAACACATTAATTTTTCACTGTCACAGATCTAATATTTTTTAAATGTAATTTAGTGTAAAATTTTGCAAGTTTAATATTTAATTATATTCTTATCTGCATCTGAACGTGTGGCTGCTGAATTTCATTGACGGTAGTTCTCTTTTTTTTAATATTTAATCCCTATTAATGATGAGAAAACTGATTGTGACATTAAAATCTATGCATGCTGTAATATTGGTTGCTTAAAAGGCGTAGAACCATCGATTTTGTTAAGTGCAAACTTAAGTGGCGCAAATATCATGTTTGATAGATCCATTTTTCTTTCTGCCCACAAATGTTTTCTTTTGCAATTAATATCACTCGAGAAAACAAGATCCAAAGGGAAAGTATCGTGGAAGTAATGGTCTAACCATATTTTTATTTTTCGCTGTCGAGCTGATTAAATTTCGCTCAAGTTACCCAATTGGCAATTATACAGTTCATGCATTTCGTTATAGGGGAGGAATCTTAACAAACACAATAGCAAAACAAGAAGCAAATTAAAAAAAAAAAGCAGCGTACTAATTAAATTTTCTGAGTTTGAGATGCAAAATTTCGTTTCTTGGAAAGCACATCACTTTTAGGAAATTAGATTTGTTTTTTTTTCTTCTTCGTTTTACTGTGGTTTATACAAATAAATAGCCTGCAACGCAACTCAATTTGCGAAATTCGAGACAGTGAAAAATCGCCGAAAGGACAAATTCATCAGCAATGAGCGGTCCTTGCGGTGTAAAAACCATTGTGTTACTGCTAGAGACAACTTTAGAAGACGAATTAGCTTTGCCTTATGGAATTGGAATTTTTGGAGAAATGAATTGAGTTGTTGCTAAGTTATGATTGGACAGCGAAATAGTGACAAATGGTTTGTTTGCGTGCTTACAAGCCAGATCATTTGAATGATAAAGTAGAAATTTTACTAAACTGTAATTCTACACTCTCTATCCTAAGATGTAAGCAATAAACAGAAAAATAGCAATAGAATGAAAACCATTTGCTAAAACGCAGTGACATTTGGTTGCTGAACAGAAACAAAGGCTATGCAACGTAAAATAACTGTAGTAACCAACAATTATTTTTCATATAAGAGGTTAAGTTTAATACAAAGGCGAATTTTGTTGCTGTAACCATTGTTCTTCAGTTATGCTGATTTTAGTTTATTGTTTATTAACACGGAACAAGCCAAATTGGCGAAACAAATTCTCATTGCTGGAATAGTTGTTGCCATTTTTGCTCTTCATACGTAAATTTTGCATTTTAATGGAACTTTTCATATTATTAAAAGACTTGGCCTTTTTTAAATATTTTAAATGTGGGATTGTGTTTTTCTTTATAATGGCTTATAATATTATTATTTCATGAATATTTTTGCCCTTTAATGCTACTTGAAGCTTTGTTTAACGTCGTTTTTTGTTTTTAAATAAAACATTTTCTTTTAAATGTAAGCGATAGTGATTTTGGCAACTTTTTGAAACAGACAAGGGCTTTGCTTTGAGTAGTCGTTCAAAAAATTTTGAACACGTGCCAAGTGTTCCACGTTATAACATTCCCGCCATATTTTGAGATAGAGTTGGTTTTATGGTTGAAATTTTATATCCTCATATATAAAATAGTCAACGATCGAGTAACTCTCCCAACGTTATCAACAATGAAACTCGTTCCACGGCATGATAATTTGAAATGCTTTGGTAATGTTTAAAATTCAGGGAAAGGCTTTATTATGACAAGGCTGAACTGGATCCGGTAACTTTTCTGTTTTACTGGTAGGACTCATTTCAGGGGAACGAAGAAGCAAAAAAGTGGTCCACAATGAACGCTATCTACTGGGGATAAGGTTAAAAGTTCAACTACCAAATATCACGAAACAGGCAATGGCTTCGTTCAAATGTAGAAACAGTTTTCACCCGTCATAACTTGACGAGCGATTTTATAGTTATTAATTTTTTTTTTTGACAAATAACTTCAATCGAACTGCAAAAAAAAAAAAAAGTTTCAAAGCACATATTTTTGTTTGTTAACATGCCTTTAAGGTGAGAAAAGCTAATAGGTTTAAGCAGTTCGACGATTTAAGAACACATAATTTACACTAGCATTACAGACGTGTAATATATCTTGCGTTTGTTTTCGTTTCAACAATGCATTTTCTTTAGTAAGTGCTCCAGTTTGGAATTTTATAATTCATATTTGGCTGCACAGTATATTTTTCAGTGTTTTAAGCACACATAACTTCTTTCTAGGAACTGACATGAAAGTAGACATGAGCATAATTGAGGTATTTGTATGAAAGCACTGAAGAAATTCATTCGGTTAAAAATATTTTGCGATGGTCATTCGGTTTTGAAGTAAATGGATGTTTCTTCGATTATTCACTCGAGAGATTCTCTCGATTGCCGATCATTCGATTGTCAGAATCAATCGATGATCGATCAATCAATTACTCTATTCTCCCGATTATTGCTAATTTCTTTTTTTTTGCCATACTAAAGTTCTGAAACATTATTTGTAAAAACTCACGTTTTTGTTTTCTTTAAAAAGCTTTTCGAACTTCTATACTGCATAGTTGATTTTTCCATGTTTCTGAAAGTCATGATTTTCGTAAATTTCAGTTTATCTTTTCAGATACTTTCAGGGGCATTCCAAACTGAAATTTTTTGAGTAGGGGTTGGCGGGATTTTCAATTTGCCGAATGAAACTTCGAATTTTGCCGAATGATAAAATATAAGGGAAGCACCAAAATAATTTTTTTTAGTACAATTGAAACGTTGCAATGCTGTCACCAAATTTGCCGAATCAATCTACAAAATTTGCCGAATGAGGAATCTTTTAGGAGGCCACATTGACGTCCCGTGACCATCCATCAGGCCGTCCCCGAGTATTTTATTCATACTTACTGAAGAATACAAAATGAATAGAAAACAATAACCTACAAAATTAAGGAAGAAAAAAGAAAACATTGAGGAACTACGCTTAATTAACTTTAAAAAAAATCTGGGAAAAATTTAGGGTATATTTTCTTGCATTTTTTTTTTCAAATTAAGTGCATTAAAAGTACTAAATCTTAAAAAAATTAAAAAATTGGAGAGAAACGTACTTTTCGAAGAATAACTGGCTTTTTTAATTTAAAAACTGAATTTGGAAATTGCTTTTAATTTTTAAGAAACTCATGCTGTATTGACCTAAAAAAAGCGAATTTTGTTTTCATATTTTCTGTCTATTATGCAAGGCATTCAGTAGCGGGTGAGAAAAATAAAATGTCTGGATGGCGTCAGACCATGACTGATGGACGAGGCACGTAAATGTCTGCTGCTCGTGAAAATTATGACTCCTCCTAAAAGTTTTTGGCTCGTATAATAAATGGATAATAAATAAGAAAATAAACAAACATATAAATATCTGTTTAGATATCTATATATCTGACGCCGTGGCACATTGCGATGCAGCCTGGGAATTTAAACGTCAAATATGATTTACAATATCTGCCAGGCTTAACGCCAGTGAGAGCTTTTAGCTGCACTTCCGGAAAAGAACCAAGCGATTTTTCAGGGGACATTTGCTGCCTTTTTAAGCTTATATTTAATAAAAACAGATGTTTAAAGGATGTCGTATGTGTATTTTTAGTTATGTCGCTCGTTTGGAAAAAGAGTGCCACAATACGAAATTTTTAATTTTGGGCTTTTTTCGCTGAAAGGGCTTTAAATGACGTTATCTTCTTTGAAAAAACATGAGAGATATTTGTTTTAATATTGACCACTGGAGAGCATAGCAAATTTACTTTTCTTACAGTGAATTGCCTGAAGAGTTCAACTTCAAACGCTTCTCCTGTAAAATTTCTTTTCTTCGTATTGTGGCACTTTTCTTCCAAATGAGCGATGTGTATGCTCTCGCATTTTGTTGGGTTTATAGTGTATTGTTTTACAAATATCGACAGTCTTTGACTTGCGTAAATAGATTTTTTGAGAAGTTTTTAAGGTAAATATAACGTTGGTATGCAGAATTTTAAACCATTATCTAAGATTTACAGCGGGCATGATGAAAAACTTCAAATAAAAATCTAAAGATATGCATTTTTTAATTATTTACTTTAAAAACTATACGATCAGAACCATTATACTGTAAACAGAAACGCTACATTTCGACATTTGCACCGGAAAATATGCAGCAGTACTGCGCATGCTCAAAAGAGAAAAAAAAATCCCAACCTGTTCTTAATTTAATCGAAAAGTTTTAATTTCATTCGCTTAAATTTCAAAAGTCGTCAAGGCTTTTTCATATAGCTTAATATTTAAAATTCTTTTTGTTACACGTGCTTGTACAATAACAAATAATTACTACCAATTAAAATATAATTTGAAAAACTTTATCAAGAAAAGTTTCGTATTTAAAATGTAATTCTGCATTATGTTTTGAAAATTTGTTTTTTGCGTTTCCTTTGAAATTCCCTACTGACTTCTTTCTAAGTAGTCGTAACCTATCATTCAAAAGTTTTTCTCTCGTACAATTTACGTAATTTTATGTAAGGGTTATAAGAAATTTAAAGCTTACGTGGGACATGGCTCCAAAAAAAACTTGGAAAACGCTACTCTAACTTTCTCAACTTTGAATATATCTAACAAAGACTTAGCATTTCTTAATTCTCATTATCACTCAGTTTGACGAAGAACTTACTTTTAGTTCTACATGCTTCCCGGAAAGCATAAATTCAACTAATTACCCCTTTGAAGTGCTTGTTCCCTGACAGATTGAACCAAACCTTACGTTTAGAAGCACCCCCTGGCGGCACAATAAAAGAAACATTGCCGATTCTTTTGAGGTTAACTGCATCAGCTTGTTCGTGATATGAAAGCTTAAGAAGTATTTTATGTTTTTGTGTTCCTTCTCCGCCTGGTGCATCCTCCAAATCAAGTTATGCATCATATTAAAGTGCTTGCGGTGCATTTATACAGGAACCAAAAAAGCGTGATGTAAAACTTTGGTATTTTGAAGTTTTTCCAAGAAGTGCTTGCATACATAGCATGATATCAGAAGTCTTACTTTTGACTATTAATCTTAAACTTTTGAGGCTCGGATAAATATAGGATAGGAAGCAAGGGTTTTGGATTTTTCTCATTGTAAAAATGTTTGCCGAGCCAAACATCATTATGTCAAGAAAAGAATGCTGTGTGGAATATCGCGGAGAATTATAGGGGGTAAATCTAGATGCGGGAATGCTTATGTTAATTCACTCAAAGTGACTTAATGCGTTCGTTTTGGTAAATTTTATACTTCTTCGGAAAGTTTCTACTTTACCGAAGAATGTACGAAACATTTTTCAAACTGTGGGATTATTTAGGTTTTGTAGTTTAAAAATGAAAAATGCGCAGGGTGTCAAGTTTCGTTATTTTTATCATTTGAGTGTTTGGCTTTAGTTGCCAGTTCGTATGGGCTTTAATTTATTCAATTATTCTCATAGCTTTGAACAACTTCTGTATTAATCGAATATATAAATGCAATGAAATTAGTATTTATTAAATGAATACTTTAAATTAAATAAAAAGTCATAACCTTGAAATGCAAGAGTTAAGGCTGGAATACAAGGTGTTTTCGCTGCTGTTCCGTAGAATGTTATTACCATTCCTTAATTATCAAAGAAAAGTCAGGGCTCGCAAAGAATCAGAAGAATATTGAGCATAATTTTTTTTTTTTTAAATGTTCCAGTTCGTTCTCCTAACAAATATTAAATATTTCCCGCAAACAGTCATTAAAATACAATAGTAACTTTTACTTGAATTTAAAATTGAAAATGTATAAAATTTGTCAGAAAGTTCTAAGGTTTGTATTCATAGTAAGTTTTTTTTTTTTTTTTTCAATTGCTACACTTTTATCAATGTATTCTCTAAAAATATCAGGCTCTTAAATTTCAGTGCAAAATTTTAAAAAATGAATGTGTATCTATTATGTTGTTAAATTTAAATTTTCTATAATTAGTTATCGTTTTTGAAGATTTAAGGTAAAATAAGGAAAATAATGAACGCAACATTGAGTATTAATAAAAAAGGAAGGAAACGAACAGTTAAGATTTTTATTAAATTATGTGTATTAAATTATTGCTACAATTTTTTAAAAGTATTTTTTCTTACGTAATTTTACATTTGCTTTTCCCTGATGCAGCTCGGAATATATTGAAATAATAATTTGAATTATAGGTAATAACATTTTAGTTTGCCAAACAGGGGGGTTCTTTTGGGGGGGAGGGGTGATGCACCTTGGTGAATACTTTTTGTATTCGAATTTTTATTTTGCTGTGAATCACTAACATACTATTTTATACACCTTAAAATATTTAAATTGGAAAATCAATGTTAGTGTGTAGTATTTTGTTTTTAGAATAAAATTTTCAATGATTTTGTATAGTAATTATGGTAAATAATTCACGGTTCTTTCGTTTTAAATGTATTTTTGAACAATTTGAATTTTTTATGCAATTTAAAATCGTGGAAACGAAACAGTCCAACAATTTAATAGATCTTGCCTTCAGTGAAATTTAGAAATGAATATTGCACGGTAATAATTATTGAAAGCTGTCCGAATAAAATTTATCTTATAGATTTTTTTAAACTATTAAACTTCATTGACTGAGATTGTCTAATGCTGCCCAAATGAACCGGCAATATTGACGGGTGCTAGGAGATTTGTGCCTGTCCGAATTACTTTTGGTTATTTTCCATATTTTTTCTAAAAGTTTTATTTATCTGTGGATAACAGTTAAAATAATTACTTATCTTTTTATTTGAATATCATTGTAAAAAATCACAATGAAAGTCTTACTGTAAACTCATGTAGCAGTTCTTTAAAGGTTTTATGTTTCGGAAAAATAAAAAATCCCTCCCCGCTCAGTGAAAATTTTCACATTTTTATCAGTATGTGGGTTAAAATAAGTTGAAAACCTTATTAAATTTCAAAAATGATGAAACGTGAACAAACCTCGGAGAAATGTTTCTGAAATTAATATTTTAACTAGGTTTGAATCGAACTTTTATATGTATATACTGTGCATATTTGAATATATTTTATTACACCAGGTAGGAGCTATCCTTGTAGGAGCTATCTCGAATAAATAAATTTCTACTTCGGAACTAATTGTAAATTACTTGCTACTCTGCCTATTATATGTGCTGAAAACAAACTTTAATCTCAATTAAATCTCTTTTAGTGATAGTTTCATGCATTCTGATATGAGTGAGATGAATTCATTTAGTAATAAAACTAAATTTCTTCCAATGATGTTTCGTGGCATGACTGGACATTCACCGCTTATTTGTTTCGAATCACATAGAAATTGACCTAAATTCGTGAATAAGTTTGTTCCCTGACCTTTTCATTCCTCGAATGACTAGCCATTCTCCGCCCAAGTATTTTGAATACTTGAGCCAAGTTTTTAAGTAATAAGGTTAAGTTAGTTGCATGTATATTTTCTAAAAAACTGGTCATTGTTTTCAACTCAACTGTTTTCAATTTCATACTATTTGGGCTAAATTCGATACTGTTAAATGTTTTTATTGGCCATTCTCAGCTCAAGTGCTATAAACTTCAAAACATTTAATATAAGTTTGTTAAGTAATAAAGCTAATTCTAGTTGGATGAAAATATTCTTTAATCACAGGTCATTGTTCTGAAAATTATTTTCAATTTCATAACATTTGACTTCAATTCGTTAATATTAAAACTAATTTTTTTCTATGGGGCTTTTTCCCAAATGAATGTCGTTCACAGCTCAAGTGTTATAAACGTCATAAGAATGAAGCTAAGTTTGTAAGTAATAAAGCTAAATTAGTTTCATTGGGTTTTTCTCGAATGAGTGGTCATTCCCAGCTAAGCTTAGCTGTTTTGAATTTAACAACAACTGACCAAAGTTTGTGAGTAACAAAGCTAAGTGTGCTTCACTGTCTTTTTTTTTTCTTCGAATGACTGCCCATTCACAGCTCATGTGTAATAAACTTCGTAACATTTAATCTAAATTGGCAAGTAATTAAGCTAACTTTATTGCATTTGTTTTTCCTCGAATGACTGATCATTCAGTAGCTTAGCTATCTGTTGTGAATTTCACAGCAATTGCCCAAAGTTTGTGAGTAACAAAGCTAAGTTTGCGTCACTGTCCTTTTTTTTTTCGAATGATTGCCCATTCACAGCTCAAGTGTTATGAATTTCATATCAATTCCAAATTCGGCGCGCTCCACGACTTGAAAGTTTTCCTAATCACGGAAGAAAATCGTTTCTGCCCCCGAAATTGAAACTTAAGCCTTCTTCCGATCTTTTCTCTTCCAAGGAACTTAATCCCTGCTCTTGTCACTCCTCCCGGCAAAGAAGAGGAAGAGCTGGAAATGGAAGAAAAGAGGAACTCGTTTCCAAATTTAATTATGCGACTTCTCTGTTATCTGAAACGGGCCCAACTTTGTGGGGTCTTCGCAAATTGCTGACAAGCATAGTCTGCAAGAAAGAGCCAAAACGTTTGGGTTGCTTTTAAACGCAGATACTATTAAAAGAGTATTATCTTTGGCAAAGAAGTAATGAATTTATATTTTTTGCTGACATAGACGCATTATCTGGGAAGAGGTCCAGACTTGGGGGGGGGGGGGGATATTGTATGTTAGTTATTATTGAAGAATTTTTTTGAATTAAAGTATTTGCTGTTAGTGCATTTTGTATACTTTGTTTTATTAGTTTTTAAGTAAAGTAAAAACTTTTTGTTTAAAATGTCTTTTATGACAATTCAGTTATTATTAAGTTAAGGCGCTTGAAAATATGTGATGAAAATATTGCTTACTTAGCAAAACCTGGTTAGAACTTTTTTTATATATTTATCACACAAGTTAAGCTATCTGGAACAAATTACTACACAGTATTTTGAAAAAATATACATGCTCTTGCTCAAGCTTTGATGAGATATTTAGCAAAGAAAAAGCAATGGACCATGAAACAAAAGAGTTCGTATGTGTCATTAGAATATCACAAGAAAATTTAAAAACAAAAGAGAGAGAGAGAGAGAGAGAGAGAGAGAGAGAAAGAAGTGTCAATTCCGTCTAAAATAAATGCGTGAAATTCAATTTCTTTTTATTAAAAAGCTGAAGTAATTTTCCCTGCTAACATCTTTGACACAAATATCGTCAAAAGCTTTCTTACTCCCTAAATAATATACACATTGGAGTCTTGACTTGAGCGAGGGATGCGTTCCAACACCACTACTTAAGTTAAAACTTCGCGACGTGAAAAAGGGCATGTGTATGAATTTTAGATAAATTACACTGTTGTTTTAGACCCTTGTAATCCCCCTCAGACTATCTTTAACCATTCCATACCTATAGATTACCGTTTCCTAAGTACACACAAACCTCTTTTTATGCGGTGTATAGAGACTGCATAAAAAATCCCATTAAAAAAATGTCCGAAACTTTGCCAGTAGCTTTAAAAAGTTGTTTTCGCAACACAGTTATTTTTTCTTTTTTTTTATACGGTGGATAGGGACCGCATAGAAAAAGTCTCACGTAGAAAATAACTCAAAATGTTATGTTTAAACGAAATCAAAAGTTTCCGCTCGTTTTATAATAATTTTCATAAACCGCACAAAAAAAAAATCGCACAAAAAAAATCGCGCGCACACACACACACACACACACAAAATTCCTCAACAAAGAAAAAAAAAAAGACAGCACAAAAAGCTCCTTCTCTTTCTATTTTTACTATTCCAGATGAAGTAACGCGCTTACGAGCCATTGTGTTTAATTAACTTTCTTATTTGGAATGAAAAGTATGAACGAACGAAGCAGGTATAACAAACAGTCTATGGTATGGTGTGAAAGCTTCTGCCTTCAGTGATGCTAAAGGGATGAACGTCCATTCATGAAGTGATTATTAAGATTTTACAGCCTGTAAAGAAGCCGTCATTTCACGCTTCGTTTTTGAAAAATCTCGTGTTGCGGTCGTGGACTTCGCATTAGCTTTAAGATACGTTACTCGTAAAAAAACTCGCGTTATATCCATTTCGTGAAAGTCAAATGGAATTGTAGCGCGGGCCCATTATACCGGGAAAAAAAAAAAAAAAGCGTATTTATCGGTTTTTAATTGTTCTAAAATATACACACACACTATGTAAAATTTTATAACCACTAATTAGAAATAAAACGAAGGTCTAAACAATAGTAATTCTTGTTCTTACCAACAAGAATTACTAACTTAGATACTTAAATACATACTTAATACATTTATTTAGCGAGTTCATTAACTACCTGCTAAATGTACCATATGTTTATTTATTTTTTTAGTTTGTTTATCCTTTGCTGAAGGAGCACAGCGATTTCACTTGATTTTGTAACGAACAAACTTGTTCAGTAATTGCAGATCCCCCTAACCCCCTTTCTCTTACTTTATCGTCTTATTCGCTTATTTTTTTTTTCAATTCATGTTCTGTTTTGATAAAATATTTCTTTTTTCCCCAAAGTATTTTTATGTTTGAAGCACAACTTTTGACATTTAGACATTTATTTCATTGAGGAGGATATTCGGAACATATTCAGGAGTTAAAACTTTACAAAGGGTCAAATTGAAAAGAAAAATAAATTATTCTCTTTTGTATGCAGAGAATTTTCTGACAGTTAATCCTTTACATTTTGACAATTTCAGTAAACTGTCCGATTATAAAACATTGGCACAACGATATTTTTTCTGCCTTCATTTCTTGCTGTGTACGAGTTTGCTTTTTTTTTTAAATTTTTTTAAAAGAAATCATACGTTTATGTTTCGGAAAATGTTATTTTCTGCCAAAACCTATGTTCTTTGTAACAAGCTTATTATTTGATATAAAATTGTGAGTTAACAGAATTTTTTTGCTAAAGAATGAAACATTGCATACGTATTTCCGAGTATGGAGCAAAATAAATTGAGAGTTTTTAAAATAATGCTTTTATCTACATCTCTGTGTATACTTTATTTGTTTCACTCATTTTTCATAAAACATATTTTTGCATCCATTTTTGATCAGACGTTTTAGAATTTATTAGCAGACAATTTCTTTAATTGGGTTTTTTAGCCTATATTCTTCTAAAAATGGAGCATTAAAGAAACAAAGAAAAAGAAATTTAGTGTATCGTAAAAAATGTCGGTAAAAGAGTCACAAAGTGGTTTCGTAATTCAGTTAATATTGAAAAATAAGAACATTGAGAGTACAATTCTGAGATGGGGATAGTGTGTCGGTCAGGCAAGCTGTCTGAATAATAACTTTAACTGTCCCTAATAACATTTAAGGAAATACTCCAACTGGAATGAACTTTTTTTTTTTGGTTCAAAAGGCACGGTCACTACATCCTGTCTAAGTTATTACACATGTCAACTACTTTCCCAAAGCAAGCACACTGTAAAAACGATTCAGAAGCGTTCCTAGAAATAATGGGCAGCTGACGTGCCCAATTTCTGCCAGTAACATATCTTGCAAAAACCAGGAACGTTTTCCCCTAAAATTCAGTAAACTTCCTGAAATTATACTGGAAGCCCCCTGAAATATTCAGAAATCTTCCCGATTACAACCAGTCGTGTCTCTGGGTCATTACAGACTATTAGGTAGGTGTAATATAATAGCCTGACACCATCCTGGCGTATCAAGGAAGTTCCAATAGCAGTATTTTAAACATGGCCAAAGCTAAGACAGAATTGTAAGGAGGTATCGAAAATTTTACTCACTTGCAATATCTTGCAAAGCTACGTAGTCCGTGGACTTGATCGCTTCTTTGGAGAGCTTAATCAGTCTGGACGGGCCGTTAACGAACTGAAGCCGATATACTTTATAAATGCGCTCAATTAATCTTTAAACTGGGAGCTAAAAATATTTTTCACAACCGTGAGAAGTCTGCATTCGGGCAATTTGTAGCAAGTCAGGAAACTTTTTGACCATGATGCTTGATCTTTCCAGGATGTGGATAAAAACCATTGAAATCCCGTAACGTTACACGAAAATACTCAGTCACATTTTAGAATTTTTTTACAGTGCACTTCTCAATTCCCAGTTGTTACTATTGAACATACAATTTGCTGTCAATGTAACCATAAGACACACCATAATCAATACACAAATATTGCAAGAAGTTGGAGACACTCGTTTTTGGGGTTTCGAGCAGGGCTGTGGAGTCAGAGTCGGACAGATTTTAGAGAAAAGGAGTCGGAGTCAAGAGTTGAAGGTTGAAGATTCCAGGAGTCGGAGTCAGTCATTCTCCCACAAAGTCTGCCACTGCTTATGGAGTCGGCGTCGGACTGATTTTAGAGTAAAGGAGTAGGAGTCGGGAGTTGAAGGTTAAAATTTCCAGGAGTCGGATTCGGTCACTTTCCAACAAAGTCAGTCACTGCTTTCTGAGTCGGAGTTTGACTGATTTTGAGGTAACAGAGTCGGGGTCGAAGACTGTGAACCTTCCGGAACCGCAGTTGGTCATTTTTGCTCCGACTCCGTAGCCCTGGCTTCAAGAAACCCCATTTTCAATGCAGAAAATTCTGAGCTTTTGGATGTTAAGTGTCTGCAACTTGCAATATTTCTGCATATATTACGATGTTTTTTATGTTTACTTTGTAGCGCAGAGGTATTTATATTGGGAAGTTTATAGCATTTTTAGATTCAAATTCAATTTTGTGATAGTTTGTAAGTAATTTTTTACTTTTGAAAGTAATCACTAATGCTTTTATTGAGTATCTTCCATAATTTTACACAAAATCCACACATTTTTCCCATTATAGTTTCTTCATCACAATACTGGCATAATGCATGTTTTTCCCTTCATGCATGTTTGTGATTAAATTACGAAAACTTTTGCTGTCATCGTCTTATATTTCATCCATCACAAAGGATTTGTTTTGTAAAAAAAATCTAATACACCAGAGGCCTTTCTGCATAACAGAACTCGATCTTTGATTTATTAGCACAGCTTTCTAGTTAAAGAAGCTTTTAAGAGCGATGGAAATTTCCTTGTTCTTTTGGGGATTTTTTGAGCGAAACTATTCCAAAGAGACCCTTAAGTTTTAACACAAGATACGGAAAGTTAATTGGCGGATAAACTGCCAGTTAAAAAGTCAAAGAAATGCATCACGTACTTTAGTCATATGCTTGTCTTTTAGAGCAAGTTTTTTTCCAAGCTGTGTTAAAAACGATGATCACGTTTTATGCAAATTACTTTTTGTTTTAAAACTGAGTGCCCGATGGGAAAAAAATATCGAAGTTTGACGCTCAAAGGTTTTGTTGTTTAAAATGGGTGTTTTCACGCTTGTTCGCCTTGGTGTAATGACTCGCGCTGAAAAAAAGAAAAAAAGTTGATCGAAGTATTTATTTTGTTGCTTTTGGACTTGGGATGTTTTAAAAAGATTTACTCTGAGATTTATTTAGGCTTGAAATGTTGTACTTTATCACCAGTACATTAAAAATCGAAACTCGAAGTGCACCTGATTTTGGAGTTTTATTCTTGGTTCGCCTGCAATTTATTCCGTTTTAAAAAACTGGAACTAACGTGCTGTTCGCAGTTTTCTTATTTGTGATGATTAAAAATTGATGATGAAAAAAATTAAAAAGGGTTCGTATTGCGCTGTAACTAACCTTTAAACCTGTTTAGAATCTCTAAAAAGCAATTATTTAATTTTTTTTATATCCTAATTTATTTAAAGTTGTATGTTACAACAAACTTAATTTGTGCTTTTGTCGGTGGTTTTTAAATTTTAATCTCTTTCATATTTTGATGTTTACTTAAAAATAAGAGAATATTTTTCTGATTCTAACATAAATAAAACTTCTATTTCAGCCAACGCACAAAAAGACGATAACTGAAGAAAATCTGAAATTTGTATCTTAAATTAATGCATTTTAGAAATGATTATGACGCAATGAATTAGTAAAATTTAAAAGAAATAAGAATCATGAAGTTGACTTAGGAATCTACGTCAAAATTTTGCCAAATTATTGATTTGGTTGAAATTCAACAATAAGCAAATCTCAAAAAAACATAAAACTTCAGAAATTTATCATATTTTCACTCGCACGCTAAACCAATTGTAGGATAACACCAAATGATAAAACAAAAAGATAAAAATCAAGACCCCAAAGATGTCGAATACTCAAAAAATACTAATTGAATAGTTACATAAGTTCAAATTTGCTTTCTAGTTACAAAAATTCAAATTTGATTTTCCAACTTAGACCTTTCTCAAGAGCTTTCTGATTAAATGATTGAGTCTACTTCAGTTACTAACCCCAACTTCACGTGAAGGGATGGAAACCCAAATCCTTTAACATACACTAGCAAAACCAATTGAAGAATCGAAAAATGTTAAGAAAAATATAGGTCAAATCCTACGATGTCAAATATTCAAAAAAAAAAAAAAAAAAAAGAAAGAAAACTAATTAAATAGTAACAAAACTTCTAAATTTAGTTTTCCAACTTTGACCTTTCTCAAGAGTATTCCTGTTGAATGATTGAAACTACAGCAGTTGTCAACTGCAACTTCACCTGAAGGGATTGAAGCACAGATCGTTTCAAAAAGTCAATTGTCGATCAATGAAAAACGATTAGAAAAAATATAAAAGTTTCAAAAATCCTACATTATCGAATACTCAGGAAAAAAAGAAAAAAAAACTTAATGAATAGTTACAGATCTTCCAAATTTAGTTTTCCAACTTTGACCTTCCTTTAAGAGTTTTCCGATTGAATGAACGTCAGTTGTCAACCGCAACTTCACGTGAAGGGGTGGAAGCACAGTTCCCTTAACACCGTTATCAGTCCCTGGAACGTAAATGCACTAAAAACGAAGAAGATGAACGACCGTGGTTCACCATTTATCTGAAGGAAAACCCTTCTCCTAATTTCCAAGTTGCTCCCGAAGAGGCGTGTGGACCCCCGATGAGTTTACATTACTCATTGAACACAGAGAGTCGAATAGACACCACTGTAGCAGAGGTGCTGACTCAGTGGGTGTTCCAGTGGCGTGAAGTGTGGGTGGGAGGGGGACTGGCACGCCCCAAGAATCAACGGGAGAGGTGCTGCTGAATCAGCGGGTTGTTTGTACCGAATTACTACTCCAGAAGTTTGTTGGAAAGGATGACTCTAATGTCTTTTCCGGCCATAATGGAGAGAGCGTGCAGAAATTTTCCGGTGGTAGGGAATGTTGTCTGTTGTTTAAAATAATGTGGTTGGGTTTCTAAATTGTACTTCTGTTTAGTGATTGCGATACCGGACAGAAACTTTAATTCCGGTACTTCTATTTTTTCAAACTTAATGCGGTGTCAATACCAATATAAGAAATTAAGTCAGAAATGGTAAAATGAGGCAGTGAGAAGCAAAGGAACGTAAATGGACAGTTTCAAGTTTTGAGTAAAATGCTATTGAAGATAAGGTCTTAGTTGATTTTTATTGAAAAGTTTTTCCAAATCATGCTGTACAACAGCTTTTACCGGGTTTACTAGCACTATCTCTTGCGCCAAGACAGAGGAGTGGTTCACCTACCATTTGTACTGTTTATCCCCAAATTTTTAGTTTTGCCACATACATCTCTTTGATTGTCATTGCCTCAAATGAGCTTTGTGATATAATATAATTAAAGTAAAAAACCAACGTAAATAATGCACAAAATTACAAGAAAATATAGCAGATAGCTATTAGAAAGCTACTATATAGTCTCTTCATCAGTGCAAAAGACTCCCCGGAGGAAGGGGGTGGGCATTCCTTACAGTCAACGGGATCATGGATCTTGTCTGACATCCTCAATGTCTCCGTCAGACGGTGAAGATACTCTACAACAACAACAACAGGGGTTGGGCAAAAATCTCAGATGGACAGAAAATTTTATTTAGGTCATGGTGCCAATTATAGTGTTTTAATATGCAGGGTGCTTAACATAGTCTTGCGCTGACAGAGATAATTTATTTGAATACATTAGTTGCACTTTCACTAGAGATGTAAAATTTCCGGAAATTTTGAAGTGGTGGAAAAAAACCGTTTTTTTTTCGGGAAAAATTGGAAAAATGGAAATTTCGATTTCTTTTTAAATAAAATTTGGGTTTCTTAATAGCTCTGTGTTTCTTGCAAAATATGAGGGGTTAAGCATTAAAAAAATATATTGAGTCCCCTTTTTTGCTTAGCACGGCAGTATACAGGGTGCGGTAAAAAAAAAATATCGGACAAAAATTGTATCATCGAATGGAAGAAAGGTAATTTAATTTTATTGAGTACCTAATTTATTTTTGTTTCTCACTTTATTAGAAAATAATTTACAATATATTACCTAGTTTATGTATTGTTTCTCGGTTTTCTTACAAGCGAAATACCTGCTATTTTAAGTTGTTTAACCAAGTAGAACGACAGTTCGTTTGCTTGTTGTGCCTTGACAAACAGTATTTGAAACGGCATGCCGTTTCAAGTGGCTTGGAAATGATAGTCGATGCCCGGAAAGTGTACAAAAACGAACTGTGACCATTTGAGTTAATCGTCAGGTCATCCAAAAGGTCCCTCGAGTTTGCGCGAGAGCAGTCGTTTGTGGGAATTTGTGACCGATAAGTGCGACTTAGGGGAAAAACAGCTCAAGTTTTGCAAGTTCCAAAAATTTAGGCATTCGTATGACTCTAAAGATACCAGAAACTGTTGAGACGGACCCGCAAGTCCATGCTGGAAGAGATACCTTTCACTAATTTACCGTTCTAACCGGTTCATATCCCCCAGAACCGTAGGATTTGGTCTGTAGACAGCATAGGCTCCCATATAGGGGAGAAAGTGGGGGCTCCAGCCCTGCCCCCCTTTGGAAATGAGAATTTCCTCTTCCTTTTAATGCTTTTTTCTTTGTAAAAATGTAAAAACATTTTTTCTCCAGCCATTAATGAATTAGTTATCAAAAATGTTAAATTTTATTAGCTCTAATCTGTACTAAAGTCGGTTTCCATGGGGGAAAATATCCTGTTAAACCATGGGGAAAATATCAGAGCCCCCCCCCTTAAAATTTTGCATATGGGCGCTTTTGGTAGACACTCCAAGCACCTTAGAAAGAGTTAGATATCGCCGAAATCCGAAGTCCGACTAGGTCTGAGATGGAATCAGGACAAGCGACAAAAAATCTCTAGTTTTTGTGGATGAGGGTCGTAAAATAAATCAAAAAGTGAACCAGAAGGACATTTTAGAAGTTATTGTATTTCTGTGGGCCTAAGAGCACTTTAGCATTGTAGACTGGACATTTTCCTTTAACTCCAAACCAATTCATATGGCCAAAAAGACAAGAGTGGTGCAAAGCGCATTGTTTTTGACAACATATCATCTTTTGAGTGGACGCTCTATTCGCTCGACCTCAATCCCATTTATTACACTGTGTGGCCTATTTTAGTTAAAGGTCTACCCTAAACTACGCATAAAATTGAACTCTCTAAACCAATTGCTTTATAAGGAATAGTATTGATAAAAGGACTTGCTGCCCTTGAATGAAAATTTCAATAAGCAGTTGCATCTCTGTATTACTGCAAAAGGCTGCTAGTTTGAAACCAATTAAATTTAATGATTGCTAAAGGTCTTCTCATATTATTATTTTTTTTGTTCTGTTAGTTTATTTATTTTTAATAAAGTTTCTTGGGAAATTGCTTGCCCGGGTTTTTTTTGTCGCACCCTGTACATTTGGTTCGCAGTCAGCAGAAACATAGTTTTGTGATTAAAGTTATGCTTGTTTGTTTTATGAAGAAGGAAAATAAATTCTTCACTGAGGTTATTGGTTTCAGCTTTTTTGTAAAAAGTATTATTAAACATTTTTTGATCTATATGCAAATTATATTGTCACACAACAACTTGCATTAACGTTACACAGTATTTTAACGTAAAACGGGAGGTGGAAGGAATTTACATTAGAATTTAAGCGTAAGAAATTTCTAGTCACTTTTTGCTGAAAATTTCAATTAAAACCCTGAAAAGTTTCTTTTTTTTTTGTTTTTCAATTTTTCCGAAGTAAAAATTTATTCCTTCGGAAAAAAACGTTTTTTTTCGGAAATTTTCCGGTTTTTTTCCGATTGTTTTCATCTCTAACTTTCACACATAATTCTTTTTTTAAACGCTCATCTCAGAAAGTTTTTACTCTGAAGTACATTTATAGCTGATGTAGTGTATGTAAATAGACATATCAAACTCATCATTTTTTAATTATTAAATTGAATAAGTAAAATGTTACAAGCCATCTAGTTTTTAACTTTTCTCATATTTTATCGAATTTCAAAAGTTTTCGCATTTGTAGTTCAAGCGATATAGTAGTTAAAATAAATATACATTTCTATTGCATGTTAAGATGTACATTATTCATATATTTTCTCTGAATCAAACAGTTTGTCTTTTTAAATACTTAGCATACGTAATAACTTTAACGCATACATTTATTTTTAATAAAATTTACTTTACTTTTACGAAATCGTTTATTTTTCATTTGGAAAATGCCGTACGATGATGAAATATTGATTGTTTTTATTTTTTTTTTTCAGGTAAGGAATCAAATGATGCTGAGTTTGTCTTGTGTTTGTTGTGGTAAGAGTTACCTGCTTTGAAAATTCTCTCCTTTTAAACTTTATTGCAAATAAATTTTAATTTTAATTCATATGTCAACTCTACTGTGCGTCTAGCCAGTTTCGTAATTTTGTGCTTCTATCATGTTAAATTGAATATTTCCATGATTTATTTCTCAGAAACAATTCTTCATATCGAGGCAGCGGTTTGCAACTGCTCTATTTGGTGCTCAAAAACAATGACACAAGCGTAACTTTTGAATAAATGAATAAATAAAATGTTAAACAGGAATAATAACGTAATTTAGGATATTTTATATCATTAATCATGACTCTTTACCTTGAAGAATCTTTTCTCTATTTTTGGGGATTGGAGGTTAAGCTCTAGACTAGGAATTCTGATAGTCGCCACTGGCTACCAGAATCACAAAAAATAGAAGCCACTTTTGACTTTTGGTAGGCATTATTTTAAAAATATATATTTAACACAAAAAATAAATAACCTTAAGGGAGCTTGCTCCAAGGCCAAGGTAGCAGGGACGTGAACAGAAATTCTGTGACCCGTCACAAATTACTTTTACGGGCCCTCTCCATATTGTTTACCCCACATCCCTACAGATATTTCTCCTCTCATTTTAAAAATCAACAGGTGTCCTTTCTCCCCCCCCCCTATGCACGCCCCTACAAGGTAGAGTCAACTATAAGCTTAACGTCGCAGAATTGGAAGCGTGTATATGAATTTTTACAAATAAAGAAACGCATGGTCTTCACTTTTGACGACTAAGACTTCATTTTTTGGTAGCCATTTTCAATGAAATGGTAGCTTTTAGGCGACTAGCGACCGCTAATCTATCTGTTGTCTAACTTTACAATTTTACGCATTTGGGGGCTCCAAAAAAGCGCGGGCGCTAGGTCACTGCCTAGTTGGCCTAGTAAGTAATTAGGTCCTGCCCATGACATACGGGTCCCGAAAAAAAATCCAAAAAGGCACTTAAAATTCATTTAAAAATTTTCTGATTATATAAAAAGGGACCACTGTAAATACATCTCGATTGGCCCCATACTTGTAAATCCGTTGCTTCTAGTGCGTCATTTTTTATGGAAAGCCTAGATTCATAAATTTTAGTGGTATCCATTTTGGTATCACTCAATAATTAATGAACATTTTCTCCACCAAGATGAGGGGAGAGGGAAAAGGGAAACCGATACATTGGCTTCTCATTCAAACCACAACAACTCAACCCCGTCTATATACCATTCTCATAATTACAAGCATTTTTCGTGAAGGGAGAGAACAAAAAATCCATCTTTTCACATTCTGAAGCGATACGGCTTTTACAAGCACGGCTGCCACCCTGACAAGTTGCACTTTCCGGCTGTCGTACCAACCCCTACTGTTTGAGTGTCGTTTACAAGGATTTAGCCTCTTAGCAGATCAAGAAGGGGAGGAGGGGCCCCTCCTTTTGGAACACGGAAAGTGACTTTCGCAGTTCTGCGTCCAGCTTTGTCCCTTGAGACGGCCCGCCTATTCGCCGTCTCTCTCTCTTCCCCCACTGCCTTTTAAAATCGAAGAAGAGTCGCTAATGGGTTTATAATTGAATGCCGTCATGGAGAAAAGACCCAGTGCTGAGTTGTTCCTGAATTCGAATTTGGCCTTAGTCACGTTTTAGGCCTTGAAAATATACTTCAGTGCGATTTGTATGTCTGAGCACTTTTTATCAATTTAATTGCTTGCACATAAACATTTAGTAGGTGGAAGACGGCACATCTTTATTCAATCCATTTAGAAGATATTTAAAAAAACTCTAAAAAATGCTTGCATACTTCCCGTCTTAAATTTTTAATGGGCAAGGATCGACTAATTTTAAATCCTGTCATGTAGCGTTTTTTGTCTATGGTTTGGAGCAAACAAAACGTGTAAGTCGCCAATTATAGTGTGACTCTGAAAAGTTGAGCTACGACTTTGACCTCTGTTACTGGTACAGTTTAAAGCTGTGTGAGCTGTCTACTTGCTGTGCAGCATTTTAGTGGTCAACTCATTGAGGTTGATATATATACATGTTATAAATATGTGTCTGTACCTGACAAGAGCGTCAACTGAGACAAGTGGTCAACTTACAAGGGTTGTCAACTTTACAGGTTTTACAGTTATAAGGTCGACTGTCATTAGTTGAGCTACGGCTTTGACAATGTCTAGTTATATTTTTGGTACAGTTAAACCTGTGTAAGATGACCACTTGCTGTGCAGTATTTTATTGATCAACTTAGACAAGGAGTCATCTTATTGAGGTTGATATAAATGTTATAGGTATTTTTTCATACCTGACAAGAGCGGTCAACAGAGGCAGGTGGTCAAGGTTGGTCAACTCTACAGGTTTTACTGTAATAGGGAATGGTAATTGGCGCTGAATTACTTTCTTATTAGTTTTGCAAAAACATTCCATCTGAAATCCGAGTCAATTACAAGTTTCGTTTTTTCTGAGCTCTTCAACATCAGGTAATAGCTTTTCCGTTAACCCGAGAGAACTCGCATCGGGCCTCTCAGGCCCTATCATTACAAAACTACGCTGCCAAAAATCACCCCTTCAACGGAAATGAATGAGGTTTACAGTAGCTGCGTTCGAGGTGACCTACATACTGACCACATGCTTTTCAGGAATGTACATTCCCACTTTTCCCCAGAAAATTCCGGTTCGGGCCTCAGAGGCCCGGAGCGAGCGCTCACGCTTTTCATTTCAGATTGTGAATGTAAAGGAAGAGGTTGTGAAATGCACCGCTATTTTAGCTACAAAGATGAAATGAAGAGGTTGCGGACCTTGTTGGTTGAGGTTTCAACTGATGAGAACTCCCTTAATGAAGATTATGAAGAAGAAGTTGACACAGAACAGTAAAGCGATCATCAGTAATGCTCAGCAGAAGATTTAGATTTATGTATCATAAAACTTTCTTAAACCTTACTTTTTAAAACATATTATAGAGACTGTTTATCAATTTATAATTCAGTGTTGAAAACACATTTTTTTTTCTATTTTGCAAACTTAATTTACTAAAATATCCACTCCGGGCCTACGGAGCCCGCCGCGAACGTTCGTGTGACGAAAAGTACCGCGAGTTCTCCCGGGTTAATTGCGAAGGTAATAGCTCTAATAACCAGAACTGCTCTACAAGTCTTTCGTAAGGATCAACTTCATATGTTAACAATACGTAGCAATTAAACCATTGATCTAGTGTAACTAGATACACAACTCCGTAGCAGCAGCCACTGCCCGCCGTTGGGCGAGTGAATTTTGAATTAGACGGGCAAAAGCGTAGTCTAGTAGATGCAACTGCAACCACTCACTGATCTCCAGTGAATGCAACGCTGATTGTATCCTTGACAAAAGTTGTACGCGTGCATGAGCTTTTCAAATGCTTGCCCGTCTATTCAGTTGCCAAAGAGACTAGTTTCTCTTTGTGCATCTAGTTTATACTACATTAATGGGTAAAACTTCAAAAATTTTCGTTTGATCTTTCGGGAGAAATAAGATTAAGAGATGAATAAAAAATAAATGACTGAAAAACATTTGTCAATGGTATGCAAACCTACCTTGAGTAGCCTTGCAATGTTGATAGGTTAGATTAGCCCCAACTGTATTAATGCATGAAAATGCATACAAGAAAACTAGCAAAAAAGTCTTCGTGCGTAGTTCCATCATTTAAAAGTTTATGCCTTTCCTTAAAAGAGGTCATTGCATCATAACATTAGATAATTTATGTTCAACAGGAAAATTAACAAGCATATGGTTGATGACTCTGCGCAAAGTATCATTCAATAATTTCCTCAAATTTATGATACACATATGACCAGAATATGAAATTTCGTAATAAAGTTAATTAACTGTTTTAAAAACTATATTTTATCCAACATTAATCAAATATTCAATATGAATATTTTACAACTTTAGATTAAATTCCATGTCTCTGCAAGTAAAACGATTCGAAAAATTCGAATATCGTACTTAAAGAAGATATCTAAGTTACGAACTAATAACTCCGTGCATTTCAAAGTTAAAATCGATTTTTGAAAATAAATCATTAATTTTCACGTCCATTTAATTCAAATCGGATTTCCCTAATGAATCCACTCTTATTTATCTTTCGTGTTTTACTTCCTTTCTTAATTACGAATTCATCTCTGACGATGATTAATAATGCTGGCATGGGCGCAAACTCCCGCGGAGGAATAATTGAAAATTATTTTCTAATTTCCTTTTTGTTCCTTACCAGAGGCTTACCAATTCATAGTCATTTCATTATCTTAAAATGAATAGCAAACTAGCCTGGGATCCAAGCTCCTGGCTTTAAAATTGGATTAAAATTCAGCGGCGAACTGTGCCCTAATTCGTGTGTTGCCCCAAAGTGAAGATCCACAAACACTTTTCGCCGGGTGCTGTCCCAATTATAATCACGCCAGACGAGGGAACACTCCCCTATCACATTTGCCACCACTCTCTTGGCGTGATTATGGACACGCCGAATGAGGGGGGTGTTGCCGAGTGTACTCAATTAGAGCGCCATTAAAGCGATTCGCGTTTAATTAGGATGTGCTGGAGGTGTTCTCCAGATCAGGCCTTCCAAGTTTAGAGTGTCTCCAAGAGGAGAGTTTCGAGTTTCTAAAAGTAGTGGTGTTGATGGAGTACACCGTTATATAGTGAGTTAATTAAGCTATTTTCAGCTGTAATCACCAAATTGAGTTACATAAATTCGAATTTCGATTAAAACTCTTTTTAAAGATCTTCTTATAAATTTGTTTGAATCTGTTCATCTGCTCATTTTTTTGCACAAACATTTACCTGTGTGTCTGTATCACGGATTAATTTCTAACAAAAGAAGTGCAGGAACCCTGTGGTCTTCAGAAGCTATTTTTCAAAATTAACCCAAATTCGTCTAATATGAAAAAAAAAATTGCTTAAATCTGAAATGAATAGCAGGAACTAAGCTTCCATTCAAATTAAGCCCGGTCTGCATGTATAATCTATGTGAATCTATCAAATCATTTATAAACTTGCGGCGTCTCCAACGGGAAGTTTTAAGTCTTAAAAAGTAGTGGAGTTGATGGACTACACTGTTATATCGGGATTTAATTAACCTATTAGGAATTGTAATCATTAAATAATGTTATATAAATTCGAATTTCGCTTTAAACTATTTTTTTATAGATATACTTATCAATTTGCTTACTTCTGTCTATGTGCTTGATATTTGAGGAAGTAACTTTCAAAGAGTTGAATCACAGGCCTAACAATTTTCAGTATTGCCAAAAACTATTTCTCCAACATGCAAAACGAATAAGCAGCAAATGAATGTTTTTCTTACTCATGTTAGTTAAAATCATAAGATTTTTCCAAAATTCCTGCTAAAATGTTTTCATTAGTTTAGTTGTTTGACTTGAAACTTTGGTTTAATTTGCTTTAGCTTGACTCTAGTTAGGTTAAAATGTATTCGTTTAGGTGCTCAATGGATTGAACATTTTTCTTTGTGCGATAAAACTACTACTATTATGAACTAATTGCTACTATAGTGAACTAAAATGGAAAACAAAAAACTCTTCTTTGCAGCTTTTGGCACAACTCTAAACTCAAAAGTGCAACAAATGACTACTGGCATGGCCTGTGGCAAAGGATCACTGGCGACTGAAAGCAGCTATTGAATTACCCATGGCTTGGAAAATATCCTCTTTGTTTGACCTCTCTCTCTCTCTCTCTCTCTCTCTCTCTATATATATATATATATATATATATATATATATATATATATATATATATATATATATATATATATATATATATATATATATATATATATATATATATATATATAAATTATCTTCTCTATCGCGCTTCAAGTGAAAAATGTTTGTACAAATGGCATTTTTTTTCTGTGGTTGTTAGCTGGCTAAAGAATAATCCACTTTCACTTACTATGGAATTAGATCTTCCTTTTTCTTTTTAATAGAAACCTAAACAAATAAACAATCTATTTTAAGTAATTAAAAAAGAAGCAAAAGATTTATTGTATAGCTGCGTCCATGCATGCATCTTTGAAAGACGTGCTATGTATGTCAAAATATGAGAAATTATCAAAAAAAATTCCTTTTAGCATCTTTTTTTCTTCATTTTCTCGATGTGATTTTAGTTTATCTAATACAATTCTGACATTCGAAGCACATTTTTATGCAAAAGTTGTACCAAGAATTTAGCTAGAAAATCTAACGCCTATTTAATTGTATAAAATGAGGTTTATAATTTAATGGCTTGTGTCGCTTCGAGCAACTTAATTGCGTATGCGGTATCAACATTTTTAATTGGGTTAATATCTACCAACGAGTCAAGCTCTTAATTCAACACAAATATGTAGTTTACCAAATTGTTCAAAATTGCACTATCCATGGAAAGGAGGGTTGCCAGAGCCTCGAAAGGTTGGACTTCTACCTGTTGGTCCGCGGAAGGTATTTTATTTCCCTTCTACCACCAGTGGAGACCACTGAAGGCATTCCCCTATCCGCCACCCGGGGACGCGCTCTCTAGGGGTTACAGGCTCCCCCGAGAGGCTCCACCAGAGTGTTCAACGAATGGAAAGACAGGAAAAGGCTTAAAAGATCATCAACGCTCCAACTTGATGGAGACATCAGGAGCCAAATAAAGTTAGAGCATTCCACCTTGAACTTTTTGCAAGAGCCTCTATTTCCCAGAAAGCCACCAAAGGAAACAAAGATTAATTTGAACCTCCTACAGCCATGCTCGAAAAAAGAAGACCCACAAACACTCAGACAAAAAGGCCTTGAGACGATTGAAAAGTTCTCCCAGGGTAACTTTGTGACTGTCTATACGGACGGCTCATCTGACACATCCCTCAACAAAGGAGGTGCTGGCATTCTCTTCCTCCTTCCAAATGGAGATAAATATACACATAAAATCAACACAGGCATAATTGCTTCTAACTTCACCAGCGAACTTCTTGCGATTAAGGAGGCACTCACCTTTTACATGACCAATCAAGAGATCTCAGTCCCAACTGATGGATTGGCAATCTTCTCTGACTCAAAAGCGGCCTTAGAAGCAATCAAAAACGGAGCAACGAACATCACCTCTGCCATAAATGCCCTACTCGAAGACTTGCACGGCAATGGAAAATCCTGCATGCTGCAATGGATACCGGCACACGTGAATATTGAAGGGAATGAGTGTGCGGATTCCCTAGCAAAAGAAGGCAGAAACATTGGCAAACCTTGCACCACCATCACGCTAGCAGACTCAAATGCTGTCGCAAAACATAGACTTCTGCCACATAACTTTAAGAAGCCCCTCATCACCGACTTTGATTGCCCCAGAATCCTAACATCTACAATTGCAAGATTAAGAACAAACCACTATAAAGGGATGAAAATTCTTCCCGACAAAACGAGAACTTATATCCCCTGCAAGAACTGCACCGATGCCCAACTGACTCCGGATCACATTCTTGAGTGCCCGGCCCTTATCCCACATGTTCTGCAGCTGGGTATGGTGCCACTGGCTTCAGAACTTCGAGAGGTCCTCTACAGCACAGATGCGTTGCAGCTAGCGGGCGCGGTCTTGAAGACACACGGAGCCATTTAATTGTCCATGGACACGACAAAAAAAAAAAAAAAAAAAAAAAAAAAAAAAAAAAAAACAAATTGTTGTCGATAATGAAGCTGTATAACCTGTACATAAAATGTCAATGTTATTTAAACGTTTTTCAAAGATAAAACCATTTTAGAGTATGTAAATGCAGAAACGACGCAATCTACATGATACTAGAGACCATTTTTGAAAGAACTATGGCTTGGTTTCAATTCCAGCGCCTGCCATTTAAAAGATCTCATTTTCAAGTCTTAATGTATATTGGCGTTTAATGTGCTATTCACAGCAAGAGAGACCTAATTTTTTCTAACTGAAGTTTTAATTATTCTTTAACTTCGAGAAATCTTTCTACTGTTTCGTGTGTTTGAAGTTTTGAAAAGCTGAAAATTTTATAACTCCTGTTCAAGTTTTTACCATGTATTCCAGTTATTATTCAATTGTTAAATAGATTTAAAACTATTAAATAAACTCTAATGGGATAACATTTAACTCTAATCCAAGCTTGTTACTTTCGTTGGCACAATGGACGCATATTTGGTCTGTTCTTCTCTGCAATCCACATGGCATCTGTGACTTGCACCAAGCGCTGGCATGTTTGCCTCCAAATCGGATTAAATTTTCCAGCAGGGCCTCGCTAATTCGTTTGTTACTACTAATAGGACATCCACAAACATGCTTTTGTATCAGCTTCCCGTCTCTTTGGCTGCTGCTTCACTTATAATCACGAAAATGATGCAACAATGCCCACCACCCCCATTAAATTTACCACAGACAACTTGGCATGATTATGGATTCGCCGAAAGGGAGATGGGTTTGTTAAAGGAGAATTCAATTAGTTCGCCATTAAAGCGGTTCGCATTTCACTTAAGTGTGTTATAGGCGGGGTCAGCTCTATGGATTCTTGGTGGACAAAGATGGTCATCTGCCTCCGGGTGGGGTCTGAAGTACCAATATGAACTCTAAATTAAACATTGCAAAATGTTTAATTTTGTTCCCATAACAAAGAAAAAATTGCTGGTTTTGCTAACATTATAACTGTTTGTCTTTCTAATGCATACCGTATTAATGCTCAAGAACATACACTATATAATCAAAAATGTTAACAGTACTTTCAAAAATTCACATTTTTATGAATTTCTCGATAAATAAGAGACTCATTTTTATACAACTTTTGTCGTATAAAGATTGGGTTTCAATTGACACATTCCATTAAAAATTAAATCATTTTAGTGTTTAGGGGACCAACAATAAATTCAAGAGTAAAAAAAAAAAAAAAAATATGCCCTCTGTCGTAAATTATGAGAATAGGCTGCAAATTTCAGAAATAAGTTGACTTACTATACACAATTAATCGATGAATTTTTGTAAAAATATCGCTTATATTCACTAAGATATAAGCATTTCTTTGAAAAATCCCAATTTCATTCGCAGGTTTTTGGCTCATAACACGCAGAGTTTTCTGTCAAACCTTACCAAACTTTTAGAAAACTTGACAGAACACAAGGGGAGGATTATACGGAAATTTGAACTAAAATTTTTGAAAATTTGATAAAATATGTATGTTTGACACAATTAATTTTTCACTGCGCACGCGCAAAAAATATCATTTTATAGCTACCGAAGTTTCATAGTCAAGTATATTTGGCAACTTATAAAAAATTCGAAGAGGAATATCATAATAGCTAAAAAAAATGAGCCGATTTTCAATCTTTCTGGGATAAGCGACGAATCGTAAGGGATCGTTCGCAAATTTACAACACCCGCCTGCAATCGTTCAATTGCTTTGTATGTATAAAAGTGTTGATAACCAGATTTTTATAAGTGATGAGAGAAATATTATTGTTATTATTATTATTATTATTATTATTATTTTGTGCCATGTGTTTTTTGTTTTGTAGAAGAACAACGTAAAGAAAAATAAAATCAATGAAAGTCAAACGCATTTTGTTGTTTCGGGTAGCTTTATTTTCGCTGGATAAATGTGGCTACTTATAGGACTTTCAAACTATTATTCATTCCTGGGCCTTAGTCAGCCAAATCTTTTCCAGTAAATTAAGTATATTTTTAGAATAAACAAAAGTCAACTATCTGAAAGTCCAGAAAACTTTTCCTTTCCCTCAATCGTCAAAATCTTCTTCCTCACGTAAGAACGCTAAAAAAAAACTTTCTCCAAAGTAATCTGCATACAGTACTATATACAGAAAAAAAAATCCTAACTTGAAACACCACTCCTCCCGATATTGCACTCCAAAAGAAAGACACGCTTTTTTCTATCCACTTCTCTCCTCTTCTTTTGTGTATTACTTTCAGATTTAGCCGCCCATATCACTCTTCGAAAAGCATACAAAGAAGAAATTCTTCAAAGGATCACGGGCAGAGGCTGGGATGGAGAGTTAAGTAGGATCAGGGCGATGCTCATAAAAATAGGATGCAAGATATGGCGTATCCATTCCATTTATCTATCTAAGTTTAAGTTCGATTGGTTTTGCTTGATAGCTTTTACCTGTAGGAATATCAATGTTTTCTTTCAAAATCTAGAAAATTTAAACTTGTAGTATATAACAGTATTGCCGAAGATTTACTGATTTTTAATTTCGTTTTGTGAGTGAGTTTGATTTGATTGAACAAAGTGATTTAATTTCGTTTCTGAGTGAGTTTGATTTGATTGAACAAAGTGATTTAATTTAGTTTGTGAGTAAGTTTCATTTGACTGAACAAAGTGATTTCATTACTTTAAAACTGCTCCCTATCTTCTATGAGCTGTTCTTTTAAATATTTCTTACTTTATATGTTAAAAAAATATATTGTTTTTAAATCGATTTCATCAAAAAAGTCTTTCCTGGATTGACTTAAAAAATGAAATTAAAATTCTTGCATCCAATTGCTTAAAAAATATATTCTATTGATTTTTTTTATATTTTAAATATGTTGTTTACCTAGCAATTTATAACTCACGTTTTTATTAAGATTTTAATGAAGTTTGTACCCAATAAATTTCCCCGAAGAAACACTTAGACATGCACTAAACTTACATTATTTACTCCGAAGTATTTTGAGATGTCACAAACACTTGGAATAATTTCATTGAACAGATATGGCTTGTTTTTAAGTAAAACAATTGATTTACTAATATCTAAACAATGAATACATAAATTAACGAGCTGTTGTGTGCATCACATGACTTCCTTTTACTCCAATTTATTATCATTTCCTCATTACCGGCAATTTTAATGTGATTCAATAGTCTTCTCTCTAAATATCACCAACAGTGGTCGAATTGAAACAGATTTAAAAAAAAAATCGCCAAATTTGTCACCAAGTTGGCGACAAAATTTGGCGACCAAAAAACTGGTGATAGATCGCTAAGTGTTTGCCAAATTATAACACCACTTGAGTTTACATCGAAATGAACAATGATTCCCCCCCTCAAAAAACCACTCTTTTGAGCATCCGAATGCAACCAAAAAGGGAGGTGCACAACTAGATCCCACTAGGAGTCTACGTACCAAATTTCAACTTTCTAGGACATTCCGTTCTTGAGTTATGCGACATACATACGCACATCCGCATATCCGCACATACATACATATATACGTACATACAGACGTCACGAGAAAATTCGTTGTAACTAACTCGGGAATCGTCATTATGGATCTTTCGCGTGTCTATAGGTTCTTAAGCGCTTATCCACGTGTGGTCGAGTGGTAAAAAAAACTCAATATTCCTTCGGGGGTAAGTAAAATGGAAATTAAGGTCGATTTTTGAGCGAAATTTTTTTTGCGAATACAATACTTCCTTTTTTATGAAAGGAAGTAATTACTGCTTGTACTAAATGATGTTTCGTAAACAGATATGCAAAGTAAAAACAATAATTATGTTCTGAAAATGTTGACGTTTCTGTTTTTGTTTTTCTTAAATATAATTTCTGATTTTGGTTCCTAAATTAAAGAATTAAAATAATTTAATAAACCATTAAAAGTGTGTGGGGGGAGGGGGGCTCCCTTGCCCCCCCCCTGAATCGCCGCCACTGGTATATACAACTGTTCGAGCTCTGACATTTTGTTCTGGTGCTTCACCCAGGAGTGTTTGTGATCCGAAAATTTTGGGTGGTCGTTTCCAAAAATTTTGGACTCTGACAACACTCTACTGAAAATAAAAAAAAAAGCCCTTTTAAATTGTTTTTTTATTTTCAATGATTTTTGTATGCATATTTGAAGAGTTTTTATAGTGGGGGGGGGGGACTTCCAAAAATTTTACTTATCACTCCTGGATCCACCGCTCTAGATGCTTTTTTTTTTAACAATGATATTTTAAAGAAGCTTTTTTTCTAAACTTCCATTCTAAGTGAAAAATAACATTTCTTGTCCAAGGTCAAGCATCGAGTTACCAAAATTACGCTGTATCTTTGCTGAATTATTTTATTTATTTCTTGTATAATGAAAGAATTGTTCACAGTTTTAGCACTGTATTCTGATTTAAGTAGTATCTGACTAGTGGAGGAGCTGCAAACTTTATCGTGCACTGCCAGTAAAATATTTTATATTTTTTCTTTATAAATTCCTGTTTTTCTGTCGTGCTTTCATCTTTCACGGTCCATAGCTTCTTTTTCTATAAAAAAATAAAAAATAAATAAATAAATAAATAAATAAAAACACACACACACACAAAGAATCACTTCTATGAGGGATCAAGAATGAAGGCTGGATTGAAAATTGAGATGGATCAAGTTGATGTTCTCAACACTAAAACGCAAGGTGTGGTGGTTCTTTTTTCAGATGGCTTTCTTCTATTTAGGAAAATCGGTTCCTTTTCAGATGCTTATCCGAAGAAGTTCTAAATCTTCTTTCGAGCTGTTATGAAATATTTTGCACAAAGTTACTGATGGAATGAATTTAAAGCATTTCAATGTAAAAGGTATTCGAACAGATTGAATCCAAAGAGAACTGGTGAATTTTGAAGAACAGTGTGAGAGAGAGAGAGAACTAACGCCATGGTTTTTGCTTTTGAACATTCAAGTTGAGCATTTTAGTGGGTAAACTCTTTTGAAAATATAGAAAAAATCATAACTGTGGTATCGGAGTCGGAGTTTTAACTGATTTCAGGGTAAAAGAGTCGGAGTCGGAGTCGATCATTTTCCCTCAGAGTCCTCAATCTGCCATGACTTTGAAGTCGGACTTGGAGTCAGAGGCTCTAAAATTTCGAGTCAGAGACGGTAATTTTCCTTCCGGTTCCGCAGACCTGGAAAGAACGAAAAATTTGAATCATGACCAAGCATCTAGTTTGAAGAAATTATGAGTCAGATTTCGGTAAATTTAATTCGAGCAAATCGAAACATTTTTTATAATTGGGTTTTTCAGACGTTAAAAAAAAAAAAAATAAAAAAAAATTAAAGAGTTCTGGACTTTGAAGCGCAAGTTAATAAAAAGTGATTGTAAAGAATAGAAGTTAGTAATGTCAATTCGCAAAATTTGTATCTTCCGAAGAAAATCAACAGATCATTTATTATAAAAAGAACTAACTGTAAATAATATTCCAACATAAACAACAACAACTTTTGTGCGGTTTGAAGGAAAAATTACTACTTGCTGCCTCAAGGAAATGTAGGGATGTTTAAAAATTTCGTTCCAAGATGTACAAAAATGAAGCTGTTCAATAACAAAAGCATTAAATTTAGGTCATATGATTCAAAGAAACTATTGCTAGAACTAACATAAAATTCAGTTTGATTTCTGTACCTTTTGCAATAAATTGTGTCTCATGCTTATCTATCTTTAAAAAGTAACTATGCTGCCCAGGACTAAATTAGAGAAATCAGGGGGGGGGGGCGGCAGTCATTTGCCCTTCTGGCATTTGGGACAATTTATTTACATGTCAGTGGGCGTGATTTTTGCTGTTTGTTGGTATGGAGTTAGTTTTTTTTGGTATAATTTATATTGAAGTATCTTCTTTGCCCCCCCCCCCTTCTCTTAGAAAAATTTGACTTGACAAACCTCACAGTGCTGCCCAAAATCCAATCCTAAAATACATTTCTAAAGTCAAACAGTCCTAAAAGATAATTACTAAACTTTAAAACTCCACTAGAAAAAAATCTATATTTTTTTTTACAAAAGGTATCACAAAGCTATCCTACTCTCTCATGTTACACGAAAAAAAGGGGGGAAAGCACTACTTTTCAGTCGTTTGCATGTTTCTGTCATCTTTCTCCACCCCCAACTTAAAATTCTAGGAAACAGACGCATCTTCCGGTGGAGGCAACTCCCGGAAGCATCGTTAGGGGGCGTGACGTGGATACATTTTTTTCCCCAATATCGAACAAGATGGGGAAGATTTTTTTCTACTCCATTAGATCTGTTCCGGAAAAGAAGAGGAGGATCTTGCCACATCCTCTAGTGCACCCCTTAAGGTTTTTATAACAGACGAGTTCCCGGGGAAAATGGGTAGTTAGGGGTCTTTGTTAACATTCTGTTCACGCTTCTTTACGGTCAATAATCTACGCAGGGGGGTGACTCTTTGCTCTTAATGACGTACATCAAGTTTTGTGTGTTGCCTTGTGATAGGGAAAATATGCTCTGAATCATGTTTTCTGCTTAAAACCAACGCGTGAACTGATCTAGGGTTTCTTCTGGAAGAAATGTTATTTCTGTGTGTGCAACAGTCGGAAACGCATAGACACAAATTAATTTTTTTCCGAAAAATACAATAGTCATGAAGAAAAAAATACTAATACAGTGAAATCCTGTTACAACGAACTTCAAAGGATCTCAAATTTTGTTCCTTGTAACGGAAATGTCGCTCTACTGGAATTCAAGCCAGGTAATGGAATTCAAATCGAGTCTGAAAATTTCTTTCGCTGAAATGGATATTTCGTAGTATTAGTAATTATAACGGGATTTCACTGTAATAAAGTTTATTTTTCGTATCTAAAAAATAAAAGATCACCCACAGAACAAAATAAAACTCATTTAGCATCGACATCCACTCAATTAGTTTTAAAAGTTATTTATTTATTTATTTGTTAATTTATTTTTTGAGACATCTTAGTTTGTAAACAGTAGTCACGTCACAGTAGTCTCTTTCTTCCTTTCATTCTCCCTCTCCTCATCTTTTTCCTTTTTCTTTTTTTTTTTTTTTGGCCTTTGTATTCAATGTACTGGTATGTTTAATTACGCAGCAACAAATAACTCGAATCTTCACATAGGAAAAAAGACAATTATTTGAGAAATTTTAAATTAATTTTCTTCTTTCATTATGAAAAATTTATATTGAGAATTACTTTCTTAAATATTTAAGATCCTTTGATGCATTTTTTTTCTTGTTATTCTTTTGTACTTATTTGCCCAAAAAGTTCTTATTTTGTGTACCTACATCATATTTATATTTTTAATTTTGTCGTTATTTTTTCCTAAAGGAACTGTTTACACATAACAGCATTTATTTATCTTCAAAGTGGAATTTTTAACTTCCGTAATGCTTTCAAATTTCTTATGAGTGTATTTTAATTTAGCGTCAGATTAAATGATAATTTAAAGATATGTTTACACACTGAAATTCAAAAATACATTTCCACTTTTATTGCTATCTGGAAGTCTGTTACAAAACATAAGGTAAATAGTAGAATAAATGTGTATAAGGCGCATTTGTGCAATTGTTTTAACAACTTTTATTTTTGAAAATCCTGGTAGTTTATGAAACCTGAATTCTTTCTTCTATTGAACTTGTTCCAGTTAGTTAAACAGAAAGCTTTTTTAGCCGAATGTATAGCGAAATAATAAACAGATGAATAATCTTCAAAAGTTTAAATTTACGCATTGTTTACTCCAAAACAAAGCAAACTGTTGTTTTATTGAAAGTACATAAATTTTCGAGTTTTGCTTCAAGAAAAAACAAAACTCGAAAAACTCTTGAAATGAAAACAAGCAAATGCAATGAGCTTAAACAAAACAGCTTTATAAATGGTTACACAAAAAACACTACAAAAGAAGTTCTGTTTTGAGAAAAACTTTCAGTTGGTTCAGCTTAAAAATTTTTAATTTTACAAAAGAGTCAACAATCCTGTGTTTGTTGGAGAGTTTGAAAATTTAGACTGAATTGTTTTGCTCTCTCTCTCTCTATATATATATGTTTATATGTCTGTCTGTCTCCCAAAGCGGGTAGGCCTTCGTATGCCCCCCCCCCCCCATCGTGTGTTAGCGGCGATGAATACATGTGTCGTGTTTACCCGAACACCCCCGAGTTAATATCATTCCCAGCGAAGCAGCAGTGAAGCGGCATGGCGCAACCAGGTTCAAGAAAAAAAATAATAATATTTTGTAACTTGTGATTAGTTGAAGACCAGCTTATACTTTTTATTGTCAATAATATTAACTTATTCTGACACTATCCACCTATAAACTACGATGGTCATTAAGTTTTTTTTTTTTTATTCATTTAAAGTTATAATTATTGAAATAAAAAACGTACTTTTGGGCCAAGCGGGTACAGAATTTAATCATATATTTATTTAAAATTTCTTGACTCGTGTGCTGACTTAGATTTTCTCTTTCAATAGGATAAGTATAACTTTAAAAACTTATTTTTTAGGATGGCAATTAATTATTCTATTAATTAACTCAGTTATATCTTAATGTTTTATAAACAAATGTGCTGACTTTAAATTGGATAACTACAACTGTTTTATATTTTTTCATATAATGACAGGTAGCAAATCAACTATATTAATCATTTATAACTTCATATTTGATTGGCAAATGTATCAAATTAACTATTTTAATCATTTATAACTTCATATTTGATTGGCAAATGTACCAAGCCACAATTAGTTAAGCTCACCCGCTTTGGGCTCAATGATAGGGAAAAATTAATTTTTCACATGTTTGTTAAGTTTGATAATAAATAAATATTGGGTTTGAAGTAATACGAAAATGACTTTTTATTTTGAAGTTCAGGAACCCTGCTAAGAATTAAAACCGAAATTGTTGCAATTAAAATCCAAAAACTACAATTTTCGAGCGTTCAAACCTACCCGCTTCGGGCCACTCTCCCTTATATATATATATATATATATATATATATATTATATGTATATATATATATATATATATATATATATATATATATATATATATATATATATATATATATATATATATATATATATATGCGTTGAATTGTGTAATTAACTGATGTGCTATTAATTCTTACACACACATGCATATATATATATATATATATATATATATATATATATATATATATATATATATATATATATATATATATATCTTTTTCTTACTCCTCTCAAAGAAAAATGTAAGTAATTACAACGAAAGAAATAATTGTTACGCATATCAACTCTAAAGGTTTTTTTTTTTTTTTTTGACACACACTTTGCCTCTTTTTAAATTAATGATGAACTACGAAGAAAGGTTTTGAATGAAGTGCTTTAATTTGAAGATTGTTTCACGTTTGAAACGATAGTTTTGATTAATTATGTAAAATTTTTGAAATAAAAATTTTTGCTTCAATTACTCTTTTAGATTGTACTTTCTAAATGATTGTTTTTCTATTGTTAAGCTTGAAGTAAGAATTTTTCTCCACTGAAAATGAAAGTGCCAAATGAACAGCAGAAATGTCGAAAAAAAGGGACTATTGTTTAGTTCTTAATATTCTCATCTAAGCTAGATAATACTTTAAATTTTTACCTTAATAGTTTTTGTCTTTTTCAAGGCTTACTCTGAGAAATATTTAATTTTAATTAAAAAAAGTTCTTCGATTGTTCTCTTGCATCGCTGCTTCATTTTTTTTTATGCATCTTCTTTGATTTCATCTCAAGAACATTGTATTTATGTTGCTTTTTTTTTCAATCTTAGGTCCTTTGATTGTTTAATACTACTTTATGCTTTGCTAGGAATGACTTTTATTCATTTTTAGATTCTGAATTCACTAAATTTTCTTTAAAAGCTCGGTACAACTGGAAAAAAAAAAAAAAAGAATTCTCATTAAATTGCCATTTAAAATAGATACAAGAGAGTTTATAGAATAAACAAATTTCTTTCATTTTACTGAAATTTTACTTACTCTTCTTCTTTAAATATAATGATTGTTTATTTGGTATTTATTTAGCGAAGCTATGCAAAACGAAAACCAAAAAACTAGTAAGAAGATAAGATAATAATAATACTAAATATCTTTGAAAAATTGTGAGGAAAACAAGATAATAAGATAAACTGTTAAGTAGGGAATATACTAATTATAAAACTAAATAAATAAGTGGTAATATATTCTTTATTATTGTTAATTTTCGAGTTAAAATTCTGAAGTGGTTACAGTTACGAAATTCAAAATTTTGATAATTCAAAATGACAGTTATACTGCGCATTATTTTAGAGTATTGTACTTGAAAGAATATAGTTCGCATGATATTCCGCTTGATTTGTTACGCATCCGTAGAATATGTTTTAAGTTTAATGCGTGAGCACCAAGTTTTCAAAAAGGCAGAGTAGACAGATACTCAGGGAGGCAAACTTTACTTTGTATTCATTTTTTAAAACTGTTATTGAACTGAAAATGTGAATTAGTATTTCTTTTTTGTTACGACGGGGGTATTTTTCTTCAAATTAAAAAAAATGTTGATATTTTTCCATCTCTTGAATAATGAAATGTTTTGAAAGTAGAAGTAGTGATAAATTTGTTGAAGATGTACCTCAAAAGAAGACGTGATTTCCACAGTTCAATAAAATACTTCTTTTTTTAAGATTAAATGTTAGCATTGTTATTAATTATCCATATATTTCTCAGTTGAACTAGTCAAGTAGCTTTGCAGCTTTAATTAACCATATCGATAAATATGTCCCATCACTATTTGCATAATCAACTGAACTATTTTTCCCAAAACTTGATATGCATGTTACCTATGTCACCATTTAATAGTTTTACAAAAAAAGTATCATTTTGCTAAGTTTGGTGATATTTAGTAATTTTTTGAACCTTATAAGGTCATCATTGCCACGTGACTATCATCAAGATCACGTGACACCTGGAGCATCCACCCTACAGTCAATCCGAATAGCGGAAGTAGATAAAAAATTACAATCGGGTTTTAATAGCATAGATTTATAAAAAAAACGTACATTATCTATTTCAAACAGCATGATCCTTAAAAGGTTTAAGTTTGGTTTTTACTATATTTTATGATAGTTCTAAAATATTTATAAAAATAGTTTCATACAACTTTCTCCTTTAAACGATATGTCCCAAAATATTTTACGTTTCGCGAAACTATTTCTCACTGCCAAGCGAATGCGACTTACTTTTGAAATGCCCATCTATTACATTTCATATACGTAGCAACTGCTACGGGAAGAAAAGCACTTCGCAATCCAAAACGGAGAATAATGCGAAGTAAAAAAATAGAACAACTGAGAAAAAAGCGTCCAATTGAAAAGATATTTTTCTTTTCCATCTTTCAGTTTCAGGTGTCAAGGTATTAGTCAAGCGGAAAGGAACCCAATTTCTAGCGGAGATTTTTCTTACAGTGCATGGTTAAATCTATTCTTTAGGAGCTATGACCTGTTTCGACCATGCCAATGTGGAGAAAAAATGAAGAATGTTTGAAAACGATCTGCTGGCATTTTGGAAATAAATCTAGATTTTGCGAATTCTGATCTGTTGCTTCAGATTCGCTGTGCTTATTCGAGTGCAAGTTTTGTGCCTTATAGCAATTCAATTTTATCTTATTGGCAGTGAAGTGATTTTTTCTTTTTTCCTGAATGAAATATTTTTCGCCGATTTTGAAATGATTTGTGCTGGTTATCATGGCCGAGTCTATTCGAGAGTGGTGTGGGCTCGGTCTTTAGAGTTAGCCTGAAAATGTCATAGTTTGAGCGCATTTGAGCTCCAAAACTTTCTTTTAATTACATGTCTTTAAAAAAAAACTCTCCCTTATCATTAAAATATAAAAAATACTAATACTCATCAACTATAAACCTCAGGGTCACACTGACGTAAGTTCAAAAATGGCGGTTTTCATGTTGTTACCAAGAGCGCCCTAACTTATGTTTTTACCAAGAGCGCCCTAACTTATGTTTTTGAGAGTGCGGAAATTCTCCAACTTGCCGAATGGAACTCCGAATTTCGCCGAAAGATGATAATTTTGCCGAACTATAATAATTTTACCGACTCGTCAAACAAAATGTACCGAATATGGAAATTTTTGGAAGGTCACAGTGACCATGCGTGACCTCCCATCGGGGCTCATAAAACGTAATTCTATACTTAAAAGAAAAAATCTTTTATCATTAGATACCAGTGTTATTAGAGCGATAGTCCCAACCTTTCTATGCACCAGACAAATGTTTTAACTATACCCTGCAAAGTTGGGGTAATGTGACTTACGTCAGTCTGACTTAGAGGTACAGAACTTGCCATTAATATATTCTTACTTTGGCACAAAAACATCGAACGCCAAAAATATCGGTTCTACGAAAAGTGGTCGGGGAGTTTTTAATTTATTTTCTAGCTCCATTTTTTACGCCACCGGGTCGGCTAGAGGCAATGCGGGCTCCTTGTCAGTTTAGTCACCCCCTCCAAAACTTATACTACTCCAATTCCGGGCCCCTAATTTTTGACCAAGTCTGCCCTCGGGCTCAGAGAAATTTTGAACACTTCTCGAGATTGTTATCTTATGCTACATTGGAAAAGTAGTTATAATTTTAAATAAGTTGTAATTGTACCAGAATTATAAGTGGCATTGGTTGTTTAGCCCAAAATTAAATATTTAAGGACATCTTTAGAAATCTTTAGGCATTAGAAATTGTGAATACTATAACTCAATACTAGGTTGCTGCTTATCATTGGTTGTTGTTCCACCGAAAGATTTACTACTTCATGAACAGATTTCTATCATAAATTAATGTTTGGTCAAAATCTGACTTTGTATGTTGTTGTCCCAAGCTATAGATTTACTTGTCCGTATTTACCTTTTTCCAAATACACAAAGAAATAAATTCTCTTTTCTTGTTCTTGTTCTAAACATGCTAAACTATGGTTTCCGATTTCATTTCTAACAAATTTCACTGTGCAGTCTTGTTATTATTTCTTTGATTTAAAAAAATAATTACCCAATGCATTAAAGCAATTTGTTCGGAAGTTTTGAAATATTTACTTATTATTTGCACTTTATCCGCCATCGACTCTTCTTTTTTTTAAATGTAAGGTAACCTGTGGAGTTTTACTTTTGACGAATTTTTCAGTGATATACATTGACAATTTGCGTAGTTACCGTTTTTTCCAGGTGTGAAATACAAATTGTGTATCTCTAGCAGGAACTAAATATAAAATGATACACGCTGTGTTCTTGAACCAAAATTCCAGTAGCGGAAAAGTAATTGCCAACTCTATATATTCCATCGGCTGCAGTAATTAGTTTAACTGGGCTAATTATATGTTTACGCGTTGTCCTCATCACCATTATTTCAACTCCATACCATCTATTGTGGTTTTGTCCTCAAGTGTAAATTACTGCCTTATTGTAGAGAAGTCCCTGAAATTGATTGGGACCTTTTTCTGTAACAGTTCCACCAATTAGTGGGTTGGCCTGTCAATAATGCCATTACTCTCAGCGTTTATCGGTTAAGCCTAATGGATCCAAAATGGCGGATCTTACAATATTTCATGGCTCCCGCCATGCGCTATCGGCGCCTCTGATCTCGTAATTACTGCGCTTGGCGCCCTCTTCACCTGCACGCTTAAAAAGAGTCATGTGTTTTTGTTCCGCATTTTCTTGTTTTTGTTCCAAATTTTTCCTCCTCCTCTTACGCTTCGATGGATTCGGACAACGTATTGATACGCTATTATCTTCCTTGCTGTTACTCCCGGGGTTAATACGTCTGCTGATTGGAGGAAATAGCGACTGCAGAAGGGGGATGTGGGGATATAACTGGCTGATAATTGCATTTGGCGGGAGATTAACTCAACAAGACAAATGGCGGAATATCTGTTATTTTCTTCTTTTTTTTTTATTATGTTGATGTTCATGTTTGTGACAAGCTTATAGTCGATTGTAACAGAGCTCATTCATGCGATATTTGTTTTTTCTTTGTTAAAGATAGTCAGCAGCACATCAACTTAACCGAATTCTGATTACTGAACAATTGGGGATTACTTTTCAAACCGACTTTTTTTTTTAAGAATGTCTTTTTGGCTAAGGACTTGTTTTTCTTGTAAAAAATCAACTTAAACATTACAATAAACCGTCCAATTGAAAACTTATTGCATAAAAAAAGGATTATCGAATCTAAACAGTGGACTTTTTTTTTCTAATGGAATTTTAATTTACTGAAAGCAATATAATTAACCTGAATCAAAGTGGCTCTTATATTTAATCAAATAAGCAACGAAATAATTTTCTTCGACATATGGAAAACAGTGGACCTGCTTTTACTCGTGTACCCTTCAGTTTATTGAACGTTTCATATGTACGTACTTATGCTATCAATTAGATTTATTTTTTGCTCTTTTACTACGAATGATAATCTGAACGCAAATGAGCTAAATATTGCAGTCCCAAAAAATTTTTTTTACTGATGCCGCAGCTAGGGTTTACTAGCAATATTTTTATTGCTAAATTGTTTTAAAAATTGTCCTAGCCTACGCGTTTATTGGATATGATGACCACAAAAATATGTATCCATGCAAACAAATGTAATTTCGAAACAATTTCATTGAAAACAAATTCAACTGAAATGTTCTTGTTCAAAACTAAAGCTCAAGAAATCTTATAATAACCTACTCAACAGGATAGAAGATTTTCTGCTGCTCAAACATTTTGATCTATTTTAGAAAGCTCAAATGGACTATGAATTAAAATGTTGTTCTAATGTTCTCTGCAGATGATGCGTAACAAGATCTGTTTTTTTTTTTTTTTTTTTCAAAACTTTTTACATTACTATTTCTTGATGTGTCTTGAGAAAATTGATCAATTTGTAGCAACTCATTGAAGTAAGAAGCGTTAATCTTTTATAATTTTCCCAGCGGGATATGCCGAAAGATTTATATTTTTCTCCGTAGTCGTAAGACAATTCGACTTCACAAAAGAGATCTACCAACAAAGAGGGGAAAAAAAAGTAAGTAAATAGAATAAAAAAGTAAGAAAATTACTTTCTTAATCATGGCATTCGCAAGCCTACAGAGCTTTCTTGTGATCCACTGTAATTACCCCCCATGGGAGTCATAGAAAGTGTTTACGAATCATGACTACCCAGGAGCAGAAGAATAGAAGATGGCAATAAACACGCTTTCGTAGAAATAACGAACAAAACTATTAGCGCCTAGCCGGCCGGATAAGTTCCAGACATTATGGCAGTCCGGCATCCGGCCATTTTGGGACGTTGATGGCAGGTCACAAAAAAGAGTGGGCGTAGTAAGTGTGTGGTTTTATGACCCTACTATGCTCAAGGGCGTAGCTGTGGGGATTATGTGAATATAAGTGGGTACGAACCATTGCTTAGTTCCTAATCTTTTTTCCTTTATCGACGCAACCTTATATATATATATATATATATATATATGTATATATATATATATATATATATATATATATATATATATATATATATATATATATATATATATATATATATATATATATATATATATATATATATATATATATATTCCCAGAGTTTTAAACTTCATCTTTTAATGACATCTAAGTGGTGGTAATTGTACTTTTTCAAAACATAAATACCTACAGCCAACTCGATAACTCAAAGTCCCATGGACGTCCGTTACTGGCTTCGAGTTGTTGGTAGTGCACCTTCGAGTTGTTGATAGTTCTAATAATAGAAGGTCCACGCAGACTTCTCAAGGGTTGGGACTTAATAAAAACTACTAGTTCAAAGAATATTAGAGTTAAAAGGCTTCGAGTAAAGGCGAGCTGACTGTTTCTGCTCTTAAAATTTGCTCTTTTAAGTATATTTGTGCAGATTGCATTTTTTCTAGCAATTTTATTTATTTTACCAAGCAACGCTGGTAAATCCGGTAAAAGCTATAAATATAGAACCATATTGCACTATTAGTTTGCCTATACTTTGTAATGTACTTCTTAATATAATATGGAGTCATCAGCCATAAAATAGTGACTGCTGTTTCAATAGTTGATCTCTTATTAACTGCTTATAATTATTAGTTATTACCTGTTAATAAGAGTTCTGTGTAATTTCTTACATCATCATGATGCTCGGGGCTCTACAAGGAACTAGTTTGACCGTAAAAAAATTCTATGACACCAAATTGAAAAAGAGTAAATCTTTAGAACGAGCTCCTATCTCACTGATTAATATTATTTCTATAAATTGAAAAAATAAATAAATAAATAAATAAAATTGAAAAATGTTTCGTCAAAAAATAACAAACTACAACTATTGCTTTTGTATATAGTTTATCTTGTTTCCAGATTTAACTTCTGGTTTTCATTCATGATCTGTGCAGTGTTTTATTTCACCATTGTGTTGCTGATAAATTCGTACTTGGATTATTAAAAGTGGTGTAGTATAAAATATTTGACAAACCTCTGAATCAGTATATGGTGCAAATTTTCTAGGTATATCAAAGTTAAGATAATTGAAGTCCAAGTTAATGCTACGTTCAATATCAAAATCCGGCAGAAATTCTAAAATACTATCCATGGGGAACAAGTTGAGACAACATTTAGAGATCAATGCTAGCTTTAACTGATTAATTATTTTTTGAGTCCTTTTAAATTGACCAAAAAACTAGCTCATGGTAGCCATGTGAAAGCCGAGGTAAGAAAATCTCCCTGTCAGAGGTGGCAAAATTGGATCATTACTGGTCAAAATTTTGACCTAAAAGGTGTGAGATAGTTTTGAGGTGTTATTGTCCAACTGCCGATTGGCAAGTAAACGGGTGATACGAAAAGTTTGTTCTTCGGGCTTTAAGTCCCATGTTGCAGCATTTCTTCGGCTGTGTAGAGAGATGAAATATCACCTTGTAAAGAACTAAAGAGGAGAATCAGTTGGCTGAAATTTATCTTCACCTTTTTCCAAAATTGTGAAGTAATTATATCACTTCACTACTAATACATGTGTTTAATTTGTCTCTGATGTGATGCTTGCTGAGCAAATTCTTCTGAAGTTAATAAATCTTAGTAGAGCGGCTGTACGTCCTAAATAGTATTTCCTTAAAACTTCATTCCAGAGATGCTAGTTTAGTTACACTTTTCTGTAAATTAGAGCGTAATTATTTTTCTTTAAAATGCTGCATTGACGTCTGTAAGATGCCATTGAAATCAATCTTCATAAAAGATTTGTTCTGAAACATAAATTATTTACATGTCGCTATAAACTGAGATTCATACTTATCAATGAAATTCTCTGAGAAGCTCTTTTTAAGCTATAGAATGCACATGTGTGTGTGTATGTATTTACATAAAAGTCAACAAGTGCAAGTATTACGTCAAATAAATGCCCTTAACGTTTGCATACTCTACCCATATGCTATATTTGATTCTTGCTAAACTGTTGAAAAATTAATTATTTCGTAAGATCATCTTTACTGCAAAGAAATTCGGTCTCCTAACCGAATCAATATATGACATTTCTGGCAGTTCAATGCTTTTTTAAAGATCATTTATGGAAATCACACAAAATTTGCCAATTGTTTTCAGCCTGTTAGCTTTCGAATTGCTGGCAGATATATTTAAGTTTTAAGACTTTCCTAATATTTTCTCCACCTTACCCCACCTCTTAACCTCGCCTTGGATTTTACCGCACAAAGGATCCACACACAGGGCCCAGACTTTTCTAATCATGTTTTGACCCTCTTTTGGTATTTTGTTTGTCTGTAAAATTTAGTTGTGACATTCTAGGGATTTGGACGACAGAACTTTCATTTCTAGAGCAATGAAAATGGAAGCAATCGAAGATAAAAGAACAAAAATTATTTTCGAATCATCACGCTTTCGAACCAAGTAAGTTTCCACCATAGTGCTGTAATTGCTTCTCGTGGGGCCCATACAAAGTGTTTACGACTTTTCTGGTGTTCTGCGGGAAAAAAATGGCACATGCAATAAACATGTTAAGATAGAAGCAACGAACAAAACTATTAGCGCTTAGCCGATCGGATAAGTTCAGGATTTCAAGTCGCTCACACGTCCTGCTGTTAGGGGCGTTGATGGTCATTCTGAAGGAGAGGGGATCTCGTAAGAGCCAGTTTATGACCTGGTGTTATAATGGGCGTGAGAGATTATGGGAGAATAAGTGGCTGAGAAGCTTTATTGAGTTTGTTTAAACAATAATGCTTTCGTTTTTCCTATATTTGATTTGTGTATGCATCATTCATTTAAACTACTAGGTTTGTTTGAGGTTCCTTGTTCTTTTTTAAACTTTTATTTTTCACATATACAAATAATCACAATGCCCTCATGACTAGTCGTTTCAAGAAGACTCCAAAAAAAATCTTTATGATTTGTGAGAAATATGTTTTCTGACGTATCAAATTTTTTCCTGGGGAATGAAAAATTAGTTTTTTCAGATTCTGCAAAAAATATCATGAATTCGTATTTGACCCATAATTGAAGACGGTCCAGTATTGGAGCATCCCTGTGTGCAATAAGACTTGGTTTCACTGATATTTATGCAAGTATTTATGAGGGAGTGAGAAAAACGGGATGTGAAACGCGCATAGAGTTCACATTCTAGTTTGCCTTCTTTGATTTTTTTAAAAAGTCATACTGTATAGCAGCACCACCAGAGCTGCTAGTACCATTTCTTTAATAAAACCAGAGGAGAGGCTCTTCTATCATTTGCACTGATTATCTCCAAATTTTTAATTTTGCCTCTCACATCTCTTTGCTTCTCACTGCCTCATATATGCACACATGTTTTCATTACAAAATGTTATTGTTCATTTAGTTCTTTATGAAAATTGTTCTTATTAATATCAAATGATGCAATCAGTTGGATCCATAAACTTGCGGTTTTTTTAGAACTCAAATACCATGTATGAATCTCGTTCTTTTATCCTTAGGCTTTAAAATTGGCATGGAGGTTTTGCTCTTGCCATCGTAGACTAGTTTAAGAATTTAGTGACCTCACCTATTGTACTCTCCTTCATTTGACTCCCCCTTCCCAGTAAAGATTTCAAACGCTTGATTGTTTGACAATAGACGGTCCCATGTTAGAAACCTTATGCATTCTTGTCTATTCTGAAAGTTTTAGCATGTTCTGGCTAATGTTACTAATAACATTTTGAATTAAAATTTTCATTTTTATTTATGATTTTAGATTTAATGATGTATGAGTTTATATATTATTATTTTCTGGACGAGAAACTAACTGGCTTTAAAAGATTTTCATGCATTGTAGCATTTCTTGCCAACACTATCACCAAGTTATAAATCATGTTTCTTAATCCTGTTTACAGGTTTTGCAGCATTATGTTTTAGCAGTTTTCTTACATGATAAACTTATATTAATATAGTAGAAGGTACAGTAAAACCTGTAAAATTGACCACCCTTATAATTGGACCACCTGTCTAAGTTGACCGCCATTTTCAGGCACAGAATTAGATCTTATCATATAATTCAACCTCTATAAGTTGACCACTAATGAGGTCACTGTATTTTGCTGTAATTTTTAACAACATATTTTTTTCTGTATCACCATGTTCAGTCAATGTTATTTCATTTTTTAAACTCAGTTTTGGGTAGTGCTCTTAGTGTAACGTTATATTTTTCACTCATCGTTAAAACCTTAGACAAAAATGTACACACCATTATAATAAGTTAATTCGTTAATTTTGTAACATTTAAATTTTTCTTTTGTCCACACTCTCTAAAGGTGCTGGAATATGTCATTCGATTTTCGATGTGACTGGAATAAACCCAGTGTCATGTTAAATCTTAAACTGGCTGCGTAGCGAATAAATTGATAAATTCAAAGCACGTGGGGCCATCAAGTGACATTGCCTACACATTAAATAAGGGCTGCATCAGCATCGCTGCTGACATTTCTTTCCTTTTGAAGCGCTGAAATTTCATCTCCTATGGAAAAATTGCATTGAATATTAAATTATCTCCTGCTTTGAAAAACGTTTTATACAATAACGTATAAAACTCATTGTAGTATACCTGAAATTAATTTGTGTATATTATATACTATATATTACTCCCTCCGTCCAAAATTAGTTGCTAAATTTAAATAATTTGTTACTGATTTTTAATAAGGATGTTTTTATCATTTTTCTTAAAAAGATTTAGAGATATCAGGGGGTTGTGCTATTATAATTTAAGAATGCAGTCGAACCGCGTTAACGTGATATAAACGGGACTGTGATAATTATTTCATGTTAAATAGATTTCGTGTTATCTGATAAATTATTAAGTCATTGTTAACCATACAAGTTGGGACCATACAAGTATTTCTTGTAGGGCGTTAATTGTAACGCCCAAACTCGTGTATGCAGTAATCTTCAAGTTCTGTGCAATAAAATGCTGTTATTTTTTAGTTTAAAGATTCGTGATTTTAAATACTGAATGTTTCAATGTTTCAGTATTGCAAGTCTTTCTCAAAACCCGATTAAATCTTTTGATACATATTTAAGTAGCCATGGATGCTTTGGCATAAGATTAATTGAAATTGTAGTTTGAATAATACATTTCCCTAACGCGCGTTTTCTATTAATTGAATTGCATTTGAAATTCAGTTTTATCTTTATCTCAAAGCTTTTGTCTCAACTTGTACCTTTTACTTTAATGAAAAAACCCCCCCATAAAACTGATTAAAGTGCAGATAAAACTTGATCTTAATCAGTTCGGTTATCATCCTTTTCATATGCTTTGTCTACGTGAAGTTCTTATTGAAGAATGAAATATGTTTTTTTTCTTTTAAAGACAAGTTATCTGTGTTTTACTAAGACACTTTCTTACTATGCATTCAAGGAATTAAAAGAATGAAAATCCTTACATTTTTGTTATAAGTAAATGATAACGTATAAAATACTTTGTAGAGAATACGCATTGAAAAGTATATGTATCAAGCAACGTATGTATGCTCTTAAAGATTTAGCTACACCGTATTCAGCCAAGAAGTTCCACATAACCAACATGATTACTTCTTATGAAAGTTACTCTGATAATGTATTATTTCAATACACACTTAGACGAAGTAAATTGCTTACTGCAAAATAAAACTCTAATTGAATGTAAAATTAATTAATAATACCAAGCAAACAATAAGAATGGAAAAATACATCCACTAGAACTCAAACTATCCCGATCAATTGGGACTAAACCCCTTCGAATAATCTAAAATTGGGATAATCGGATTTTTTTTCATAAAAAAGGTATGTAATGAACTCTTTAAATGAAAGTCATTGCTTAATGAATATCTCGGATCACGCTGACATAATCATTATTTTGCGAAACGTAGGACGTTTCCATCTTTTTTTCCCGAAATTTTGAACGCAATTCTGATATTCAGCGACTCGGATAGTAAGAGTTCGGATAATTGGTGTTCCACTTTATAAGCAAAGCTGTGAGTTAATGAAATAACTATTTTTACTCCTACTTTTGCTGAAAATTTTTATTGTAAAACTTTCATAGAGATTATAAATCATATCAAAATATAGAAGATGGAGAGGAGTAAACAAAATGTTTGATTGAAAAATTTAAAGCGGTAAATGAAATAGTATTTATTTTATTTTTGGAGAAATAAATCCAACTCATGCTTTTGTTAATCAAATTCAAATGTTCGTTATAACGTTATCGTTTTCATTTGAATTTGCTCCTTTTTTGTGCTGCGGTTGCATTTTTTAATAGTAAAGTATTATTACTTCGAAAGTTAATGAAATTCTTCAATGCTGTTTAAAAATATATTGTGTATCTTCATGTAGACACACTACTATACATATTTTTTATGGCTTCAAATGAATTTTTTAAAATAATAAATTTTTCAGAAGCATAGAACAGCTGTTGAAGTAATAACTTGGTTGAAAAGTTCTTGGCTCATTTTAGTTACAAATGCCTGTGTTGTAATCACTTGAACTTATCCTGAAGCTTGTTGAATGGCAGAGGTAAATAATGCAGTTTAAAAAAAAAAGAATCTTCTGCTAAAATATCAAATTAGGGCAAGAACTCAACTCTTTTTTTCAACGATTTTTCTCCTTCTGAGTATTTTTGTCTTATTTTTTATTATCAAATTAGAAAGAAATTCTTTTTATTCACCCACAAATTATTCCTCTTTATTGTTACGTTTTCAACGTGAACCGTTGGGAAAAAAATCTTTTTTAGAATGTGTATAAATTCTTTTTGATTCGAATTTTCTTTAATGATTTGGAAGAAACTGCAAAAGGAATTCCGCATTTTAAATGGCTTTAAATAAATGGCAGAAAATTGCGCTTTTTTTTCTACTGCGGAATATTCCTTTCGGCAGTTAGTCAAAAAAAAGCCTTCTTTGTATTTTCTTTTCTTTTCATCTTTTTTTTTTTTTTTTTTTTTTTTTGTGAAATTATAAAAACTGAAGCTGTGTGTTGTACTGTAAAAAAAAAAAATGTCGCTTTTGATTGCATTCTTTGAACTTAAAAATTAACATTCTGGCATTTTTAAGAAGTTCTTGCATCTTTGAACCAAGTTCTTCAGAGAGAAATAAATTGCACATAGTTTGTCAAAACCGGATGTGTATGAATGCATGTTGAACGAATACTAGTAGTTTGTCATTAAAATCAGAAAAAGTAGTTTCCATTCATGATTCAGACCCACTAAATTGTTTTTAAAGCAGCTTGGTTGTAGTTTGTTAGAAATTCAGTTTTTGTTTTGGAATTTAAACTTAAGATTTTTACTGATAGTTAAAAAAAAAAGTTTTTAAATTGAGTAGATGATTGTATCCTACTGTAACCAGAATACTTTTCCTTGGAGAACTGAGCCTGGTTTATAAATCTTTCAAACAAGCGCACGGAAATAGAGGGAAAAATTTCCCCCTTGCTTGACAAAATCAATGTATCTGCATATAAGCGGACGTGTATCTTGTTGATTCTAAAAATAATTGGCATGATGTTGATTTTGCTCCTCACTCTTTGAAAAGTTTGAAATGGCTAGCTTGCATCGCATACTTGCGGCGTAAGCACTCGTGTCGTCTGTGAATCCCAAACCCCCTCCGTCGGTCGCTGAGCAGTTATTATGGACACTGGAAACTTCAGAAAATTTCCTTTCTTTTCAGTCTTATGTCTAAATTCTGGAAGTGAAGGTGATAGACCGCGCCATCTTTGAATGGTTAAGACAGTTATTGCCGTCCTGTTAAAAGTTCGAAGTTTCGGGAATGGCATTCTTTTTTCCTTAGAAAGTGTTGTCCATTGGACACGAGAAGAACAACATAACACTTTCCGAAAAGCAAAAACTAACAAGTATTTCTTTTGTAAAATTAAGGACACATATATTGACTGAAAATTGCAAGGGCTGCTTTTAAAGTAAGTACCGTTTTGAAATAAGAAAAGAACAAGTACAAATACATTTATTGCACACACAGGGCTTTGGCTGGGCCGAAAAGCAAAAACTAACAAGGATTTCTAGTGTAAAATTAAGGACATATATATTGACTGAAAATTGCAAGGGCTGCTTTTAAAGTAAGTACCGTTTTGAAATAAGAAAAGAGCAAGTACAAAGACATTTATTGCACTCACAGGGCTTTGGCTGGGACGTTTTTGAACATTCTCCGGTCTGCCCCGACCTCGCTCACAGCAACTTTCATTTGTTTTGCCATTGGTCTTTCCTTGGCGATCGATACATAAACGATGATCCCAGAGAACATGTTACTCCATGGTTGACTGCACAGGCGGCAACTTTCCACGAATAGGTATACATAAACCAGAGCCACGCTATGGGAAAAGCTTGGAAAAATCACCGGAGCAATGTCGAAAATTTGCGTAAGGTAGATTTTTGTGCAATAAATTTCTTTGCTCTGTCTGACTTGTTCTTTTTTTTATATATTTCAATACGGTTCTTACTTTAAAAACAACTCTCATACATTCTATTATTTTAGATCCATTTGTGTAACGATTGAGCAAATTTGGAGACATATTTGCAATGTTTTAATGCGCGAATGTGCTTTTTCATTAGATGTATTTGTGTGTGCATACCCGTATTTTATCATCCGGCAGATTGAGTATTTCCCCCCGTTCGAAAATTTGTTCGAGGGCTCTTCTGGCTGTGACATATTAACAGAATTGGCTGATTAAAAATGCTTTGGCTAAAAAATAAATAAATAAATAAATAAATAAACTTCCAGTTCAAATACTAACTAAACATCTCATTTTTAAACGTTAATTTCGTAAATAAAAAGATTAAAAAATATTTAGTTTTACGACTGTTCATTATTATAATGGCATAAAATCAAAGCCGGTACGAAATTTTTAAAGAACATTATTTTTAAGAGTAATTTCTTCCACTGTCATCGAACAATAAAACAGTACAAATTGCATTTGTACTTTGAAAAATATGATTTTAAGAATTGAAAATACTGGATATTGAAAATATTCTTTTTCATTCAAGCAATATAATTGTTCAATTCCGTTTCAAAATTAATCCATTTTTCGTTACATTATTGAATTTTTATAAGAAAATACCACACAAATCAATAACGTCTTGAGCTACAAAGAACTGCAGAATTGATTTACAGATTGTTCAAAGAAAAATCAATTCTATTTTTAAAGTTCTCTGTTGTTTATTTTCATATCATCATCAGCCGTACGATTTATAAATCCTCTTGAAGAAAATTTAATTTATCAAAAGCGATGCAGACAATATTGCATTTTGAAAATTTAGTTGTACTGCTAAAAGAAACTGATTGGAGAAATATGTAGTTTCATTTTAGGTCCCTAAAATGCTAATAATTTAAAAATGTAATAAGAAAGATATTTTTATTATGCGTTTCCAATATTACATTACGTGCGAAAATATTGGAATTTTCAAAATGTTTTGATCTAGGTTTTGAAAACTTAAGTTCTTTTCCAAGTCACCACTAAATTGTTTTTGTATGTTTTTGCATTGAGCGAATTTTATAGAATGAGCAAGATTTTAATTCCAAATTCTTTTCTGAAACACTTGTATATCAAATGTAACTTAAGTATTCTTATTTTCTGTATTCGGGTTTTTACATATTGCGAAAGGAAACTACGAGTAGTTAGGGACTTATACTTCGTGGGATTTATGTTTTTTTCCAAGTTTTAAAATAGTACTTGCGAATTTAGTTCGAAAAAAATTGGTTGATGTTTTGATTGTTCATTGATAACAAACCTGACAAGCTTCTTGAAAGATAATCAACAACCCAGAAGGTAAAATAACTTACCTCTTGATTCTTTATTTGTGCAAAGTTTGATGTCGACGGGCATTGTTTAAAACTCAACACCAAATACAACACTCAAGTTATTTACTATGCTTGACTTGACATTTATATGATTATCCATGCATAGGCTGGTATGAGTAAGTTACAAATATAGTAATTTGCTATTTGGGGCTTGACATTCTGATTGCTATGCCAAATTTTGATTGATTGTTTAATTGTTCTCTGATATCAATCCTGATAAACTTCTTGTATTATAATTCAAAGCCCACACATTTTAAGATATCTTACTTTTAATTCCTTATTTGTGCAAAGTTTGTTGTTGACAGGCATGGTTTAAAGATCAACACCAAATTAAAGACTTAAGTACAATAGATTTTCAATGCCTGGATTGGTATTTGTAGTTTGCTAATTTATCAGCTATTTGTGCCTGACATTCTGATTGTTATGCCAAATTTTGGTCAATTGTTTGACTGCTTACTTATATAAATTTTTAAAAATCCTTAACTCTAAAATGAGAACACTTCGTGAATGTCTTATAATGACATTAATCATTAGGCATTTCAATTGGGTGAAGGTATCTGATCTCATTTCAACTATTAGAAACTTTGAAAATGACTTACGATTCTTTAGTTGTGCAAAGTCTGATGACAACGGGCATGGTTTAAAAAGAAACACTAAGTTTTACTAATATGTTCAATAGATTATCTATGCATAGGATAATAACTGTATCTTGCAAATGCAACAAGCTACTCAACATTGTGATTGTTAACCGTAATCAGATGTAAGAGCAGTCGCTCTGTTTTAACGTGTAAGTTAAAGTTTAAGAAATACTTTGACTAATTTATCGGAAAAATCTATAATTTTGTTTAGTTTCAACTAGTAGCGGGCAATAAGTTAAAACATCTAGTTTGATATTTCAGTTATTCACCAAGATTCTGCTCTGCAGTTAATTATCAATATGCAAATGACATTCATCGATACATATAGTATCTAAAAATTTTTGAATGTGAAATTTTTTACTCCCAAAAAATTGTAAAACTTAAAATAAAATATTCCAAACTCATAGTAAATTTTACTTTCAGCTGTTAAAATCATCAACGCGGAAAATCTATAAGGGTAAATTTTCCTGTACTCCCATAAAAAATTGCACGGGAACGTTCTATAAAATTCTAAGGCTTACTTAGACTTAATTTAAGCATTCATGCATCATTTTTTTTTACAAAAATTCTCTAACGATGTAAAGCTTCAGATAACACTAATCATCCCCCCTCTCGCCCATTAATCCATCTTCTGTCTGCGCAATTCCATTTTCATCCATTTCAATTCCGCGTTAAATCATCCATCACACTGGCACGGTTGCAGTTATAAGCCCGGCGAGAGGTTCTCGAAAATTAAATATTGGTAAGTTTTCGGCTAATACGACCGTCGATACGTGCCATTGAATTCAGCTTCGGAAGGAATAACATCTGGTAGTCTTTCCTATTGGTGGAAGTGCGGGTTGTAATGCATATTTCATGTCCACTAATGAATTAGAAAACGCTTGCTTGTGTAGGTTGGGTAACCTGGAAAAATTGTTCATTCTGTGCGTTACATGCAATATTTCGTAAATTTGAAAATTGTTCGTCATGTACTGCATTGCTTTTTTAAAAATCTTTTATTAACCATATTTTTATGGCTCCTTGAGTTACATGTTCAAGGTTGATCATATCAGACTAAATCAAAGGCATGACTATTTCCAGCAATTCGCAACGCCAGAGCTCTAATACGATACCTTGCGGTGATTAACAATACTTCCGAAAAAGGTAAAACATTCCATTCCACGTGTTTTCTTTGGGGTTAATTACAGGCTTCAGATAGTTTGTGGTGTAATGTAGTTTTAGAAGAATAGAAGAGAAAGCTTCCCACAAACACGATGAAAAATTACTGTCATTCACAAAACATCAAAGCAAGTTATAAGTTACGGCATTTTTTTTGTTTCATCTTTTTCATTCGCAATTAGACAGAGGCTTCAGCGCCCCCTATAGTTTATTGGAGTTGCGAATATCTTTCTGATGGATGATATGTTTTGGTGTCATGTTATGTTGAAAACGACAGTTATTGTATTAGCTTTAGTACAGTGTATTGATTTCCATTTTAGTATATCTACTGTGCATAATCTTTCTGAATAAATCTTATAAAAGTTTATATTAGGAATGCATCGAATACCATATCTTGCCGAAAACTGAATATTCGGTTAACATTCTAATTGAATATATAGATACAATTTTTTACCCGAATATTTATATTTTTATTTTGTTCCAATTTAAAATAGCTTATCTATTTTGTGTGTTTTGTGAAATGTAAATGCATTTCCCTTTAAAATCCTAAATTTATTTACATTAAAAGAACAATTATTAATTTAAAATAAATAAAAAAATAAGAAAAGTCTTCCAAAAGCGAATTGATATAGCGAATGACCAATTTTGGCTTATGTGTATCTGAGATTCTACATAAATTGATACTTACTTTCTTTCTTATTATACATATGACTGATAATTACTTGTATCTAAATTTGTTTACTATTTGATTGCCGAATTAAAGTATTCAGCCGACCCAAATGCTCAGTTTGTCTGCAAGATATGCAGTGTTCCGAATACCAAACGACTATTCTGTGCGTCTCTAGGTTATATACAAGTTTAAGATTCGTCATCATTTTTGGCTCTGAATTACAGCCCATTTATAGTTATTGCCGCAACACATATTTTTATCATATTAAGCTCATACACACTTTTACACACTCGTAGTGACTCCCATAGATCACAAATTAAACTTTTTCATAGAATTTTTGTTTCTAGGTGCTGGCAATTTGAGGTTAACATGTGGGAACCTGAAGTTGATTATTGAAAATACAAGTAGTTAAATTGATTTAAAAGCTTAATGATACGACAAATGTTATTTTAAAATGAGCCAGAATTGCTATGATAGTAACATTATTTACTTTTTCAATCATGCTGTTGGGAATTAATGCATTTGTCAATTTCATTACATTAAGTAATCTTCTCACAGTATAAAAGCACAATTTTAAATTTATAAAATATTTGTTTAAAAAAAGGTAACAGATATTTTACTAGAGTGAAAGGAAGAATTAACATGTTTAAAGTTAGTAAGAAATACGGTATTCTCGTACCTAGATATTTACATTTTTGAGAAATTATTAATAGCATATTAAAAAAAAGAAAAAGAAAATTAAGTGTAACTGTTGACCGTTTATGGTAAATATTGAATAAAATTCTTTGGAAAAAAGAAAAATAAATCGTAATTTAAAATTCACTTTTAAATAAACTATTAAGTGAAACATATAGTTTTGGATAAATAATGAGTTGATATGTATTAAAAGCCAAAAGTATTTTTTGTTCGTTGTTTTTAATTCTTCGTTTCGTAATCTTTTAGCTATTTGATTACATTACCTATCGAGTGAATTTATAATCCCCCTTAATAATAGTTAAACATTCTTCCAAAACACCTTATCGAAAAAGAACATTCTCTAAATGAGGTTTCGTCGTTACTATTAAAGCACCCTTTTAGAAAATCTTCTTAGTTCAACATTGGAGTAATAAATAATGCCCTAAACAAAATATTACTTGTATTTTAATGCACTGGATCACGCATTAAACCTTTGTAGTAAAATTAGCAAATCACATAAAATGAAAGGCATTGTGTGATATTGAAGTAAACATAACCACTAATTGAAAAAAAAGGAAAAAATAACGCATGGTGTCTAAAACAAATTAATACTACCTGACATAGAATAATAAATTTACCACGTGTAGGAAGTAGCACTAAAATATCAGATAGCAAAAGATCCTTTCAATGCAGGCCTTCCAAATCTGCGTGACTCGATCTCACGCAATGCGTGATCCGGATCATTTGGCCTCCACGCTACACGTATCGGTGTATCCTTCAACTCAAGTATCTGCTACTTAGTCCACAAAAGCGATTCTGAGGCTTCTATGCAATCTTCGATGAAGCAAGGTGTATACAGTTGTTAGGTTATTGGAAGTTGTTCTAAGCTTTGCCCAAAGAATCAAGAATGTTGGTTTAGGAATATGAAGGCTTATTGAAAGGAGCTGGCGCTGCTCCTATAGCCCTAAAGGTTAAATTATCACTTTATAATTAACAACAAAGTTCAGAAATGTTTGCGGAGAGAAAGAGTGTATCGTAAGATAATTGATAAAGCAAAAAGAAAATTGATACAATAAATTATGCACGCTAGATAGAATTATAATTCGCTAGATTTTTTAAAAAAAATAGCTAATATTTTTTTTTAAAAATTTTATGCTTTATCTCTTTGATGTTATATCAATAATTCAAGACAAAAAGAAATTTTTTGATAACCTCGCTTGATTAAAAAATAAACAAATGAATAAATAAAACATTGTCTTTAACGAACGCCAGCACTCTCAGAAATTTTCCTATTATTTTCATTGCAACTTTATTTATCTTTTACTCTGAAGGAGTCCAATTCAACGAATTAGTTTAGTATGTTTTTTACTATTTTTGTAGATTATAACTATCTTTCTGACAAACTCGCTATGAAAACAGCTCTCCAATTTTTACTGTATAAAAAAAAAAAAAAAAAAAAACACCCATTGCGGTCGAGCTATTAAAAATCTGTGATTTATTATTTTGATGTTCTTCGATTTTTTGTAAATTTTTAGTTTCGTTCCATAATACACTACGTTTCTTAAGTTTTTAACTGTTTTTCCTTTGTTAAGCTTAAATTAAAAAATGTACCTTTTCTTTAAATGACTTTGTACTATAGATTAGACCGAATAGTATAGATGGAAAGACTTTCTGCATCAAAAAAATAATACTCTGATAAAGGCAATCAATATTAACCTAAGTCATTCCAACAATAAATTAGTCTTAACAATTTTAAAATTTAAAGTTTAAGCACATAAAAATATATAATCGCACAGACCCTTGGCTGTCACAAATGAGTCTAGTTGAAAAAAAAAATACCATTAAAAATATTACGACAAGCTTAGCTTAGTTTATTTTATTATGGAATCAATTAATTTGAGAGCATAAATCACTTTCAAAAGTAAAAAAAATTGAAACCAATTAAAATGTGTTTTAAATTTTTTCTTAAAAAAATGTCGTTCTCCAATTTACTTATTGAGTTGCTCTCATCATAAACTATCCAGACGAAGAAATGAGATTAGAAAAAGTCATTAATCGGATTTGAAAAACTAATTTGAATAACTATCACAAACACTTTGGCAATTAACTTTGAGGGCAAAAATATCCTCCAGATATGAAAAGAAAAAACACTAGTGTGGAATTACACCTGCATTCTTAATAGTTTTTAGCACGATGCTAGGGCATTATGAAGGCTATTAACGTTTGTCAGATGCATTAGACGAGTCGAAAATTATATAAAGGAATTAAAATGGAAAATTTTAATCTTCTTTTTCTTTATATATATATATATATATATATATATATATATATATATATATATATGTGTGTGTGTGTGTGTGTGTGTGTGTGTATCTATAATACTAAAGAAAAAGCAAGAAATAAAGAATGCCAAATTAGAGAGCATGTTTTTGAAACCTTCCAAAATGCTAAATAGAAAGGGCCTTGTGAATTAAGGGGCTGGTCTTCCCAATTTCGGGACGTATCGGTCCCTTATTCACGTATTTCATTTTGTTCTTAAGTTTTGTAATTTGGCATTCTATACTGTACTCTTCTGTGTCACCTCTAGCATAAATGCATTAAACGATACGGCCAAGGATTGAGGCTTAAAATTATCATGCGATGTCCTAAGTTATCTCGTTACACATTTACTGTAAAGCCGGCACGAATTCAGTCAAACTCGTTGAATTAAATATTCAGTAAGGCTAAAATACAACAATTTATTAAAATAAATGCAACTATCTTTAATAAGGTTAATGTAAATATTTTAAATATAATTTCAGACATTTATTGAGAGAATTAAATCCAAATGCATACATAACTATTTTTTTAAGTGCAAAATAGCAAATACTACCCTCGTGTTTCAATTATTGATCCTATGATTGGTATTATTTTACTCTTGCAACATAAGATGTTTCAACTTCTGTTGAAAAAGTGGGTACCAATTATTTTCATTGTAGTTGAAATGCTAATGTATACTCATAAATTCTTCCTCCACGTAAAGCAATTATGGGTTATGCTTTTCAATTTCAGAAGTTTTCTGCATCAAAGGAAAACCTTTTGTCTCGATATATCAATGTAATTTGACAGTGAAAAACGAACACGAAAACATACTTTCACTTCCTGCAAGAAACTGCTTTGTTAATAATAAGATTACGAAATATAATTTAATTTTAAGATAAAACTTCCGTTTTTTGCTTCGAAAAAATATATTAACTTATTATGTATGCAGATAATTTCCTTTAATTTTAATATTTTTTTCACGACTAATGAACTTGTTGTTTAGAAGAAGGTGAGTAAAAATTTTCTGGAAAAAATTCATTAATATTTATTTATCATGCTATCATCTAAAATTTAATGGAAGATATATTGTTAGTATGAAGTATATCTAATTAAATATTTTGAAAAAATGTAAATTCTGTTTTTTAGGTAGTGAAATTGATTTTAAAGTTCAAAAAATATTTCTCATCCGAAGTTTTCGAAAAAATATGGTTGTTTTTTCTGAAACAGAAAAAAAATGTCATAAATTTTGTTGCATCTGGCTTTGTTATTTCGTATTAAGACAATCTGCTTGACGTTTCTTCACTTGAGATTGTAATTAATATTTTTTTCCTCTGCTGTAGTTTTTTCTCTCTCAATATGTAGTGCTTCTATAAGTCATAATATCCTTTTTGCTAACACCATTTATAAGTTTGAAATTAGTTGCCAAAAAAAAAAGTATTTTCAAAAGTCATTTTCTATTATTTCAAATTTTATTACGCTTTTTATTTCTCATTTTTGTCGTAATAATCGTACTATTGTCCTGATTTTTAATCTTGTACAGTATTTAAAAGTTTAAGATCTTTAAAAAGCAGGAAAAGAAATTTATAAAACTCAAAGTGTCCAAGTAGTGACTAGTTTAGTAGTTGATCCAAAAATTTTATCATTTTATTGGTTCCCATTATTTTCGCCTACTTCATGTACGCATGCATTTAATGTGCTTCTTTAAAGATTGTATAGAGTTATTTGATTTTCATTGTCCCAAATGCTCTGCCCTCTGCTATTTTTAAGCCTCCAATACCGTTTCTTAATTAGACGATTTCTCAATCATGCTTAAATTCTGATTTTGACGCTTTGACGCCATCGCAGCAGCTTTTGCTTTCTGCTCATTAAAAAGAAAAGCAACCCTTTTAAACAGGGTTGGGTTTTGGACTGTCCAAAACTGGTTTAGGACAGGACAGGTGGTTTTTACCGTCCAAAACTGTCTAAAACTGTCCGAAACTGTCTTAAACTGTCCAAAACTATGCTAAAGCTAAAGCCAGTGTAATCTAATCAATTCTTATTCACTGCAGTATTCGTAATGCATAAATATAGATATTAATGAGGTTTAATTATATAATGAGTATTTGATAATATTTTTCTCCAAAATATTCATTTAAAAAATATTTTACTTAAAAAAGTTGCCAATAACTATTACATAAAAACTTCCTTATGTAGCAGTTGGTAGAGTTATGAAAGGAAATTCACAACACTACCAAGACAACTAATTTCAGTTCCATTTATAACTCAAAGGAATGTTATTACACATGCAATATTTAGGTGCAAAAAAAAAAATTTAATGGTTTTTGCAAATAAGTTTTACATGATGTTTTAATAAAAACTATTTTTTGAATCATAGATTAAAGAAGGAGAAATTGATAATTAAACACTAATGATATAAAACTTGTGATATTCTTTTTTTCAATCATATTTTTAATACAGTACATTCTGTAACTATAAAAAATTGTAATTTTTTGCATTTAAGTCAATTATTACACTATGTTTTGAACACTTTCTTTTGCACACATGCATGAATGTCGAAAAATTTGGTTGATGGAAGAGAAAAATAACCTCTGCATACAAATTGAAATATTTAATGAAGAATTTAATTTCTACATAACTAGATTAAAATCAGCTGCATAAATAAGTTACATATATATTTATACTTGAATGTTCACATTGTATAACTATATTAAATAGTCAAAAAAATAATTTTGACACATTTTGCTCTGTTTTTGATATTTTCTCACAAAATATAGTTTCTCAAAAAGTAGTTTTGAACGCTAGGGTTTTGAACAGGATGGTAAAAATCTTGTTAACCCTGCTCTCATTTACACACATGCATAAAGATAAGGAAATTTGGTTACTAATGTCAAAAAAAACTAAATTATCTCATGCATACAAATTGAAATTTTAATCAAGAATTCAATGTAACTGGATACAACAATTATAACGTGGACATATAGTACTGGATTAAAATCAGCTGCATAAATAAGCTGAATGTTGAACAAATGTTCAATGTAAAACATTTCTTTGATACATTTTATTCTGTTTCATGTTTTCTCACAGAATGCAATTTTTCTAAAAATATAGTTATGGACACTTTCAGACAGTTTTGGACACAAGGGTTTTGGACAAGACGGTAAAAACCAGGGGTTTTACCGTGGTTTTTACCGTAGTGTCCAAAACCTTGCCAACCCTGCTTTTAAACTAACGCAGATTCTCGCTTGGACTTTCTTTGCATTTTTTCCTAATCTGAAAACATTGGATGGTTGAGTTTAATCTGCAAAAAGTTCACTTTAGGAAGTGATGTAGTTGGGAAAAACAATATTTGTCGGAGCGCACCTTATATTAGTGATGTCATGGAGTAGCGGATTTACAGGTTTGGAGTCCCTTAGACTGAACAGTACTACGAAAAATATTTTTATATGCCATTTTGTTTCTTTTTTCGGTTTCCTTATGTCGGAGAGGGGGGGGGGGGCGCTCGCAATTGAAACAGTTGCGACGAGGTAAATCTTCCACCGATGTCACGGGTGTCGAATTTTTGTTAAGCCAAAAGAAATCAGCTTGATTTATTAATGCCACCTTATATCAAAAAGAGCAAATATTATTTTTTTCAAAAAATATAGTTCGAAGCCAATTAACATCATATTTGCATTATTTTCACAATAATAAAGAACAATTCAGCGGAAAAAAGACATTTAGTCCCATATGTTACAGCGTGCCGGACTCGCCAAAAATCATTTTACTAAAAATCAATATTTAAAAGGGTAATGAGCATACCTTTGTTGCTTTAGAAATAACAAACGTATGTGTGGTTAAAAAGCCAGCTGTCTATGAGATATATTGCACTTTTTGTTTTAGTTTCACCGTTAATATAATGTTACGCATCCACTATGAACGTAATTTTTCCCGGCTTGCAGATGTTTTTAAAACTCAAACTAATTTCTGAAAATGAAGCATACTTTCTATATTTGAAATTTAAATTTCGTAACATCAATCTTATATGTTTTGTAATAAAGATTTATGAATACATGTTTTCGTTTCAAAATGTGCCTCGCGTATATATATATATATATATATATATATATATATATATATATATATATATATATATATATATATATATATATATATATATATATATATATATATATATATATATATATATATATATATATATGTGTGTGTGTAATGAATAAGACGTTTTATAAATTAAGTATAGAACTGAACTTTCAACTAAATATGAAACGATTGCATTTCTTTTCAACTTAAATTTAAAAAAAATTCAAGCAGTAATTTAAATTTATTTCAGTAAACATTTTATTAAGAAGTTTTATTTTAAAACATCTAATTGAGAAACATTTCTTTGTGCAAAGTGGATTTCATTTCTTCGTTTAAAATATAACGTAGTAATATCAAGCAATTAAGTAAACCTTTCTCCAGAATATATTTTTGTAAATGATTTAAAACATTAAATAAAAAGTCACAGCAATGTGTAACTGTTATTACCCTAAAAGTTGTTCCGAATAAAATTTGCATAATTACGTTATTACTTCATTCCCAGTCGTGTAGCACTGATATTTTCAAATTCTGAACAATAATTTTATTGTATAAAAAATCGTTATGTGAGATTGCACTCTCTAAAGTACGTGCTTAAATCAAAATATTATATACTTTTGCGTATATGATGCTATAAAAATCCTAGCTAAATGAGCTCTAAACTGAAACAGATTATATAATGTTAAGAATTAAATTTTTATCGTGGCATATCGTTATAAATCAAAATAATGAATTTTTAAATTTATGAGAAAAAGTACCCCATGCATTTTTGAATTCGTAAACTGGAGTTGCTGTTCATATAATCTAATTTTTTTAGTAAAGTAATTTTACTTATTTCATCTAATAAAACATTAATATGTTGCTTTAATGTGAAGTAGGACTGAAAGTAAGGAATAAAAAACAATTTTAATGTTTCAGGATAAGTTTTGAATTTTTTTTCTTGCTGTATTAAATCTCAATTCATTAAATATATTTCATGAAGATAATTTGAAATTTTCTGCACAGTTATTAATCAGTTTCAATTCATATGAAAATGAAATTGAGAACAGTTTGAGTTATTAAAGTTGTATACTTGAAATATTGCTCGTTTTTCCTTTTACAGTTTAAAATAAATTTTAATTCGGGAAAATGTAAATGCATAAATTGCACGTAAAATGATTTCTGTGGCTAGAAGAAAATAAACCTAATGCTTAGTTTTAATTAGTTTTTTTTTCATATTTGATGTATGAAATTGGGATATTAATGCATAAGAAATCTTTTTGGTACCAAGGCTTTTAAAACTCTTTTCAGCGCATATCGTAACCAAATTAAAATTTTAGTATTAACCAAAAAAAGAAAAAAAAATGTAATGAAAAATATTGTCATTGCTAGCAAAATATTAGCATGAAAAAATAAAATTATCTTCATAAAAATAAAATTATCTTGGTATTATAAAGAACAAAACCATTCTTGTTAAATCAGAAGGAATTATGATAAATACTATCGAAACCAAACATAAAAAGGCATTTCTGCAAAAAAATAATTATAAATGTATCCTGTGTTTCCTTTATTTTATTTTATATGTATTTATTTAGTGATTGCTATAGTTTTACTAACTGTATAAAGTTAACTACGCAAAATGTTAAATGTTTGTCAAAGTTAACAAAAATAAAAATACATTTCTGCGAAAAATAATATATATATATATGTGTGTGTGTGTGTGTGTGTGTGTGTGTGTGTGTGTGTGTGTGTGTGTGTGTGTGTGTGTGTGTGTGTGTGTGTGTGTGTGTGTGTAAATCAATGCATTTAGCAAACATTTGGAAACTTTTAAAAAATATGAATTGAATTTGATTTCTTACCGCACATTTTGTAAACTTTAAAAAGTGTAATGTAATTTTTCTTTCGATTTTCGAAATTAAATTACACATTCACCTTAGTTTTGATTTATTTTCTTACTAAAACTGAAATATTTCCAGTAAAAAAAAACTTATTTTACTTTTCCTTAAACTCAAAACATCAGCATATTTTCACGAATGGTATTTTTTTCCTTTTTCTTTTCAATGAATCATTTTGCTTTGTTGAATTAGAAAGCGCGAAGAAAAGTGAAACACACATTTTCACGTTTCGAAAAAGAAAGTATAAACTTGTTTGGAGAATTTAAATTTTTGGGTTAGAGGACATGCTTATTCCTTCGAATTGCATTCGTATATTAAATAGAATACAGTGCATACATGAAAAATTCATTTCAAGAAAAGAAATTTGAATTGGTGATTCAAAATTTTCGTCGGGGTAAAACTAAGTTAGAGGATTTAAAAGAGGAAGTTATGAAAAAACGAAAAATAAAATTTGAACCGACAAGCGTTATTTTACAGTAAAATGTTTTTATAGATAGCATGAAGACATATTTGTGGTTAAAAGAAATATTCAGTGGAAATTTATTGAATTGTTAACTACAAACTCAAAAGTTGGGAAGTTTGCAATATTTTCGGTATTGCTACGTTTTTTAACAGTTCCTTTTTTAAAATTCTTATTGTTTTATATGCATTCGTGCTTGTGTTAATAATAATTGTAAAATAGAAAATACGACAAAAAAGAAGAAAAAGAAATCTGTTATTAAAAATGAAAAAAAAAGAAAAAGAAAAAAATAAGTATGCAATAAACGTTTTTGAAACTTCTTAATTAGCAGTCCACGAAATAATTTGTTATATACTCTGGTTAAATAGTAATATCTTTGAATCTAACATTTAACATATTTTCAATTGTTTAGTTACTAAAAATTCAGTGATAAAAATAAGTTTATTTGTTATATATTTTAATAAAATAGTAATATATTTTAAATCAAATATTTTACAAATTTTCAATTGTTTATTTACAAAAAGAAAAAAAGAAAATAGTGGTGATCGTTACAACATACTCAAGACACTTTTTTTTACAATAAATCATTTCATTTTGAATATTATATATGTTTATAAATCAATAGTCTGTTTTTTTATTTTAAAATATAACTTTTTAATAAAAATTGCTATTTACTTCTCCAAGTTGCTTCGTTTTCTTGTGTGAAATGGATTGATGTTCAAAGAAAATGCATCAATTATTTTGTAACGTTTTGCATATTAAACATACTGATCTGATGTTTACATGCTGAGGAAATTCACTCATATTGTTTAGTAACTGAACAGTTTCAAATAAACAATTGTTTGTCCATAATAAATGTGTACTGGATTTAAAAATGAACGTTCATTCAGAAAATATATTGATTACCTTACTCAAGTTGCAGGTGAACTAATGCTTTAAAAATGGAACTAAATGATTTAAAAAAAAAAAAATAATAGCATCACAAGAAAGCTTTTCTATTAATTTGTTGAAACAAAGCGGTATTTTAAAAATTATTTAACAATATGTTCTTCATGTATTATTTTTTAAAACGCAGTTTAATCATAAGGAAGTGTTTCTGTTAATTACTTAAAATTACTTACTTGAAATATAACTGTTAATGTTTTTTTCTTTTCTTTCTTTCTTTTTTTTCTTTTTTTTGTATAAAAGTTATTTCAGTGTTTGTAATAAATAATTCATTATTATTAACCATATTCGTTTTTTCAGGTAAGAAAATCCTATTTTTGAATATTCTTCGTTTTCATAATAAAGAAAGGTAGGATGTTTTCCATTATTACTTTAATTTTTATGTATTTTATTTTATTTCGTTCATTTAATTATTTTTTACCCGTGTGTTAAATTCAAAATATATACTTGGGCATTATGTAATCTACTAAACATTTAAAAAATAATGTAAAAGAAATCTTTGATATTCTGATCTAGTTTTGTTATGTACCGCTGAAATTTATGATTGATTCGTGTTTACACTTCTAAATACTCGGATTCGTTTAAGTTCCTTTAATGAGCTAAAATTCTCTAAAAAATTTTTTTTTTTCTAAATTTTGAGTACAGTTAAAGTAAAATTCAATAAATAAGTAACTGCTTAAGCTCTTACTACAAGCAAATTAGGTAAAATCTAATTTTTTTTATTTCAGACAGATATTTTTTTCGTTGAACCAAGCAAGATCATTATATCAACTTAATGATTTTTTGAAACATATAACGAGAGAGACTTAGGTTTTAAAAAATGAATCGGCAAATTAAGCTAATATCTAAATTTTTTTACCAATTATTTTGCTTTTCATAGAGATGTTTCATTTTTAGGCCATTACAAAACTGTTAGAACCGTGAGGGTTATGATTTCGGAGAGATTATTAAGATTAACAGCAATTGCATTCGTTAAAACACAATGATTATTGCTATTATTATTACTTAAAAATGGTTCTCTTATTATAGAAAGATGTGGTTACCCTTTTTAGACCATGCCACCGGTTTTTGTTAAATAAAATATAATTAAATAATTATTCAAGTACCATTATTTTAGCTCATTATTTTTGTATCAGAATATTTAACTATTTAATCCATTTGCATGAATGTGATATTTTTACGCACATATTTGCACTTTATTGTCGGAATTTAAAACTTTGGTTTATAATTGTGATCTATTCGAATAAAAGGAACTTTTTTGTAGCATAACACATGGTCGGGCTATTAATTTCCATGACTGACGTAACTGTAGGAGAACGAAAACCCGGAAGATGGCGCTAATGATTGCATATTTAAGAGCGTTTTCTTGCGCATGTGCAGTGCAATCGGCGCCCTTCTAGAGTAAGTGGTTCTCGTGGAAAGGAGCATTAAAACGTAGCTCTCAAATTCCTGTCGTCAAAGTGAAAATAGAGCAAAGAATCAGCATTAAATTTTGCTTCAAATTGAGCAAAATAGCTGCAGAAACATACGAAATGTTGAAACAAGTTCACTTGAAATGGTTTAAACACTTTCGGAATGGACGCGAAAGCGTCGATGATGATCCACACCCAGGTCGTTCGCACGTTGGAAGCAGTTGAAAAAGTTAGCATTATGGTGACAACAGGATTTGAAGAGCTACTTTTTAATGCGCCTTTTCACGAGAACCACTAACTTTAGAATGGCGCCGATTGCACTGCACATGCGCAAGAAAACATTCTTCAATATGCAATCAGTAACAACCATCTTCCGGCTTTTCGTTCTCTTACAGTTACTTCAGTCCTGAAAATTAATAACCGGACCTTGTATAAAGCATCAATTTTCTAAAACTTTTTCTTATAGTTAAAAATCAACAAATTTTACTTTTTGCCGGCGTGATCACACCTGCAGATTAAAACCTCATTTAAGTGGATTCTGAAATTGGACCTAAAACTAAAGTTTTTGGAGTTAGATTTTTCGCAGTTTTCTCCCATACTTGCGCAACCTTCACATGAACGTAATGTTCGCTTCTTTGCCAATTGTGTACTAATGCCGTGAAACGACTTTTACGTTACTTATGATTGAAGTTGGAATCTAATGATTTATAACTGAATTGTAAATTGTTGTGTCAGAGTTCAATTTTTTCTTAATGATTTAGAATTTAAATACGTTTTAAGAATTATTTTTCATCTTTAAAAAGAAAAAAAAATCTTATCTTCAAAAGAATTCTGAAGTCCAACTGGGACCGTGATCTTCACAAAGACAATACGATTTACATTTGCAATGAGTGTAAATAAATAAATAAAGTGGAATATCAACAGTATAAACAAATAAGAAAAACTCAATGGTGTGTTTAAAATAGTGTTTTACTTAGGAATTGTTCATTTTTCTTTATCTAAAATGGGTAGAGTTAAATGTAAGGGTAAGATATAGTGGTAGGCATATTTGAGAACTTTTGATAACGAAATTTCGAGAATCGAGTACTTCTCATAATCGAGTGATTGACAATCGAGTTTTTTCAAAGCTGAGAACTCGAGTGATTAATGTTCTAGATCTTTTGAAATCGAGAACTCGAGCGAGTTTAACCGAGATCTTTTGAAATCGATAACTCGAGCGATTGCAATCGAGATCTTTCGAAATCGATAACTCGAGCGATTGATTATCGAGATCTTTAGAATCGAGATCTCGAGCGATTGAATTCTCGAACATATTGAACCGAGATCTCGGGATGTGTTAATCGAAATTTCGAGCTGTGATATTCGAGAACTCGAAATGTGATTATCGAGAACTCGAGATTTTATAAACGGGAACTTGTGATGATCGATTTCTCGAATGATTTTGCATTAATCGAGTGATTCGAATATGAGATCTTGATTATGCCCATCTATAATTAGATACTACGTTTTTTTTTCTTTCTTTCTTTCTTTTTTTTTTTTTTTTTGATAGCATACGCTTTAGATTGAGTATGAAGTAATTTCTTACTTTCGCAATTTTTCGTTTATCTTCTAATTTATCGTTTAGATATAAGTGCAATTACGAATGCTAGCCAAATACTTATTTGAATGCTAATTCAACCGCATTATTTCTGATAAGTTAAGATTCATTAGCTTACGAAGTACATTACACACATTAAATGCAACACACATAATTTCAAAAGTGTATAGATACCCTGATATCTAGTATCGAAATCTCATTTGAACATAAATCTACTAAATACTTAAATTATAAATAGTTTGAAAGATCTGACTTCTATTGGTTTAACAATTTGAAATGAAGTTGACGTAATTAGGAATTTATGATGCGGGATTTATAGTTCTAAATTAGAATCCTACTAAAGTTTTGGAAATGCTATTAGAGAAATAACGTAAATTTCATCGTGGGCAGTCCTTCTAACGTTTTAGAAGCGGATTATGTAAAGCTCAGACGGGTAATTAATGATTAAATGGATATCTGTTAACTGGAACTTAATCGAAGTTTTTAATGCAATATAGCCTTTAATCAGTTTTAATGATGGTATTGGACCTGTAGTTTTCAGATAATCTCCATCTTTCCTCTTTACTGAATGTTGTTGAATAGTGTGTTATATTTTGCTGAATTCAGATTCTGGCGAAGTGTAAGGTACAGATGAATAGTCAATTTAATGTCTAAATAACATATTTAGTGGAATTAACGTAGCCTGTATTTCCAGGGTAAAAACAGAAATGAATTCGTGAACTAAAAAATTCGTCTTTTCCATATTTAAAACGGTATATTTAGGCAGGAAAATATAAAAGATGTTTCAAATTTTCTTTGTCAACATTAAAAACTGGTGTTAAAAGATGTGGTCAGATTTTCAAGTGCGAAAGCTATATAATGATTAAATTATTTTCTTATAAATGTTAATAAGATAGAGGCAGTATTTATAAAAACGAATTATTCATCCAAAAACACAATAACTGATGTAATCCTTGTAAATTTCTTTTATAAAGTAGCCTTCTATTTTTCTAAAACATTAATATTTTTAGAGCCTATTTTTTTGTCACATAAAAGTCAGCACAAATTTTCAAAATTTCGCGGATATTTTTTGAGCAATCACATTGCTTATTGTTCTCATTTGGCTTTTTTGATGTCCTATGATTTTATTCCTTCCCGCCCCCCCCCCCCCCCTCTGCAACACCACCGTCGACCGGATCCTCACGATGATGTTCCTACAGCGAAAACCGTTTCCAGGTTGCGTCAATATCCTACACACACACGCGCATACATACACAATTACACACACACAAACACAAACACATACACAACTACCCACACATTCATGCCTGCACACAGACACAAACACACACGCATAGACACACACACACGCATGCATGCACAGACACAAACACACGCATACATACACACACCTACACACACACACATGCCCACACACTCATGCCTGCAGACACACACAAACACACACGCATACATACACACACATACACATACAAACATAAACACACATCACTGCCTGAATACAATGACAAACGCCTACATACACACACACACTCGTGATTGCGAAAAACATCATTTGAATTCAAGACGTCAAAATTCAGATTTTTTTATTTTATTTATTTATTTATTTATTTTTTGGTTATTAACATATTTTTTGAAATGTCCATTCATAATGCATTTTATTATTACTAGTCAGTAGCATTACTGTTTTCCACGAGATTTTAGGACAAATGCTATTCGGCACCAGATAATGATTTGTAAAAAGTCGGGACAGGGGCTGAAAATTTAGCGCTGTTCCGGGTATTCGGGTAATTCCGGTCGTATAGTCACCTTATGTTAAAGTGTTAATCTCTTTTCAAACATTTGACCTTAATTGCCATAAAAACTAAAAAATATTCCAGCGCACCAACTCATATGTTATTATCTCTTCATTAAAGGTATGGCTTGAAGTTGAAAATATTCAAACTCAGATCTGCTGCGGTCTGTAAGAATATTCATCAACATTTTCTCTCATTTTCTTATTTTTTTAAATTTTTAATGTTTTAGTCCATTGTACAAACTAATGACCTATTATTGAAAATATGTTTGAAGTGAATGCAAGAAGCATTTAAATTGATAACGAGTAAATCAAAACAGTTAATAAAATTCACTATCATTTTTTTTTCTCTCTTTACTATTCGATTAAGTACGTTTTATGCATATAGGGCAGGTTTCAAATATAAAAACAATCAAGACGTAATTTAATTTGCTCAAATAGCTTCTGATAAGAAAAGTTTAATAAAAAAAAGTGACAGCCAAAAAGTAAAAGATTATGCAGAAAATTTTAGTGCAGAAATACCTAGGAAAAAGTTGAACCCTGTTTTGAATTTTTCTTTTAATTTGATACCCAGAAGCCAACTTTATTCCACTGAACAAGAGATTTTTATAGGAGTGTAATTGAAAGAAAATTAGCATTCCTCGTGATAAAAATTCATTCGCAATTCACATTCCCCCTCCCTTACTTTGTATTTATACTAGTTTTATTTTTCAAATATTATCAACCAGTTAATAAAAATGGGTATTTTCCATTATGATTGAAATAAATACGAAATTCAATTTTGTAGTCAATAGACAATAATTAACGCGGTCGTGCCAGACATTTCAAAGCTCCGCACATGTCTGCATTCAATATCAGATTGAACAATTCAGAGAAAGTCTTCACTCGCCGACAAAAGATGGCGCTGACGCATCCTCCTCCGCGCGATGTCAACATCCACCCCGTCATTCTCCTCCCCATCCTCCTCGCCAATCGGCAACTTTGTAGCCCCGGGTAGTACATAACGTTGGGCAGTTGGCGGGCGGCGATCAGTCAGCAGCTGAACACTCGCAGAGCTAAAGCTAGTGGTGATGGAGCTATCGGCCGCGGATAGCCGCCTGCTCCGCGGATAGCTGCGCGGATATAGTGCTTTCGGAAAAAGCATGCTTACCGTCATGCTGGCATGGTGCTGCTGCATTGGACTGGCAGCTGGGTACCGGCACCATCCGCGGTACCCTTGGGCACCAGGGGAAACCCGGATCCGGCACCATAGAGGTAATGTGCAGTTTCGAGCTATGCTTACCTTTTTTGTATAAAGTCTAAAATAATATGAATTCAAAGCGTTTTTGGCTTTAAATTCGTTAACTTTCTGTTAGCTTTTCATGTAATAACACAAATTTTGAAGACATGTGATTTTCTTGATGTTTTTCCATGTAAAGAAATGCCTCTCTATTATTAAATAATCGTTAATATAGTTAGCAAACATAATCCGCATTCTCAGAAATCTAACTTTGCCTCCAGTTAATTATATTGCCCAAATTAACTACTTTCCATTGTTATCTGGACTACTGGTGTCCCCGCCACTCCACCAAAACAAAATTCCCCTCTCCCCTGTTTTTCCTTTTTAATCTTACCTTTTGAGATAGTCAGAGGGGGTGGAAATTTTAAGCGTCGGCGAAATAGGGATATATCAGACTCGCAATAAAACATGATAGATTCGAAGAATTCTCCGGCTTTCTTGGTGACAAAAAAAAATTCTCGAACAGAAAAACGTTTACTACTGATAACTTTGTCACCTTATGCATACATGAATCATTTGTTGGTGTGTTTTGGAAATTCAAATGGGGGGGGAGGGGGGTCTTCAGTCAAATTTATCTTTTGGCCGTGCAAAACACAATTTACAAGTGAAGCATTTAGAAACTAAGAGGTGTAAATGAGAAGATCAAAATATTTTCAGATACCTGGTACAAAATGTAGGAGTTTAATCTGTTTTTAAGCAAGATATGATAATAGTAACCCCGGAAGATCGTGCTATACAGCACGATTTTTTTTTAAATTCTATAACAACCTACCTAGGGATTAAACTTGCACGCATTTAACTCATAGCTCAAAAAGTCTATTTACTTCCTTTTACTGCCTCTCATATTGAATTAGCTGAAAAAAAAGCATCTGATTTTGAATAAGGGAGAGAGTTTTGTGAAAAACTGTTAAAAAAAGCAAATAAAAAAGCATTGCAAAAGGTCTTTGCTAAAATCTAATAAATACAAATAAATAAAGAGGATAATTTAGTGAAATTTATTGTTAGTTTTACGTTGATGCTGGTACTTTAATGGATTATTATATTCCTATGATTTCAGTAATATATGATTAATATTTGATTCAGTAATAAGAATATCTAGATGATAACTTGGTTTCATACTTTTATTATTACTATCTCGGGAATATAGAATATGCTAATGTTCTGTTAAAACAAAAAAATCAGTAAACATGGAAAATCTAAGAAAAGCCCTGTAAACGGAATGCAAGTAAAAGACCTGTTTGGGGGGGGGGGGGAGAATCATTTGATTTTTGTAGACGTAAATGACGACTTTGGAACTTTAAATTTCCTGTCAGATAAAAAAATTATTCCAAAACAGAATATTCTGCACACGTGTGGAATCAAAGGAATACCATTATCTTTTTTTAACTATAGGGGAGAGTTGGGAGAAATGGGGCAGCTGCATTTATGCCAAAATAAAATGTAAAAAAAAAAGACATAATAACTTGGTCAGTTGATACAGCAGCTTTATTACTCTTGCTTGATTCTATTCTGCTACATCTACTGTACAGGTTTAAATAATTGTTCACACTGGCACTGCAGCTGTCACGTTTATCCCGACTTTCCCTACATATATTATTCCCTTACTTACTTCTCAAGAAATATAACTATGACTAACGTGACTTATTTGCGAGGAATGTGTTAATGCAAATAAACAAATTTTACGTTGAGTTTAATTGATATTTTATCCTTATATATCAATGACTTACTTTTTTTAACACACGTGTTTGACTTGTACTCCCGACTCTGAGTTTTAACTAACATTTAATTTGGTTCTCAGCAATTTTTGACGCAATTTTTAGTTCTTTGTTATATCTTCGTTGAAATTCGTTGGTACTGGAGTGTACTCGACAGCTACAGTGTAGTAAAAACAAAAGTTCTCTTTTATGGGCGGAGTAGGGCTAGGGGAGAGGTCATAATAAAGTGTAATTATCTCTTGAAGTTGGTCACAACAATTTTTTAATGTATTTATTACCGTACGAAGATTTGCAGTGAGGCTTTAAAACAAAAAATAGCTGCGGGGGAGGTGTCAGCCCCAAAACCTCGTAAATCTTTCTGACCCCCCCCCCCCCCAAAAAAAAGGACAAAAAAGCAAATACACATTTTACTTAGTATTTGAAAATGTAAAGTTATATTTTTATTTTGCTTAGTTTTTTTTTTTTTCCCATACGAAACATTTTTATTTTATAGTCTACTAACTATTTTTATTGAACGAATCTTTTTCCATTCAGGAAAAGGGACGAATCATCAATTATTTTGACATTACTTTACTGCGAAACTCTTACTTAATTTATATTTTAAGTTGACATCGGTTTTCCAATTCATTTTCTATTCATTATATCTTGTAGAATCTACAGACGGAAGAGTATAAAGCACACCATTATTCTGTTAAAAACCATTTTTGTCGAATAAAAATTCGATTTTTACGAAATTATTACACTTAGTACATTCTACATAAAAGAGATCAAACAAGCTTCTAGAAGACTAATGGACGATAGATTAATGATTGGAGAAATGTATTAATTTCTGTCATCCTCAATGACATTTCTTAGGCATTGAGTTTCTTTATTATTAATGAGTATTTGAATGAGATAAAACTATTTTTTTACTCAAGCTCATAGTGTGATTTTTATTTTAAACTATTAATAACTTTTTATTGCAGCTTTTTTAATTGCTTTTATTTTCCGTCTTTGCCTCTTTTTTTATATTTTGATTTCGAGTTGATGTTTGATAGGCAAGTATTATTTGCATAGTTATTTATTGCCTAAAAAATGTATCTATTTTTAGTAAATCAGTTTCTCTTTGGTCTAGGTTCATAAATATAAAAATAAAAGAATTTTTTTAAAAGTTATAATTAAAAAAAATGAAATTGTGACAACCATATATTTATTAATAAAAAATATGCATGATTGTTTATCTTTTAAAAAAATCACCTTCTTTGTTACCTGTTACTTAACTACAATCTTTTAATTTTTTCCCCCGAGAAATAAATGAAAAAACTTTTTTTTTATACTTAAATATTTAAAAAAGATGCTTTGAATTTTTCGTCGTCCGGGCCTTGTATATTAAAAACAATTCTTTATTAGTTAGATGAGTGCGGCACATTTAAATACGCAATGACGATAGTTGAACTTATTTTTGCATTATTCAATGTTTTCTTTGCTATTTACAGTGAAAGTAGCTCTATTTTTACTTCACAAAAATTGCTTTTTAGTTTCTCTTCATTATTTTCTCGATCTTTTTTGAAAAAATATTTTTGGAAATCTGTTTGACTAGTATCCAAAAATCTGCAGGGTGGCGGTGGATAAATCATAACTGCTGATTGTTTTCACTTGACCGTTGAATGACGTCCATCCTTTGATTTCATTTTTCTGTGCTTATAATGCAGGCAACCATGTGCCTCGGACGCGAATTATTTATAAATTATCTTCTCAACTTGACACAATCATTTTTACACGAAAGCCATATCCAGCACATAACATCCAGCATCCAACCCTTTTCATTCATTTGAATTTTGACATCTTGAATTCAAATTATGGTTTGCGATAAAAGCCATTAGTATAATGAGGGTGCTATCGCAGTCCTCGTCCTAGTAGGGTCATATCGCAATTTGTGATGGCGAAGAACATAATTTATAATTTGTGATCAAGATCTAAAACGTCAGAATTTTTGTTGGTGTGTAAGTTTCTGCTAGTGAAAAGTCAGGCCTGACCAAGTTTTGATGCGGAGGATTTTAAAATCAGTTTAAAATTCTTCTTTCTTTTTTTTTTCTCATCATTCTTTGCAGCTGAAGGTTTTTCTCATATATGTATGTGTAAAATGTAGGCATCAACGAAAGGATAGGGCTTCAAAGTTTTCCGGAATTAAATAATTTATTAAAATTTAGACTAATTGTCTTTGACTGCATACTCTTTTTGGATGTTTTGTTGATCATTTTTTATCGAGTTTATTTCTTTCAAGGAACTTTACAATGTTTATAACATTGTTTGTTTACTTTTTTTTTCACTTGCAGGAAATATAATAATACATTCAAGTTACAACAACTTTTATAAAGATATTTTGCAAATATACTGCATGTTGAACCAATGGAGTATCTCCATTACTTTCTGTCTTACTGCTATAGTTTCAGAACAATTTCAACTTGTTAAATAAGTCGAAAGTTAGCTAATTTCAGATGGAAGCTGCCTTTAAGTTATGCTTTTAAAAAGATAAAAGTTGTCCAAATTTAAAAACAAATATCTTCAAACACCTTGAGTTCGTTACAAACTGAATACTTGTTAAACAATAGGTACTCAATTTGTAATGAACTGAAAATGTAAAATGTATTAATTTATGATGAACTTGTTGCAAACGGAATGCATTATAAAGAGTGTATTCGACATAGGTTGAGCTTGTTGCAAACGAAAGGCATTCAAAAGAGAATGTATTCGACATAGGTTGAGCTTGTTGCAAACGAAAGGCATTCAAAAGAGAATGTATTCGACATAGGTTGAGCTTGTTGCAAACGAAAGGCATTCAAAAGAGAATGTATTCGACATAGGTTGAGCTTGTTGCAAATGAAAGGCAGTCTGAAGAGAATGTATTCGACATAGGTTGAGCTTGTTGCAAACGAAAGGTATTCAAAAGAGAATGTATTCGACATAGGTTGAGCTTGTTGCAAACGAAAGGCATTCTAAAGAGAATGTATTCGACATAGGTTGAGCTTGTTGCAAACGATAGGTATTCAAAAGAGAACGACATAGGTTGAGCTTGTTACAAAGAGAATGCATTCTAAATTCAATGCATTATACATTGGGAGGGGGGGGGGGGGAGGGGGGGGTTAAGCTCGTTACAAACAATATGCATTCTAAAGATAATATATTTAGTTTATAATGAATTCAGTACCGAAGTTTATGATCAAGTAGTATATTTAGATGGATTGCTATGTTCTTCTAACAACGGACTAGAGCATACCAGTACAAATAGATCAGACTTCAACTATCTTTGTACAAATTTGTGTAGCATATTTCAGAGCATTATGGATTCTCTTTTACTCGTTCATTTGTGGAAAGTGTCCGTCTTCAATGATTCTGCGCAAATTGCTTGATAGATTCAAGCCAGTTCAGTAAAAACTAGCTGTGCATGACTTTTAAGAAGATGTTGAGGTATTTTAGAATATATTGTTTTGCTCAATTATTCTTATTTTGTATGAAGCAGCAGTTCATGAAATCGTGATTCTATGAACCTAATTTTGTGAAAAGTGTCTATCTTCAATGGTGCTGAGAAAATTGCTTGACAAATTTAAAACAGACTAAGAAAAGTGACAGTTACGCATGACTTTTAAAAGGATTCGTTGATCTATTTTAGAAGGTATTCTTTTGCTCAATTCTTCTTTTTTTCTTTTTTTGTATGAGGCAGCGGTTCATAAAACCGTGATTCTATGAACCATAAAATTATTTTCAAATTCGGTTCTATTGTTGGAGAAAACATCCAACTTTTATTTCTTTAATATAAATGTTTGAGATATAAGAATATTTTTATGATGCCATTTGGTAAAATAATGTGCGCCAAGAGATCGTTTAAAAGGAGCTTTGTTCTCGAAGGTACTCTTCTCGCCCTGTCAATTGCAACCATACCCCATTAAACCTCCTCCTCTCTTCTATCGCGAAAATAAGTATAAACTAAAAGAAGTTTATTTTTTTTCGTTCTGGAGATACCCCTTCTATGTGCTTAGTAACAGATTTATCGACATTTCACTCAATCTTACAGATAAGTCCCAACTGTCCAGTATAAGAAACAGTTTGCGAGAGGTATAAGATTCCTTTAAAAGTTGTTTTTAGTTTCAAGCGCTTCTTTTTTATGGACCTCTATATAAATATTTTTTTGCTGTTTGCCCATCACTCTATTTTTGTGGACATATGATGGATATGCCATGGAGTGGGTTTTATATTTCAAGCGATAAGAATTTTGTTATTTTATTTTGTCTTTTCGAGGGTTTTATCGCTTGAGTGAAAGTATGGGTAAATATTATGTGTCAATGTCTACCTGTGTTGTCGATGTGGATTTCGGATTTATGGTGGAACTTATTTGCGGCATATATCAAAATTGTTTGTTGAAGATGGCATCTTTTAAGAAGAAGAATTGCATCTTGGGGAGTAGTACAAACACGGGTTCAGGAAGTTTTTACATGTTTGTAAAGCTGTATATTTCCAAAAAGTATTTAACATTTCGCATAGCCAATGATTGTACGACAATAGGCGTAAAAATTTCACTATTATCGTACAGGATTAAAAAAAATTGCGAAGAAAAGAAAAAAAAGGTTTTCTGATGCTCAATTTCGGCGGTAAGGATCACCTTTCTATACTTTAAAAAATGTTCATCACTCAAGACAGGACAAACTCATTAACTAAAGTGAGAATACTTGTCATAGCGTCCAATAAGAACCCACGTGCTGCACTCCAGATGTGCACTACCGTTGACTACTACATACAAGATATTATGAAAATCTCGAAGCCTAATGCCCAGGGGGGGGGGGGAGAGAAAAGTGCGTGATTGTTTAAAGTCAAAAGTCTAGCGTATATTTACCGACAAGTGGCTCACCTTTACTGTCACATTTGCTTACCCATACCTTTTCCACAAATTAAATGCAGAAATAATGCGAAAGCTTTTTGAAATATCATTTTCATGACAGACTTCAAGAAACTCCTGTGTTAACATTAAATGTTGCATGCCCAGGTAATCTTTATGTATCAGAATCAGAGAATATATACATATATATATATATATATATATATATATATATATATATATATATATATAGTTTGCTTTTGTTTTTGTTTCACACTGTAATAATGTATTTCATAAGTTTCCATTCATCGAATGTGTGAGATGTTTATTAATTGAAACTAGCAACGTACTGAACGTAGATAATAACTGTTTATTATAAATGCAACTTTTAATTAATGAGTTTTGTAGTTGATGGAATGAAATTTGTTTTTGTTTTTTTATTAAAAACCAAAATTCAAGTCAATACAGTGAAACTACGCATTAAAGTATTTTTTTTTTCTTTTCATCGCATTCTGAACAAGTCAATGATGACTAACAGCTGAGAAAACGATTTTTTAATATTTATTTTTTAATCAAAGAATGCAAAATGTTTTTGTTTTATGACGGAACATTATTATACCGATTGATCATTAATGCACAAATCTAAAATTATAAAAATAAACAAAAATATATGTATCTTAAATTTTGACTTGTTAATAGTGAGATGAAATAGCAAAAACAAAGAGATGAATTCTCATAGTTATGTATAAACTATGAAACGCTCGTCAAGGTATGACGGGTGAAAAATTGTTTCTACATTTGAACGAAGCAATTGTCTGTTTCTGTTAGATAATATTTTGATAGTTGAAATTTTACCCCTAACTCCAGTGGATTAACCTTAAACTCCAGTAGATAGCATTCATTGTTGACTGCATTTAAGTTTCTTTATTCTCCTAAATTGACAGTGTTACCAGTAAAACAGTTAAGCTACCGGATACAGTTCAACCTTGTCACAGAAAGCATTTCCCTGCCCATGTCAAGCATTACTAAAAACATATTATCAAATTATCATGAAGTGGAACGAGTTTCATTGTTAATGACGTCAGGAGCGTTATTCGATCACTGGCTGTTATATATATGAGGATATGTAAAATGTTTTCGATTTATGTAGTAACGATATTATATCGATTCTTCATTCCTTCACAAATCTAAAACTAAAAATAACAAAAATAATGTTTATTTAGCTTTGACTTGATGAGATGAAATTACGAAAACAAATAGAAAAAATATCATATTTATATATGAATTAAAATAAAAAGTTAATAAAATAAACAATGCACGTTTTTATGCTTCACGTTTCACCACAAGAGTTATGACTTTTGACAAAAAATATTATTCCTTCACAAATAGAATTGCCTTTTTATTAAATGAAATGTTACGAACATTAAGACAAAAAATGTGCTTCAATGTGATTTTGTGTAAAATAATTTCACTCACAACTACCTGAAAGACACGCGAAACGCTTCACGTAAAAGTATTTTGATTTAAAAGAATATTTCAGTCAATGTCGAGATCTTCGACAGATATCTTTGAAAGAATACCATCGATTTCGAAAAATGTCGGAACCATCCGTGTTATTCAATCCTAAGGGAAAAAGAAATTTGCATATTCGAGTGACCTGTCAGACTTTGGAAGAAGGAAGATTTCCCGGAAGAACCATTTGACACCTAGATGTATAGTTCCGGATCAAACCAGCGCTGGTAGATAACTGATGCAGAAACCATTCGAAGAGATACTATGGATAATTGAGCACGTTTACTGTTCAGACCCTTTTTTTTTAATTAAAAAGAACTGGCAGCGGTTGTTGAAAAGGCTCTTTTTTGTTTTGATTTATTTATTTTGTTAATTCGTAGAAACTGTTAAGTGTGTCTTATCTTGAAGCAAAATGAAATACAAGAATCAATATATTGGGACTTATTCATTTAAAAGTAGGTATCTTCATATATATAATAGCGAGTTCACCAATCGATTAACGCTGACGTCACCAACAATGAAACAAGCGCAACGACATGATTATTTGATAATATGTTTTGATAATGTTTGACATGCAGTGAAACGCTTTATTTTGACAAGGCTGGACTAGATCCTGCTACTTAACTCTTTTACTGGTAGTACTGTCATATTAGGACAATGAAAAAACGAAAAGTGATCAATGAACGCTATCTACTCTAGGTTTAGGGTTAATCCACTGGAGTTAAAGTTAAAATTTCAACTGTCACACTATCTACAAACAGGCAATTTCTTCGCTCAAATGTAGAAACAGTTTTCACCCCTTCATACCATGACGGGCGATTTTCTAGCCTAATGTAAAACATAAATGTTCAGCATTTACAGTGGCGTATTTAAATTTTGCATGCAGCTTACGACTTAAAAAAAAAAAAAAAGGAAATTGTACAAAATTCGTAGTGTAATGTTTCTGCTAAGCTGTTGCCATTCACTTCGGTTGTTTGCAAATTTGTTCTTCTTGGAGTATTTTTTTTACTGGCGTAAGAATCTGCTGCAAGTAGTCTGTAGTAAGTCATTTTTGAGAGAAGGACGGGAGTTGAGGAGCTTGTATATTCGTGTTAAATAAATGCAATGTAGTTGATTTCGCATCATCAATTTATGAAAAAGTATGCATTTCTTTTAAAAAGGTGTTTTGAAAAAGTTTTAGATACGCTAAATATTTCTTAATTTTTGTGTCTGACTTTAAAAGTTTTCAATATTTGTTTTTTGCGAGCTATCGCTGTGCTCTTGTGCGTTGCAATGTCTATTCGATAATTCTTGATTTCTAATAATTCTTGATAATTCTTGGTTCCATGTGAAGAGTAAATAGTAATAATTGGTGCATTGTTTACAATGGGTGTGTTCAAATACAGCATCCGCTTAAACTGGATACTAACTAGGTGCATTTTAATAGAGTTAACCGGATAGTCAATCGTATTTGACATTACACTATATATCACACATATCACACTATATGAACACTTGCCGCACTAAACACTGACGTCATTGAACGTCATCAAATCAACGAACCGGGTTATCCGGGTGCTCTATTTGAAAATACCCATTTGGAAGCATTAGAGAATAAAATTGCTAATTTTTGCTTACATTTAATCATATTCATTAAGAAAAGTAATTATTTCGCTGTTCAGTCATGAATTCGTTTAAATGTAAAATTTACTAGTGTTCTTATGCTCGCAGCGCAGTATAGGAAAGAAGTATGACAATAAAAAAGAAAGAAAGTGAGAGAGAGAGAACAGAAAAGATATGTCCTGACTCATTGCATTGAGAACATTGAATGCACCGTAAAAGTTCTTCGTCCCACGTTTTTTTTTTCTTTTTTTTGCTCTCTTGATAGTTCCGTTGCTGTCCATTCCCAACATAACTTTTCTTCCCTGTTAATTGATAAAACACCTCCCCGCATGTTGCCTCTGCTGAGTGGAAGCAGAGACAGTAGCGCCCCCTCCCGACTGAAGTGTGAAAGTGACAATGACACTTCCCGCAGTGTCCCCTCTACACTTCCTATTACAGGAAGCACGCCGGGTAGCGAGCTTTTGTTGCTAAGTCAAACTGACTCATCTTCTATTATTGTAAGCAGGGGGGACTCTGCTACTCTCGTTTTTCTTTTCCCGTAGATACTGCTCTTGAAATGTATTATCTTTTGTTTCGGTTTCGGAGGGAATGTGGGAAGCATCATCAAGATAACGCTGATAGGGAGAAAAACTGTTGCTGGATAATTATAAGTTTCAAAAGACTACGTGTCACATAAATTCCGGATATAAATTTAGTGGGAAAGTTTTTCCATGGGACGCAGAAACGTAACATTGATCCAATTTTAACCAGTGCTATGGAGTCGGCATGATTTTAGGTAAAATGAGTCAGAGTCAAGAGTCAAAGGTTAAAAATTGCTAGAGTCGGAGTCCGTCGTTCTCCCTTGAAGCCAGCAACGTCGGAGTCCTACTTTTTTGGGGTAAAAGACTCGGAATCAATGGCTTTAAATATCTCGGAGTCGGAATAGGGTCATTTTCCATCTGACTCCTCAGTTCTGATTTTAACTATGTGTTCAGCTTAACCTCTATTTTTCTATTTTTTAATCTTTTAATCGATCATGTCTTGCGCTTTTAATCTCATATTTGCCTTTTGCAATGTCTTTAAGGCAAAACATTTGCTGGGTTTTTTCTGTGTGTTTTTTATTTAAAACATTTACCTGTGTCTGCTTTTGTCGCTTTTTGTTCCTATAAATATATATCAATAAAACCGACAGTCAAAGTAATAGCAAATATTACGAAAGAAGTTTAATTATTTAAAGAAAAATGTTTTTTTGTTTAAATGAAAACACCCTGCGTGTTGCATTAGAGGTATTAGAGTGCAAGATTTCAGTCAAGTGTACTAAGATGTTTTCCAATTTTCTTTGCACGTAAAAATTATCTAACAAGTTCTTTCCATTAAAAAAAAAATAGTGCAGGTATATGTTTTAAAATAAATGTGTAAGTTCTTTCATTTTTTCAACTAAGCGATCTTGTTTTTTGTTATTTTTTACAAACAAATAAAGTATAAGACATCACCTTTTAAAAAAGTATAAGATCATTCATGATTATGGCTCTATTATCATTTCAAAACTCTAGAATATATATTTAAAATATTTTAACAGAAACTATTAATACCAACCTAATAGTTAGTGAAATCATTTTCATTTGTTGTAGAATGTTTGTTCAAAACGAAGGAAAAATCTTCTGCGCGGAAATTTAATTAGCTTGCAGATAGTAGGTCTTAAGAAGCTTAAACACAACCATTATATAAAAGACCATTCTAAAGTTTTAGCTATTTTTTAAAATATTTTCCTATTTAAACTAATGTAATGATGTTTCTATTTAACTGCAGTATGTTTTGAAAGAAAGATACAATTATATTTGGCTCGGTTTAAAAATTACATGCATTAATTTAAAAGCCATTTCTATGTTCTTGACAATTGAAATTTAAATATTATATGAAAATTATACGGTGCTAATTATATATATATAATTTTATGGATGAGTAAAGAAAACCTATAATTAGCTAAACGTTTTGAAACTAATTATTCTTTGACATTAATTCAATTGCATTCATGATTTTTTTTACAAATTTGCTGTGATACTGAATTAAAATACAATTTTGAATAGTACATTGCAAGAGTTTATGAATAACGAAAAACAAAAATGTTCATCTGCAACCAGTGTCATTAAACGTGGTTAATATTAATGCAGTTGCAAAGATGTCTAGGGTTTTGCTGTATTGAAATATTTGTCAATTATTTTTCTTGACTAACACCTTTTTGCAATAGCTAAAATATTTTTAGTTCGTCTATTAGGATTTCAGGTTTTTTATTACAACATATGTTTCATTTAATGTAATTACATAGCAAACCAAACATAACGAACAAAATGTTCGTTTTAACAGTGGTTTCGTATTAAACGTGATCTTATTAGGAGAGATCAACTGTATTTTTAATCCTTAAAATATATTTATCTAAGCACTCAGCCAATGGCTTTGTGTCCAAAGAAGCGGCCTATCACAGAAATCAAATTATAATATTTACGAGCATGTTGATAAGTTGATAACTAATAAGTTAGCTAATGGAAAATTTCTACCTCATCATAGCATAGAAATTCGTGATTGAAATTTTACTGAAAGTCGTTGTCAGAAATTTCGACTGCATCTTGTTTCAAAGAGCTTTCTCATATATATATATATATATATATATATATATATATATATATATATATATATATATATATATATATATATATATATATATATATATATATATATATATATATATATATATATATATATATATATATATATATATATATATATATCAAGTTCATTTAATTCAAAAACGTATTTTAATTCTAATAACAAAACGATAATGTAAAATGATAATTATGTTACTTTCATATGCATTATTTATTAGTAAAACTTAATGCGAAGTAATTTCATTCACGACCCAACATTAATTATTCATATTTTCAACCAAGATACCATTAGTGTCTTTACCATAAGCATGTACTCGGTTTTGCAATGATATTTACGTTTTCTAATTTTCTGGTAGGCTTTCCCTTTCAAATGCTTCTTTAATAATTTAAATATTTTCATCACAGAAGTTTCTGTTTTGGAGAGTATAAAAGATAGTCTCATAGCAATGAAATGAATTAAGAATATGAGGATCACAACATGGAAATGCCCGAGTAAATGCAAAAAGATGTAATTTTCATATTTATTCGCGCGTTAAGTTCATGGTAGAGAACTAAAATGTCAGTGATGTGTTTAGAGAACTTGTTATGAAAACTTTTCTTCTAAAGGTAAAAGATTTTGCTTCACTATTGTTAACATTGCGTAGCTAATTCAACTTTTATGTGTATAATGCCATAAAGTTTAAAAAATAATTGTTTGCTTGCGTCAATATTTTGATAATTTTTTTGGCTGTAACTTGTAGAAAACGGAACTGTGTGATTTCTTAATAATAATAATTATTATTATTATGTTTCTCATAGACATTTTAAAAAGCTTTGAAAGATTGGCTTTGTAGTTATAATTACTATTATGTTTTGATCATAAGCTGATATTTATAATAATCTTTTCATTGACCTACGTGCTTAATATATTCACTGACAAATTAATATTTATAACTTCTTTTTAAAGGAGCTGAACTCTTTAATATTCAACGACATGAGAACTAGTATTTATAATTGGATTGTTTCTTTCAGTCAAAAGTAGTACTTTTTGTTTCTGAAAATGATAGAATGAGCAAAAAAAAATTAAATAAATAAATAAATAACATAGACTCAGAAAATACGTTTATTTTCCCAACAGTTATTTTTAAATTATTTTTTTTAAATGTTCAATTCTTCACAAACAAGGCGTGGTCTTTATGACGTCACAAATGATGCACTATGGCGCATCTTTCTACCGCATTTCCACGTTATGATATATAATCAAGAAGAAAAATTACATTTGCAATCTACGCTTGCTATCAACCATATAGTTGCCAATACAAGTCAGTAAAGATGCGAATTAAATATTTTGGACCGTGAATAGCAACATTGAATGGCATTTCATCATTTGTGATGTCATCGGCAGAAGCGTTAAACGATGAAAGAGCACCGATTTAAGTATTTTTTTTTAATATTAAACTTAAAGAAATTAATTAAAAAATGGTCAAATTCTATGTTTTTAAGCATGTTCTTTCAGAAAAAAATACTTCTAAAATTTTGGAAACGACCCCGTTGAGGCAGTGAGAAGCAAAGGGATGTAAATGGCAAAAATTAAAAATTTGGAGAAAACCAGTACAAATGGTAGGTGAACCTCTCCTCTGTCTTGGAGCAAGAGATGGTACTAGTAGCCCTGGTAGTTGCTGCTATACAGCATGATTTAGAAAAAAAATCAGTGAAAGTCTATTTAAAATGTTATTTTTAAACGCGTTTTACTCAAAACTTGAAAATGTCCACTTACATCCCTTTGCTTCTCACTGCCTCATATGAGATCGAGAGAAGCAAAGGGATGCAACAGAAGAAATTAGAAATTTGGAGATAAAACTTTTCATCTCTAGTCTACCTAGGATGTTATCTTTAAACGAGTTTTACTCGAAAATTGGAAATGTCCACTTACATCTTTTTGCTTCTCAATGCCTCAATTGTCATGTTGAGGGAACATAACAATTCAGTAATTTTCTTTAATTATAAATTAGTAAGTATATAATCACCTTTATGAGAGGATCTCAACTCTTTATTATTCAAGCAACCAGAAAGAAAGAAAAAGGGAATAAAGAGAACACCTCATAATCGTGCTTTTTAGGAGCGGAATTGTGCGATAATTCTGTTTGATTAAACTAAAATTTACTAAGGGCTTTATGAGAAGGTTAATTATTTACAATTCACTCACATACACACAACGTAACTTTTAAACAAACTACATTTAACTTTTTATAATAGTTGATGCCTAATTTTAAAAAAAAAGCTTCTATGTTTAATACAAATAATTCTCGTTGAATTAAAATTCACGCAATCGTGATTTTGTTGGCCTATGTTTTTACAAAATCTTCATTTACTCAAAAGTAAGTAAAAATGACTACCTCCTGCCTCATTCTAAACTCGATACATAACGGCAAGTTGGATGGCTGTACTTTGAAAAGGTGATTAAGCAGCTAATTATCATCAATATTTAATTTGGAAATCAAGTACTGGATTTTCATATAATTTTGTAGAAGTATCTAATACGAATCATGCTCTTAACATTAAAATTTGCCCAATCTTGAATTTATTTGGCAGATAATTTTAATAAAACTTGCATTTACTTAAAAGTAAGTAAGAATGACTAACCCCTGTCTCATTCTCGTCACGACACATAACCGCAAGGTGGTTTGCTGTACCTTGGAAAGGTGGTTAAGCAGCTAAATTTGAACAATATTTTGTTTGGAAAACAAGTTCTAGCTTTTCATTTATTTATATAGATTTGCTGTATTTTTGAAAATTTTTGCTCGTGCTACAAATAACAAAATACGTTATCTTCTTACTTAGTCCGTGTGTAAATTGCAATTGGAAATAAAGAAAGATTGTAAAAAAAAAACAAAATTAATTTGAATTTTGACATCTTGAATTCAAATTATGTTTTTCGCAATCACGAGTGTGTGTATGTAGGCGTGTGTGTTTGTGTGGGGGGGGGGGTATGTGTGTTTATGTGTAGGGGGTATGTGTGTAGGCATGTGTTTGTGTCTGTGTGCTGGCATAAGTGTGTGGGTAGTTGTGTGTATGAATGTGTGTGTGGGGGGGTATGTGTATGTGTGTAGGCATATGTGTTTGTGTGTATGTGTGTGTGTGCGTGTATGTATGCTCGTGTGTGTAGGACATGGACGCAACCTGGAGACGGCTTTCGCTATAGGTGCAGCATCGTGAGGAGCCCATCGACGGTGATGGTGCGGAGGGTGGCGGTGGGAAAATAAAATCAGCTAACATCAAAAACAGTCAAATGAGAACAATAAGCAATCGTGATTGCTCAAAAAAAAAGTCTCATCCCAAGCTTTATAGAATCAGAACAAAATATGATTTACTTCGTTAAGCTTCTGCTCAAAAACCTTTCTTTCTAAAAACTTCTAATTTCTTTTGTGCACTTCTAAAAAATCACTATAACAAATCTTCTAAAAAAATATCCCTTAAAAAAATCTTTCCAGTAATTCCGTGAACTAAATCTCCTCTATATATCTTAATATGCAAAAAAAAAAAAAAAAAAAGCTAGGTAACAAATACTTTCTTCATTTCCTCTTGGGAGTTAGCTCTCTTTTTAAAGACACAGTTCGGTAATTATTACCGGCGTCATTCCAGTTTTATTCCTCTGCTTTTTCCCTCATGCTTTGTTCAGATTTTTTTCTCTTGTAAAAAACGTTGTGGCGGTTTTTTGTGGAAAAAAAAAGACTTATTCCCAGAAGTCGAGGTTTTCTCTGAGCTCAAATGTTTTGATGAACTTCTGCTGTGTTGCTCTCGAAGTAAATTATTGGCATAAAAGAAAAAAAAGTTAAGCACATCTAAATATCAAATCAAGTATGTGGATTTAATTTTTATTATATTTTGCTGCTAAATAATACGATTTCTATCACCAAATATTTGTTTCATTCACTTGGTGAAGTTGCCAGAAAGTACCTCTTTTTATGAAGGAAATTTTTTAAATGTACATATTTTTTCATTTAGGCTTTCTTTGACGCTTCACAACAAGTTCGAAATTTATCACTTTATGTTTATTTTATCATTATGCTATTGAATAAAATAAATAAATTTAAAAAAAAATCATTTGCATCCATACTACCTGTCTAAAAGAGAGGGAATCTTTCTTTCTTCAAAATTTTTATTTCTTTCTTCTAATTTGTTTTCAAGAGCCCGGATTGCTATACGTATTCTTACTACTGTGAATCAAATTAAAATGAGAATCAAACTGCAGCACTGCCTGTAATATGACTGTAGGAATATTACAGTGCTGGCCAAATTATTAGACTAAGACTGTTTTAAAAGCAAGTTCTTTATTGATTACATAACTATAGACACATTAACGAACAGTGAAATAATTATCTAATATTTAGCATGCATTCCCTTGTTCTTTATGAACATTTTAAGTCTTTTTGGCGTACTGTTCACAAGGTTAACACCATGTCTTAACTTTTTTAAAAAGGAGGTAAAAAATTGTTTATACTCACTATTATATATACTCACATACGCATACTGACTAATTACCTAAAACTAACTTTAAATATAACAGAACACACTAATAGAAAGAACTAGTGAACTGTTTAAGCTGATTGAGGTTATGATCCTGGTAGGTAGATAAACAAAGCAGACAGTGCTGCCACCTTCAAACATTAAATTATGCTAAAATAACGTAATAATCAGTGTACAGTATGTACTGTATTTTAACAGTAAAATAAATAGTATTTTAATACAAATAGTGTACAAAAAAACAAAAAAAAAACTTTTTAGTCTAATAATTTGACCAGCACTGTATCAATGGATGAAACACACTCATCGCTTAACACAATTCTGTGATTCATCATCAACTAATTAAACGAACTCTACGATTTGAAATCTTACTTTTGTGGAATGAACGGGAAAAGCTTCTGCTTATTTCATATTGAAAATCGATCCATTTAGAGACAAATACTAAAAGAATACATTGTCTTGCTTGGGATTCTAGAAATGCTTTCTGCGCGATTAATTTGATCACCGTTTCTCAACTTGCTGACATACCACCGTCTTAAGCCTTCTTTTCATCCGTATTCAGGCATAGGCCTCCTTAGTTCTGTCTGCCCAAAGGATCCCCAATTAGCGTTGCTGAAATAACGCGACCGAAGATGACAGCCAGATATGACATTTCTTTCCCTAAGCAATTTCTTTCCTGCCATATTTCTACATTCCAATTCTTCTACTCTCTCCTTCAACCTCAAGAGAAAGTCTCTAATGATGCGGCGGCTGGAAAAGACCCTCCCTCTTTTTTTTTTTTTTCTTTTTCGGGTCTCTTTAACCAAAATAGGTCTTCAAGTATGTAAGAATTCCGTTTTAACAATGGCTTCGGAACGCTGTCTTTTCAATTGGCGACACTGTAAGTACTGGTGAAACTAAAAGAGATGGAGTTGAGGGAATTCGACCTTCTCGTTATTTAAGGAACCATTTTTGTTTTCTAATAAACATGCAGAAAATGTTTTTCTTGGTAAGAAAATAAAAGAACAATTTGTCCGTTTTTTCCTGGCTTTATACCTATTTAAGGAAGATTGTAACATTGGTATAACTCGAGCTTACATGCTTATCTTATTTATTTATTTAAAATTCTACAATGTAGTGAAATTGAATCCAAATTCCCAAATGGAATAATATAATAACGTTCTTTGCTTAAATCTCGACTATAATATTTCGAATAATTGGTTATTTGTGTCAAGAAAATCCCAATTCTTGGAGAAATTCGATGTTTCCTCTATGATTTTGTTTTTAATGCCTTGTTTATTTATTTATTTATTTGGCTTTTTTGGGGGGGGGGGGAAGCCCGCACATTTATTTGTTTTAGGAAATCTCTTTATATTATTGTTGTTTCTTTATTATTTGCATTAGTTGAACGTTAAGTTTGCATTGACTATTTAAGAAGATGTTAAGAAATCGTCTGTTGAGCCGAATTTTGTGACGTCCGTGTGATTCAAGTTTGCATGACCCTTCCTGATGCATCAGGAATGAGGTTGTTTCCTTCAGTCAAACATACTACTTTTATCCACTGAAATTGATAGAATAAGCAAAAAGAAAAAAATAAATAAATAAATAATAACACGGAGCGAGGAAAATTTTTTATTTTCCCAAAGGTTAATTTTGAATTGATTTTTTTAAGTGTCCGATTTTGGAAATAAAGCGTGGTCTTTATGACATCACAAGTGCTGAACTTTGGCTCGTTTTTTTACTAGCGAACTGAATGCTTACGCTTGCTGTCTACCGCGTTTCTAGATTATGATAGTTAAGAAGCGAATTGAATATTGGCCTCTGCGCTTGCTATCAACCAAATCGTTGCCAGTACATATGAGTAAAGAAGCGAATTAAATATTGCGCTCTGCGCTAATGGCATCAGTGAATGGCATTTCATCACTTGGAATGTCATGTGCAGAAGAGTAGAAAATGAATTTCAATCTGCGCACCAATCAAAATAATAGTTAATAATATTAAACTTTGTCAAGTTATTTAAATAATGGTAAAATCTTATGTTTTTAAGCATGCTCTTTTAGAATAAAGTAAGCTTTTAAAATTTTGGAAACAACCTAATTGAAAGGGGTAATGTTTCTTTCCCTGGCACTAACGAAGGGAACGATTGACTTTGAAACCGGTCTACCTATTTTAACCTTTTTTTAGCGATTATAAACGTTGTACTATTATCACTATATTTACAATCTTATGCACAATTATTACTTCCTCATTTTTTGATGTAATAAAATTGTACTATATATCAGTATTATTAAATTATCCTTTCAGCGACCTTTATTTCAAAATGAAGGGTCGCGCATATTTCTTAGATACACTACTCCATTTTGGATTAAGATTTGAGGACATTTTTCTGTTTCGTTGTTTTTAGTGCTAAAATAGAAGCTGTGTATATGCAGGGACCGATACAAAGACAGGGTCGTGGGGGCATAAATCTGCCGAAGCCGTCGACAATAGTATTCGTTCACATTGTTTTCAAACACTTTGAATGAAATTTAAATGATTTCAGTAGTATTTTCAATTTATTAATTATTTTCGAAAGTAAATATTTTGAATGCGTCTTGTTTGCTTATTAAATTAATTTGTAACGTTTATGCCCTATTAGGTGCATTATTGATGTCCGATTTTTTTTTTTTTTTTGACATAAAATTTCAGATTTTTTTTTTTTTTTTTTTGTACCCGAAACCATATCTTTGTTCATGGTGGTTAAAGTCATTCTTTTGCATGATACCCCCCCCCCCCTCTCCACTTGCCAATGGTACTCTATATCCGTCCCTGTGTATCTGAGAAATATGCGCGACTGTTCAGATGAATTCTTGTTACGTTCGATTTTCTCTGTTTCTGTGGGTAGTTTTTCTACACTGGAGTATTGTTTAGATGTATTTCTAACGGCCATTCCTAAAAATCATGCTCTATTTAAACCTTAAAATATTTTTTTTAATAGAAAATCTAATGCAGCAAAAAAATTTTAAATATTGGTGCGTATCTCTCATATACAAACAGCAGAGATGCCACTGACGATAAAAGAAATTCCAATTTCGATTAAAAGTAGGTCTAGAGAAGGGGAAAGAACAGCTGAAATGAGACGTTCGTAAGGCTTAAAACTTAAAACGGAGTTATTTCTGAGTTTATCCCCAGCTCCCCCTGAAAATTTAAAAACGAAATGCTAACATTAGTGTTAGAAATTTTACTAACTTTTTATAATATTTATTACATTAATCTGTCTAATTTTTAAACTGAAAGTGATACATTTTTTTCAAAATTCTAGCACACACATATACGTGTCATTTCCCCTTTTCCCAATGTTTTAATATGCACGATTATCGTCCCCTCCTCCACTTCTGAAGTTCTATTCTGTCCGAACGAAGCCAATTAGCAGATTCTCAGTGCACCCGTCTGATCTAGGCGTTGCTTTGCTGCTTGAATAACTTCTGGGCTGTCACATTCCCACGTAGACTCATTTTGTCTGTGGGCACTTAGGCGCAAGTCTTACTCTCTAATGACCTCTCCAGATGAAAAAAGTTTCTTTTTTTCATTTTATTATTCAAGCATCCTGGCATAAAAGGCTCTTAAAAGTTAGAATAAGATAGTTTTCGTCGTAGCATTGATACTCGCTTTAAAGTAAGATTTTCCAAGGAAATTTGAAATTTTTATGTATTTGTTTTTGTTTTATGTTTTTTTTTTTTTTTTTTTTTTTTTTTTTTTTTTTTTTTTTCCCCACAGTATGAGTCAAAAAATATCGTTCTGCGATATTTATGCTTTTTTTTAAAATTAATGGCATTGATTTAAAAAATGTTTTGTGATGTGTGCTTAAACAGTTATTTATCAGAAAATCTTTAGTAAGTAGAAGGAGCTGAATTGCGCAATTTACTGTTAAATTTTTGTTAAATGTTTTACTTATTTTTTGACCCTAAAATTTTTAGTTGTTGTATTCAGAATTATTTTAAGTACAAAATTATGGCGTAGGTAAGACAGTTTTCGCAAAATAAAATCTTTAGTTAAAAAAAAAAAGTCCAAATTTTAAGAAGATATTCAAAAAGATCACATGATTTCAAACGATTGTAAAATAAATCTAGCATGCATCACATGTGTTTAGTTAGAAAATAAATAATTTTGTTTTTAGAATGAAATATAACGTTACTAAAAGAAAAAAACATGTGAGATTTTGAAACAAAACTTAATCTATGGTAATAGTTGGTTAACTTTTCTTTGGGCGATCCAAAAACACGCATCTTTTGAATTGAAAAAGAGAATTATAATCACATGTAGTAGGATTATTTTATGCATTGTTACTTAATTTTCATGTTAGTGTTAGTTTTTCTATAACATTAAATAATTCTATAAAATTCTGAATGTGAAGCAATCAGTGTTTGTGCATAAACGTTGGAATATTTAATCGCTCTCATTCAATATATTGCAATATTTAAAATTATCGTAGGGTTGCATTTGTTAAGACAATAACTTTAAATAATTTATACTAGCATGCTCAATGTTAGCATATGCTGTTAAAGCAGTAATACTGAATCCACATCAATAACTGCTGCAGTTTTGTAAGTTCAGTTTTATTCTAGTAATGTGATTAATTGCTTAAATTTCAAAACGCAACGTTTGTTGTAAAAATAAATTTGTTTTAACGATTTTTCTTGTCCTTCGTATCTTAAAGGACCAAATTATTATTAATGAGCTCTCTGTGTCTACAAAAGTTGGTGTTATGAAATATTGCACATATAAACTCATTTTTACTGCAAAAACTATTAGGTATGTTATGAAACTTTCCAAGTCCGCTAAATAACTACATTTGTTAAGAAAATTGTTGCCACAGTACTTTATGTAATATCTCCACTCGTACTTCAGAGAGAAAGAATAGCAAATGAAATGAAAGGAAGAGAAAACTAAAACGAAAATGACGGCGACCTGCTGAATAGAAGCGTGATTATGATAATTAAGCTATGTGGACCCCAATTTCTAAGGGTTTTACAAGCTTAGCTGCATGCAGATGAGAACTTTCTCACGCAACTCAACTCAACTCGAAAACCAAGTCGATTTTTCGTCTCTCTAATGGCGTCACGTAGAAAATTTTAGACTTTTTTACATTCGCGAGAATGGCAACGGTACAAAACGAAGCCGCGCTTAGAGAGAGGTTTATGGGAAGTGCAGAGAATTAAGACTGAAGTGAACGCTTTAATTTTATCGCTATAATAGAGGGAAGTAGGGAGATGGTAGAAGACAATTCGTTATTTCTGACTTGTTGGGATTTCCGACGGTATTAAGGGGCTTTCTCCCTCTTTCACGTGATTTAGTAATTTTTCTTTTAAATTTAACGCTGTTTGTAAGATGGAGAATTATTAAATTCTTACATGTCTGGCATAGTTTAAAGTTACATTTTTACGCTTCGATAATACATTTTTAAAAGTTGTGAGTGTTAATCTTACATGCTTTCTTTAGGAAAAATCAATACTTAATTGCATATATATTGTAAATCGTAATTTTACATTGTGCCGCAATATATATTGATATTTCTTCTACTTTATTCCTTTTGAAATGATTTTCTTTCTTTTTAATATTCTGCTAATATTTTATTGTATCTTTATCGGTTAGGTTTTTGGTGCTAAAATCGCAACTTAACATTGTTTAATAACCGAAAAGGAGAGTCTTAGTGTACACAATAAGATCTTTCTTATTTTCACTGACTTTGAATTTAGCCATAAAATTCTAAATTGAAAAAAAAAAAAAAAAAGATTGCATCAAGTTTTGCTAAAAAAATTTGTCTATGAGAATTTTTTACAAAATTAAAAAACAGTGCATGTCATTTTAAATTTTTTAACAAGGGAAATGGGGTTCTGTCAACGTCGATTGTTCATTATTGATGTCTCGCTTATTCCTTGTTGGCTCTCGGTTATGACTGCTTTTGGCGACATTCAAAAAACTCGCCAAATTTCAGATTTTGCGTAAAATTAATGTACATTGAGTCACAAAAAAAAAAGCATTTTTTTTTAAAAATTACGGCACTGTTGTACAGTTTAATTATTTTTGTTTGTCGTGCATAATAATTTTTGTTTGAATTATTTTCAATGCTTAATTTTATGTTTGCTTTATTAATGTTTGTGTCATAAAAATAACAAAAGTTGTATTTTTTGTTCAAGGATTTAAAAAACTATATGATAGTTAATGTGTTACTAATAGGTAACCAGAAACAATGTGGCTAATTATAACAAAAAATAAATCTGTGTGTGAATATTTCTTCCAAGTTGAGAATATAAAATGGCACTAATATATCAATAAATGCTTTTACAAATTTGTATTCATGTCTGGGTCTTTAAAATACATATTTTAGCGAATAAAATGCACAATACGGGTCGTTTTATAATGCGTTGCATTTAATGCAATGCAGTCGATTAAGTTATGTAATTAGTGCAGAATACCACAAATTTCCAACAACGTTACCTAGCACTTAAGTCTTAATAATGGCAGAATTTCTGAGCGACAAAACGGAAATTGAAATTCACTCCTCCACTGTTTAGTTATTACTTCATTTGGTAAATCCTTCAGTTGGATCGATCAATACATTTTAATAACAATTGCCATCGAATGCCATTCGCTCTGAATATATTACGTTAGCATAGATATAAGCGAACAAAATTTGCTAAATTCAATTACTCTCTTCTCCTCCGTTGCCACCGAAATTTGCATAACTGTTTTTTTTACCTCTTCTGATAAAAAATCAAATTCAAAAGAAAGCTTTTGATGGAGTTATTGCTTCGCACTTTCATTTGTTACCGAATTTCTATTTTCGGCAATTAGTAATTCTATTTTTTTTTTTTTTTTTTGGCATCTTCCTTTCAATTACGATATTTTTATTCGATCTCTGAGGGGAGTGTTTTCTTTAAATTGACGCAAAGAAATCTCATTAACAACGCTGAGTGAAATCTAAGCATATACTAGAAAAAAATACTTTTTTTTCTCCACCTTTTAGCCTCATGGGTATAGCTTGAATACGGTATTTTTATAATGATCTGCTGTAGTGAATTGATTGCGTTTTAGAAATAGAATGTTAATTATGCCTCAACATTATCAAGTATTTTTTTACCCCGTACTTATTGCTTAAAAGAGTTATTTTATTTCATTTTTAATGTGCAATCCTCTTCATTTTGAAGAGCTAATTAAAAATCATGTCATTAAAAAATTGTTTTCCATTATGAAATTTCGGCTTATGGTTTAACGATTTTTAAGAAGGTTTTTCCATTAAAGGTTTCATGTTTTTCTTTTTCCAGTTGAGTTGTTTCATTTGAACACATATATTGAGAGAAGTTTTGTACAGCTGAAATGTTCTTCCTAACATGAGGATACGTACTTAAAACCGAATTCAAGCACATTACATGCATCACACTGTTGGAAAAAAAATCACTCTAAAGCTTCAAATAAGTTTTGTTATTTAAATTAATTTTTGAAACGTATTGTGGTTGCTGTCAAGATTATGTTGGACGACAATTGTTAAATTATGAATATGTAAATCATTTTAAGTAGTTTTTTAAACATTATAAACGCAAATATTAATGTTCAGTTATCGCTAAGTAGCGCCAAGGGTAGTTTAGAATACTTAAAATGCATGAAAAGTATAAAATTATCAACTTAAATATCTTTATTTAATCTCAATATTAAACTAAAAAAGGAATTTATTAAATCTTACAGAACAAACTCGCTTATCCGAATCAGATGGCACCAAAGGATATCCGGACAAACACAAATCCGAATAATCTGGATAATAGGGGTAATAAGCAGAACATGCTTTAATAATCAGACATTCCTCTGATTATGGAAAAAAAAATGTTTTGTAACCAAATTATATAGGAATTTTTCGCACAAACACTTTACCATGTATTGTTCAGCTGCAGTAGTGTGCAGACGCTATAAGCGATCAATTCAGAAGTTGTACATTTTATCAAAGGGAAAAAAAGCTTTTTCTGGACTTACAGTTCACTATCATAATTTATTATTATTATTATTGTTATTATTATTTTTGTTAACATTTAACATATTTTAAACGCTCCAAATTTGGTCTAGATAAGCTGGAGATCCGCATAAACGGGGGTCGGATAAATGGGACTCCATTGCACTTTGAAACACGTTTGCACTTTGACTTATACGATTTTATACAAATTACTTTTATATTAACCTCTTTATAGCTTCTTGAAAAATTATTATATTTCTACTTTCAATCGAGTACTCTAGTTCCCGGCTTCGGCCCATTTAGTATGGTAGTCCTTGGCGCCAGCTTATTTGTCTACTCTCTTAGCAACGTGGGGTGCACGAAAGTCAAACACTGCCGCGACGATTGAAGCGGCTTTCCCAAAATCTCCGTGCAGAAATTTCGGCGCCGTGTGCAAACACGTGGACGTCCATTTCAAACAGCGAGTGAGGTCGAGTGTATGTTGGAGAAGCATTGAATTAGAGTAGGTGATGTGTTTGATATTGAAAAGTTTATTGCTTATCCATACATTTGGAAGTAGTTTTGGGGCAGTTCGAAGTTAATGATAACTTTCTTGGACTAGGTCGAATAACGTGGCTGTTTTTTGGTTTTATTTTTTGTTAGTTTTTATGTAACAAAGGAGGACATTCTTCCCGTATTCTTTGACCAAGAACATATGAATCTACAGTCTTTATGTACGGATCATTTACTTGAAGTTTTTAAGTGGTATATTTTTGTGGGTGGGTGAAAACTACACAATGTATTTAATTTAGATTTCTCATTAAAAAGTTTTAATTATGAAAACTTTAGGCGGGGACGACTCCTACTTGGCTCTGAATCATTCAGACCTGAATTCTTAACTGGTGCGCTCAAGTTAGAATTCGGGTGTCGTACTCGTTGTATAAAGTAAAATCTTTAAAACACTGGAAGTTGATCAGTAAAGTTGCTGTCACACATTGTTTGACTTTCATTGAGGTGTCAACTAAAATATTTCTTTAGTTTTGTTGTACACAAAAAGCAAAAGGGGGACTGCTGCGTATATAAGACCACCAGGAAGGCAATGCTTCCAAACTTATCATGGTAACAAGTTCTCATCATGTTATACATAATGTTGGTACGTAGCTTCCAGAACATTAGTTATTCCACGCCAGTACCTTGGAAAAAATAGATTATATTTTGACAAAAAAAAAAAAAGGCCGTGTTACTTTTGCTACTGGCGAGATATGTTTTTTTTTTGTAAAATATATTACAAGCTTGTAGTAATAGTTCAATAACCAATTGCGTAGGTTCGTGGCTTTCTTTAAATCGTTCTTTAAATTGCTTGTGCATCATTTTTTTCTTACGTTATTGAGAACCAAAACAGTAACATTACACATTTCTTTCGTATAGTAAATTTCTTATTTTTACCCTCTTTTCGAGTGAAGACTTAAACCCTTTTGTGCATAAAACATGACTATCTACTTAAAATAGTTCGTGCATTGTAGTCTCTCTGATGTTTTGTGCTATTTATGCATAAAACTACTGTTTATGCTCCTGTTTCAGCATCAAATTGGTTGAATCAGCACTTGCCTTGTGTAATCCCCTTGGATTTATGATGAGGGTTTGCCCCACTAATCATTCTCCATTGATTTAATTGGACAAACTTGATTTATGCAAACGATTTACTGCAACTTGAGATGCAAGGACGCGGACTCAATGTAAGCATCATGGAATTGATGTGGGTTGATTTATGCATTGTGATATATTCTGCAAGACAGCGAGTTTGAAGTGCCACAGGCATCGCTGTGACACTTCAAAGTATTTGTCGATTGTCAAACAAATGAAATATGTCTTGATGCAAATGTACTTTTAATCCAAGAAATCGAAATATATATGTATTTTAACTTACTATGGTCTAAAAAATAAAAAATATATTTAAAATGATATTTTTTAAATGTTAGTTTTCATGCACTGATTAAGGACTTTACTTCTTGCATCAAAGAATGGAAGTAAAATCTGCACCTCAGAGTCAGAAGGAAGTAAGTCGCATTATATTAATTTTACAGGAGAGAGGAAAAACTTTTTTCTGGCTCATGCAAAGGATGGGACGGGCTCACTCTTTTAAACCCTGGTAAAAAATTGAAAAGGAATTTTCTTTTTAACAATTACCGATCTCATGACTTGTGGCAGAATAAGCTTCTACATACAATGCAATAATAAACGGAAAATCGCAATTGTTGGTACAGAGCCGATGGTATCAAGCTCTTTCATAGTTCAGTTTTTGAATCGTTTTCAAAATATAATTTAAAAGAATTAGTTTGCGAAAATAATTTGTCTTTTATATTTGCATAATTTAATGAAAATGATCATCGTTTTTACCAACTGAAATGAGTTTTCTTTATCAGAGAATTCTATATTCTTCTCATGAGTTTTTCTTCTTCTAAATCCTTGTAATATTTTCCTCCTAAGCTGAAGTGAAAATCTTCATTTATTAATTAATTACTAAGGCGTCAAAATTATATGTATCCAATATTACAAATACTAACAAACATTTAAGAGAGTTGAAAATATTTCTTATCTTTGACTGAACTAGTCGTTTTCCCTATAGTATTATATGCTATTTATTTATGAAGATTATTTGACTTCAGTTTCATAGTTTCCTTTTCGACACCCTCACACACACCAAACCCACATATATTTATTTTATTATATTTGGTAATACTGATAAGTAAGAAAATAGAAGATAAAAATTTCCAATTCAACATGAAGTGTAACTTGTTTTTCACTCATTCCTCTCGTATCTTATGCAAGATTTGAACTAGTGGTTCAATGCTGATTTTTGAAAATAAAGCATACTTGATATTTGACATACACTAGTACATATATACATTTTTCTATTCTCTGCTGAGGTAAAAGTTCACATGATCTTTAGGAAAACGTGTTCGAATATTCTTTAGAATAAATGTTTCTTCTTTTTCTGAAAAGCCAATCCAAATGTCTAAACTATTATAGTCCAAAAAAGGAACCTGTTTACTGGAATAATGCCATTTGCGTCCAGTTATCCTGTCCCAGACGCATTTGGGGCTTTATAGCATCCCCATGTGCCCCGGCTCGCCAGCAATTATCTCCCTAAACGCGAGCAGGTTTCTGAAAGAATCGATGTCAGAGCTTTCCCTTAGCGACTACAGGTCTAGTGGGATGGATGATGAAGAACGTGCCGTCTCTAGCCAATCAGATTGATGGAAGTGTGTCGTGTGGTGACGTACAGCACGCGAGATCGCTCCCCTCCCCGCATGCTTTGACGGATTTCCTTTGTTCCCGCAGTTTTTTCCCTTGTGTTTATACTTCAGACGATTTCCGCTGCCGTTTTGTTGATTTGGTTTTGAGTGGTGGTGAGTTTAAAGATTTCTTCTGGTAGCTAATTGACTTTTCCATTCTGTTAAAGAATACTATGATGTTACTTCGTAGTGTTTTTTCTGTTGGGATTAGTGATGTTGGACTATTATATGTGCTCAAATCTTTGAATGGAAACGTGAACTAAAATCAATTAGAAAAGACACGACTCAAGTCATTAATAATTAACAACAGTCTCGTTCAAATTCTCTTTCAACATTTTATTTATTTCTTTATTTATTTATTTTAAACAAGCGATTCATCCATTCAGGACAGTGGTTTCCAACCTAAGGGCTATCATCCCCGAAGAGTTGACTTGGCTCCTTAAGGGACCATAAATTCTTGAGGGCCAGTAGGGAGGAGATGAGTATTTAAAATATAGAATAATTATTTAAAAAAAAAAAAACTGCGAATGTCAAAATTGAAAATTCATATATATAACTGATTAGGAAGTAACTGATCTTTTATCGCCAAAAAAAAAAGTTCATGAATTTTTAAATTTTATTTGTTTTTTTATTCATTTATTTTTTGTTTTAGCATGTCAGCGTTTATAATTTCCCCCGGATTCCAATTTAAAAATGAAAATAATTTCATAAAAATAAACAATTAATTTGAATTTTTACATCTTGAATTCAAATTATGTTTTTCGCAATCACGAGTGTGTGTGTGTGTGTGTTGGTGTCTGTGTTCAGGTACTTGTAAGTGTGTGTGTGTGTGTGTTTGCGTCTGTGTGCATGCATGAACGTGTGTGTGTGTGTGTGTGTGTGTGTGTGTGTGTTTGCGTCTGTGTGCATGCATGAGTGTATGTGTGTGTGTATGTGTGCGTCTGTGTAGGTGTGTGCAGGCATGAGTAAGTTTGTATGTGTGTGTGTTTGCGTCTGTGTGCATGCATGAGTGTATGTGTGCGTCTGTGTAGGTGTGTGCAGGCATGAGTAAGTTTGTATGTGTGTGTGTTTGCGTCTGTGTGCATGCATGAGTGTATGTGTTTGTATGTGTGCGTGCGTGTAGGTGTGTGTATGTATGTGTATGTGTAGGTGTTGTGTATGTATGCGTGCGTGTGTAGGATATGGACGCAACCTGGAGACGGTTTTGGCTACAGGAGCAGCATGGTGAGGGCTGGTCGACGGTGGTGCTGCAGAGGGAGGCGGGGGGAAAATAAAATCAGCGTAACGTCAAGGACAGTCAAATGAGAACAATAAGCAATGTGATTGCTCAAAAACATCATTTCTGTTTTTTTAAAGTGCGTCAATGATCTTAGTTAAGTATTTCCTTTCAAATAGCTATCAATTCGTTTTGTAAAAAAAGTACATACTTTTATTTATTTATTTATTTATTATTATTATCGTTATTATTGTTATAGTTTAAGACTTTTTTATTATTTTCTTTTTTCAAATAAGCACTAGAGTTTTGTATTTTCAGTAATATCGGTGCTCACTAGCGCCAATTTATGGTGTTTTCAAGGAAATAGGGGAAAGAGGGCGATAGGTGTCAGCCATCCTATTTAGGTAGCCAATGGACTCAAAAAGGTTGGGAGCCACTGGTTTAAGTGCTACAATTCTTCTGACTGTTGAAGAAATGTAAAATTTTTTGGCGTAAAAAGGTGAATGAAGATGCCTGTTTACAGAAACATTAGAGAAAAATCATGGTAAATGTTTATTGGTGTATATATATGCAGTATTTTAAATATATATGGATATGAAATGTTATAGAAAGACAATTACTGCAAAGTCGTAGTGCAAAGAAAAATTAAGGAATGAAAAATGTACACATTAATATGTATTTAAAAAGATAGACAGAAATTGTAGCATAGAATGACAAACCTTTTTTATCTTCAGGAATCCAAATATCTCTATCGCTTGTTGTCGTTCATACTATATTGGTGATACATAAAGATAAGACCAAATATTTTTGCTGTTGGTCGTGATATTTTTCAGACATTAAGTTAATGTATGTTCAGTAAGTTGCCGCCCATTAGCCAGGGCTAAGGCGGAAGTACATGAAATACACCGCCAGCTCAGTCATTTCCAGCCGAAGACTGCAGTTTCGTGCTCATTAGCACTCATCCGACATAGGAAAGTGACTGAGCTGGAGATGGAAAAACCTCTTAAGGAAGCCAAGAGTGCGAAAGAAACTGGTAGCTAATATAGAATTAGTTTAGACCAGACGAGTGACCGAAACAATGGTTCGGTTTGACTCGGATATTGAAGGCAAGGCATGGTATATTCAGTAAGTTGCCGGCCCATTAGCCAGGGCTAAGGCAGAAATACATGAAATACACAACCAGCTCAGTCAGTTTGGCACTCTTGGCTTCCTTAAGAGTTTTTCCCATCTCCAGCTCAGTCACTTTCCTATGTCGGGCTGATGAGTGCTAATAAGCACAAAACTGCAGTCCTCGGCTGGAAATGACTGAGTTGGCGGTGTATTTCATGTATTTCTGCCTTAGCTCTGGCTAATGGGCGGCAACTTACTGAATATACCATTTTTTGCCTTCGATGTTCGAGTCGAACCGAACCATTGTTTCGGTCACCCGTCTGATCTGAGCTAATTCCATATTAGATACCAGTTTGTTTGGCACTCTTGGCTTCCTTAAGAGGTTTTCCATCTCCAGCTCAGTCACTTTCCTATGCCGGGCTGATGAGTGCTAATAAGCACGAAACTGCAGTCCTTGGCTGGAAATGACTGAGCTGGCGGTGTATTTCATGTATTAAGTTAATGTCTTTACATCCATTCTTGTATCCTTATAAATGAATTGTGTTTCGATGTTTGATTTGCGTAACAAAAATAAGACTTAAGTAAACCTGCGCCTACGTTATTCTTATAGAATTGAGCAATACTTTCGAAGACGAAATTTAAATTTACGACAGAAATAATGTGAAAAGGAAGATAATTCATAAAAAAAATTGTATATTTTACGTTGCTGTTATTTGTTTAAAACACTGAATATTCTGCCTGAATTTTTAACGAAATGTTTATCTCAAGTATAGAAGTGTTCATTAAAAATATTTTTCTTCCTTCTTGACGATGTAAACAATTTCAATTTTTATCATTTATTAAGAATTTGTTCACCCGATGAAATACGAGCAAACCTGTGTGTTGTTTTTGCCTCAAGGATGGTGCATTCGCTGTGAAATCGGATTTACGGTCATGGAGAAGAGGTGTTGAATAATTTGTTCGAGTACTTTTCTTTAGTTTATTTGTGATATTTTCTGAAAAGTTAATATTGCGCTTGGGTATTAAAGATAAACGTTATCCTATTTGATAATATTTATATCGAATAAATATTTTTTTTCGCAATGAATACTGAAATAAATCCACTGTCGTGCTTTGCCTTGATCACAGATTTTAAGCATTAAAATAAGATTTATACTGCGTAACAGAAGTTATTTTTTTATTAACTTCTGTTACGCACATTTTGTTTCCAAATTATATTTTCCATTGGAGATAACGTTTATTCTGTAAAGTTGAATATTTACGTAATGCAATTTGAGATAAATACATAAAATAGAATCCTATCGTTTACTTGATGTTTGAACAAGTAAGTGAACATGTTACTCGATAACAATTGTTTAATTCATACAGTACGCAAGACCTTAACAAAAGTATTAAGTAAATTCTTATGTTAAAAATTAATAAAGAAAAATATCATTTTTTTTTTTTTAATTTTTAATTTTTATATTTGACATCTAGTGTACGTTAGATTTATTGTACAAGATTGCTTATTTTGTTTCCGCTGAAAAAGAAAAGCACAAACAATACATCGGATTCCAACATTTCCATATTGTTGAAATTGAATCCAAAACACGTTTCTTTAAATGCTCGAAAACTTATTTCTGCAGATACTGCCGTTTACTTGCCCACGGCAGAATTGCCGTGTAAGTTACTCTTTGGTGAAACCTTAAGCTTGAAAAATACAAACATTTTAATGATAGTTTGTTTTGGTACGAATGAGAATTCACAGACCTACTATCAGAACTTAATGTTGTTGTGTGTTAAGCAAAACTAAACACCAACTTTTATTAATTATCATCAGCAGTTCATACTTAATAATAGGCTAATTCATGCAAAAAAGTGAAAGATAAATCACATTAAAATTCGTCTACCGGTTGTCATTCAATATAGTTGCTGTCAAATTATCAGAAAAATCTCAATGATTTAAATTTTTTATCTGTTTCCATCTTCTATTTGTTAACAAATAAAACGTTTGTATGTAAAATTAGGAAGGCTTTTTAAATGATTTTAAATATCCGATCATTAATTTTTCTTTTGCGGGGATCATTATTTTGATTTTTGAGAAATGGCGCGGTGGCTAAATTTTTGCGTGCGTAATTTTATTTTGGTAACCCTGTTGTTTATAAAAACCCTATGCAAATAAATATTTCCCTACTCATTGTTTACGCATGCAAAGGAAAAAGTTCCTTGCTCAGGCATTGGTGCCAAAAATTTAACGCCAAGGAGTTAAGACCGTCAATTTCCGATTTACCAAAATCTTCCAGCTTTTGCGAATATCATAATTTTGTAGTTGCAATTACATGAGCATTATACGTTACATTAAAGAATTCATAAGATACACTATACAGAAAAAAGTTTTGTGTTGGCACGATACACTAGTTTATTAGTTGTCTTTTGCAATTCATACACATGCCCACACGCTAACAATTCTTTGCGAAACTCTTCACACACGTCAATCATTGCAAAATTTATGAATCCCGCCGTAATATTTAAATTCATGCCCAAGAAGCAAAGATGTGGTTTTTAACTTAACTCATAAATCATTTCTTAAATATGGCATTTATTTAATTACATTTATTTAAGTTGACTTAATGTTCAGTAAAAATTTATTTTTCGCAATTTATTCAGTCAATCGATTTAAAGGAAACATTCATCTATTAAACGAGGTAGCCACTTCCTCCTCTGCGCTTAACAATCGGCTGCCGTAGATATAACACGAGAAAGAATAATTGCCGTGTAAGTTACTCTTTGGTGAAACCTTAAGCTTGAAGAATATAAACATTTTAACGAGAATTTGTTTTGGGCGAGAGATTAGTTTGCTGATACGAGATTAGAGTTCTTTAGAAAAATCGTTCGGCACTGCATAATTTGAAACTTTGCGTTAATAGTGGCTTTAATTAAAGATTTAAAAGTGCATATTCAGCGAATGGTAGTTAATCAGTGAAGTTTTCATTTCAATTTTGCATTGATTTCTTGTTTCTTTAGTTATATTTGTGATGTTAATTCGTTTTGAATGCAAGTTATATTTCAAATAAGCTTGGCATGAATTTTTTTTTTTTTTTTTTGTCTTATGATTCGTTTTTCAAAGTTAAAACAATCATATGAATCTATTCCGGTGCTTGAAGGTATGATTTTCCATTTATTTAACTGAATTTATTTCTAAAATTTTTTTAAATAAATGTAAATGAATAAATAATATGCAAGAGATTTATGTTTCGTTTATTTTTTTATTCTATTTTACCTTAATTTTAACGAAAATCTTGGAAAAATATTTTTTTGTGTTAACTGATAGTACTGCTTTGTCGAAACAGTTACTCACTTTTCACAGGATTTCTTTCTTAATCTTATTTTACTCAATTGTTTTGTGATGCTATTTTATTTAACCGTGTACAGAGCTAAATTCACCGTGAACATCTTAATTTATATTCCAATATGAATTTAATCTAATCTACGCGTTTTTTTTATCCTTTTACAATCCCAACAATGTAACAGTTAGTCCATGATTTTATCCTTAAAAAAAAATACCTAACGATAATTTAAGCATTTTTTTGAGCAATCACGATTGCTTGTTGTTCCCACTTGACCGTTTTTGGCGTCCGTGCCTTTTTCAGCTTGGACCAGGCATGCAGCACCACCGTCCACCGGCGGCGGCGCGGCTGGTCCTGAGCACTGTCCCCCGAAATCCACTTTTGCTGGGCGGTGGCGTCCATGTCCCACACACACGAACACCTACACACACACACACACGAACGCCTACACACACACACACGAACGCCTACACACACACACACACACACGAACGCCTACACACACACACACGAACGCCTACACACACACACACACACACACGAACGCCTACACACACACACACGAACGCCTACACACACACACGAACGCCTACACACACACGAACGCCTACACACACACACGAACGTTTACACACACACACACGAACACCTACACGCACACGCACGTACACAACACTCACTCACACACATGCATACATACACTTACGCACCCACGCACCCACACACATGCGCCTACACAAACACACACGCTCGTGATTGCGAAAAACATAATTTGAATTCAAGATGCCAAAAATTCAAATTATTTTTTTTTTTTACTTAAGTGATCAATTTATTTCCCGTAAATAATATATGCACTTCTAATTGAGTTTTATAGATCCAACAATTATTAAATTCATTGAAAAGGAATTCAACTACTATGTATGTCAGTAATTCTGGCGCTAAAATATTTGTATTTCACGCAGTTGGGTAAAATTCCTGGTGTCTTATTTGGAATTTAAATGTTGCATTTAATAGTGATTTTAACATTGTATTAATAATAATAAAACAGTAATTCAGCTGTGTTTTTTAATATTAGTTTAAAATTTTATTAATAATTTTAAAAAAACACGTCCCGCGTGTTACTTTATTTTAATGTGTACAATTGTCTGCTCAAGATACGTCAGATAATTTATGTAATATCTTAATATAGTAGCGATGCATTTCAGGATTTAAAATTCAATATGTATACATCCCCTTTCTTTTTGAGAAATTTCCCCCGCATTTCCACGAATCTGATTGCGAACAAATCGGAGAACATCACTGTCGAACGATTTTTTTTCTCTTCTCCCCCTCTTCCTTCTAGCATCCTCTCTTTTGCTCTTTTAAAGGCAAAATTTTCAATTTCACAGCCTTGCGAAATGTTACTTGGCAAAAATAATCAAGAAATAAAAAATAAAAATTTTGCCTCCAAGTTCGAACAAAATGGAAATGGCTACCACGCCAACTGGGGTACGGAGAGACCAGGGGAGAAAAAAGAAGCCAATGAATAAGAAGGGAAAGAGCAGAAGAGCCGAAAATTATGTTACACATAGCAAAGTATTCGACAACAAAATGACAGATATTGCTCCCTGCCGTTTGCTTCCCTCTTAAGTTAAAATTTACCAATTGACTGCGCCTGTATTTTATTTATTTATTTTTTTATATAATGGCTTACAAGACATTTAAACTTCTCCGTGCAATAGTGGGCCATGTTTTTGAAAATTTCGCTAGTTGATCTTTTTGATATGTTGAAACACTTCCAATGAATAAGAAGGAAAAGAACAGAAGAGCGCGAAAATTATGTTACACATAGCAAAGTATTCGACTACAAAATGATATATGTTGTTCCTGCCGTTTTCTTGCTTCTTTAGGTAAAATATACAAATTTACTGAGCCTGTATTTTATTTATTTCTTAATTTTTTAGGTAATAGCTTACAGTACCTTTAAACTTCTCCAAGCACTAGTGAGTCACGTTTTTGACAATTTCACTAGTTGATCTTTTCGAGATAATGAAATAATTCCAATGAATTAGAAGGAAAAGAGCAGAAGAGCCGAAAATTATGTTGCACATAGCAAAGTATCCGACAACAGAATGACAGATATTGCTCCCTGTCATTTGCTTGCCTCTTAAGTTAAAATTTACCTATTGACTGATCCTAAAGATTTTTTATTTATTATATTTATTGATTTATTTTTTTGATACCGGCTTACAGTATATTTCAACTTCTCCGAGCAATAGTGGGTCATGTTTCTGAAAATTTTTGCTAGTTGATCTCTTCGAGATTTGTGCATATAGTAAGTTATTTAACGAACATTATAACAATTAAACCATGATTATTATTGCTTCCATTGCCAACAACATTCAAGTTGAGTATAACATGCACACATACACACACACACGCGAGAGCAGAAAGTGGATTTGTATTAAGATTGCTGTTGCATGGACATATACAAGGTGGGTCTAAACTCTTGGACAACAATTTAAGGGGTGTTAGAGGGGAGAAAAAGAAGCATGAATCACAAGGAAAATATAGTCGCAAACGTAATACTAACGCGTTACATGCACACAACGCCAAAAACTGATGGATGCGAAACAGGTGACAAGTATATTACACAAACTATTTTGCAAAACATTTTGGTTATTACGAAATGTTTAGAGCAGTTGGTTAAAGTTACGCCCTGCAGTAGCTCTTTTTGTCAAAAAGGCTAGCTATCGCGACAGTAAGTGCTTTCTCATTGCGACGCAAGTATTACAGCTGCAGGTCACAAATTTCATCAATTGCTTTAAAATATTTCTTAAAAACTAAAATGTTAATTTTATTAACCAAATTCGATCTAGAAAAGAAAAGACAAGTTGAGTTGTAAAGAAGCCGTACAACTTAAAACAATATGTCTGAATTTTTCAAAGAGTATAGACACTTTTCCCCCCTTTTTATATTCTTCTTGTTGTCCTGTCTTTATTTTTTTTTTCTTACTGTAAATGACTGTATCCAACATTTGCTGGTATCGAAAAATGTCTACGAAGTCTCTGCACATACTTCTTTATAGGTTAAATAAACCATATATGTGTGTGTGTGTGGGTTTTTTTAATGTTTTTTTTTAATCACAAATTTAATACAAGTCGAAATCCTTTTTTTTCCCGTCAACTAGTAGCATTGACTGCATCAAGTCAAAAAAAAAAAAAAAAAAAAAAAAAAAAAAACCCTTATGTAATCGTTCTGTTGCTAGAAGATGACATTTGTCTGAATACATAAAGATGACATCATAAATGAAAGCCCTAAATGGGTTTTGTACTGCCACAAAGTTTAAACTAATATATAATCGTAGAATTATTCCCATTGAAGAGGGAGCCATCAGCATCAGGAAGTGCGCCGTCTTAGTTATTTATGACCGTGATGTTGACACTCATAGTATTTCTACAATAAATTATAGTGTTGGCATAGCAACAAGAGAATGCAGAGAAAGCTGCTTTCGCCCTTTTGTACACGGATTAGTGTCATTAATTCTTAGTTAAAAATTCTTTGCTTAAGGCTTTCATAATCATATTTTCAGGGGATCTATTAATCCTTCCTTATACTTCGCTAATTTTAAATATATTTTAATTTGAATAACTTCATACATTATATATTATACTTTGTATATTGTTTGATACGCAGCTGTCCTTTTTACTTAACTACAGTGTTGGTTCATATAATAATTTATTCTATATGTTTTTAATATAAAATAAGTGATCTACAACTTCAGCAGTTTTTTTTCTGCCTTGCTTAGTATAATACAAATTGTTATAAGATTTATAAACCCTATCGTTGGCTTTACATGACTTTTTCATTAAAGTTATTAATCAGCGGCTTTATTGTACGATTTTTGCCTCGAAAATGCTTTTGGTATTCTCTTTTATGTATTTATTGGTCCATTTATTTTTTACAAAAATGTTCCTGCTGTATTATGGGTGAGATTAAAATTTAGCATTTTCTACGTTGATAAATAAATTTAATAAAAGACACATTTAATGTTTGAAAAAAAAAATCAGTAAGTACATATTTAAGTTTGTTTAAAATAGTCAATAAAATATTTAGTGTAAAACGGAAGCTTCTGTTGATAATAAAAATTGTGAACTAAATCTTTATCCAAACTGAGTTTCAAAATTAAAGTGTCTAAATTACTTGTAAAGTCATTTTGCTACTTCCGCAAAATATTTCATCAAAAGTGTATAAAATGAGTTATTTCAAGTTTCACTTGAGTTTAAGGAAGTGATAAAATTATGACATTATAATTTAGGGAACCGAATAACATTTGACCGAAATTTAACAACTAATAAAATTAGACAGATAAATGCAACTTTAATTAAGATTTCAATTATACAATTTACCGTTAATATTATATACCGTTATTATGCCCTCCCTTTTTCCTTCTATAACTTCTTGTATGTACAGTAAATAAGAGCAACATTTTCAATCATTAATAAATAAAATAACAAAAGCGACAGAACTACCTTATATAGTAAAGTAGCCTCATTTTACGTCATGTACGTGTCAATGCCGTCATTTTTGCTGTCCCTTTTTAATAGAGAGATCTTCTTGTTTATACCGATCTATTTTATCGCGACATTTCTTAAGAAACGGTGTTGTCTAATTTTTCGTTCATCTTTCTGGGTTCACAAAAAATAAATACATGAATAAATACAGAAGGAAAAAAAATAAGAAAATGCGCCTTATATGAGCTATATTTTTTAAAGCGTCTTAAATAAAATTTGAAGAAAAACATCTGCCTTAATTGCGTTTCTCAAAAGCCATTTAAGAAATTATTGCTTTCCAACTACACTGCATTTAAGAAGAACCAACTTTTTAACGTCTTTAATTTCCATTCAGGAAACGCTCTGGGCAAAATATATATTACATGCTCAGCTGAACCTAGACGCAATAAAAAATAATAACATTTAGCGACATATGTCTGAAATTGTTCGGTTGAAGACAAGTTTCCAGACACATCGAGATATTAAATGGCGGTCTTTTGTTTTTCATCTGATAATCACTGACGACTTTTTTCTCCCCACTTTTATCATCTGTTTTTTGGCGGATAATAAAACATAATAGAATATTTATTTTTACTTATTAGTTGCAAGAATAAACTAATGATATTTTAAAGCAATTTCTAAAAGTCGTTTAGATAAGGAAAAATTGGTATTTGAACAAATGAAATTCAATTTATCGTTTAAAAAAAGATTGTTTTGGATTGCGGAAGAAATTGAAATGGTTTGCGAAAATAATATCTTGTCTGTGAGATTTATTCTGTGAATTGTTCTGTGTTTTTGCTTTTTTCTAAAAATCAAACTTGAGTTTTTAGAGTAATGATGGTCACATGCATCTTAATAAATGTAGTAAAAACTGAACATTTTCTTGTTGTTTACAAAAACCACAAATATAGATGTTGTTCAATAATACAGCGACAATGATGATACCATGAAAGTTGAAACTTGAATACAGCCGCTTTACATGAACAGAGTACACGAATTGGTAGAAATTAATTAAAAGAAAACACGCAGAGAACAAATTTCTACGTTCGCTTAAAACCGCTCATAAATTTATTTATCGCTAATTATCAACAAATATCCTGTTGTAAGTTTTGTTAAAGGAAAAAAATATATGTTTTGCATCCATATTTTAAATTCTTTGAGTACTTGAAGAAAATTGAGTCATCTAAAAGTGATTGCCGGAAAAAGATTTTAACAGATAAATAAATGGTGCTACTAATGCATGTTGTTTTTCAGCTACAGATGAAATATTAGACGCATTTGATGTCTAAATGCATTATGAAAATTAAATTTCACTTTTTCCCCCTAAACCATTTTTTTTCATCGAGGATTTTTAACTTTGGTTCGAGTGTTTTATATATTTATAGATTTTGAATAATTTATTGCAACACTTTGAGATATTTTTATTAGCTTCAGAAATTTCTTTACACGCAATAAATAGCTTAATTGTACGTTTTTAGTTAGTTTAAGGTGTGTCAATATTTTTGATCTTTGCCTTTGATAAAGTAAATTAATAGTATTACATGATTGCACAACTCTTCATTAGACTTTTTTTAATTCGAATTTTGAAGCATTTTTTAAAATAAATTTAAACTTGCATTGAAACTAATTATAAAATTTTGTTTTTCTTTTCTCTACGGTCAATAGCATGATGTTTCTGTAATGGAACATGAATGTTTAACATTTTAAAGTAAGATTTTATTTCTTTTTATGATGTTTTTAATTTGTTCGTTCCCTATTTATAGGGTCCCGTACGAGTTTGTTTTACAAAGGAGTAATTTAGTTGCATAATTTGTAATGTATTCTTAATCTTAATCGTTTTTTTGTACAAAAAATGAATTATAAACTATATATTTTTCTTTTGAATGAAATAAGCTAACACTATTTAATATTAATTTTTTATTGAGAAAAAATCAGTATTGTTGCCCAGAATTTCCCTCAAAAGATTTTTTTCAATGACAATTATAGTTCGTGATAGTTGAAATTAACGTTGCTAAACGTCTAAAAAACTAAACTGAAAAAACAGTATAGTGTAACAGTAGTAAAGATCATAGATAAAGTTTAAATCATTAGGCACATGTTTTGGGGTTTAAAGGAACTCCAAGCAAAAAAGTGTGAGCTTTTCGATGCAAAATCATTCGACAAAGGCATCTGTTCCCGGATGACCAAAAGCTCACACAACTTTGCATTGAAAAAAGGGTTCCCTAGAACCTCGACACATTTGTCTGCAATAAATTGCTAGTTTGTGCTTTATGTATTTTGTTTACTTCTTGAATTTTTTATGCAACGAAGTTAAAGTAGTAAACAACATACATAAAGCTTATGTAGTTTGTTAAATTTATGTATGTTGTTTGCTACTTTAAATTTTTGTGCTACGAAGTAAAAGTAATAAACAACAAACATATAGCTTATGTATGCTGTTGTTTACTACTTTTACTTTGTTTCGCAAAGGTATTTGTTCTTTTTGTCATTTCAAACATGATATCGCTTTAACAGAAGCTAATAGTTTTCTTATCGCGTAATGAAGTTTTGTTTTCGAAGAGTTGTTTAAAGCAACCTAATGAAACAGATACAGTCGAGTCCCGACTCACGCAAAGGATGCGTTCCAAGACTCCTCGAAATAAAGAACTGAACTTTTACCGTATTTAAAATAAAAAAAAACTTTTATTCAACATAAAATATTTTAAATGCTCAAAATGAATGGGAGATATAGTTGTAAAATAAAACAACACGGTATGTATTAATAATAAAATGCTGAACTATAACAGTACTGTACAGTAGATACATTAATAATATTTATGAGTTAAAAAAATGAAGATAATGATGATTTATGCTCCATGATTAGATCGTTATTCTCATCTAATGCATTTTAAATACGGTTGCTTCGCCTTTTCTTTTATAACGTTTCAATTTGGGGCAACAGCCCCTCTTTCTTATCTATTTAATCCACAATACAAGAGCAGCTTATATTTTAATAATATTTACTTTGCTAGACTGCTCTGCAAGCTTCAATATTGAAACTAAGTTCTGAGCTTTTACGGATGTCTTTTTGTTTTGACTTTTAATTGTACGTATGGAAGATTCACTCATATTAATGTCGTGCTACCGTCGACGTTTTGTAGTTGTTCAAGCATATTGAGAATCTAAGGCTTTTTTTTTTAATCAGAAACTTTCTTTTTCTTCCCGTCTTTACAAACTTTAGATAAAGGTGCCACTGAGGTGCCAGAAATTTCATACACTTTACTATTTAGAATGAAAAAATGAATAAATGAAAGATGCTGAGTGGTTTTTTGATGCACTAACAACGTGATGCGTAGATTAGTTTGGTGTGAGAACTTTCGCTGTCAGTGATGCTTAAAGGGAAGTAATAGCATTTACGAAATAAATATTTTGTAGCCAATAACGAAGCAGATACTTCCTTCCAAAAAAATTTTGTGTTGTGGACGAAAATTTCGCGTTAGCTCTAAAATTCGTTACTCAGAAAAAATTCGCGTTGTAGCCATTTCACGTAAGTCGAATGGCGTTGTAGCGGGAGTCGGCTGTAGAGTAATATGACGCTAAAGTCTTACGATAACTGCTATAAAAATCTCAATGTTATTATACACGAAAGTAAACATGTTCAGTTTACTGCTAACATCTTGTTTGACCTGTTTTGTACTTACTTTTGCCGTGGCTTAAAAAAAAAAAAATAATAATGCGCTAGATATTTGGTGTGCTTGATAATGCTCGAAGAATGTGCCCAAATTTTTAAAAATCGCTTTGTAGAACTTTTTGTCTGTTAATGTTTTCCATTATTGCTTTGATTAATACAGTGAAAGTTCGTTACTACGAATACCAATAAAACGAAATTTCCGCTATAAAAAAATTGCAATCCCTTGAAGTTCCTTGTTACTGAATTTCTTAGTTTTCGATTACAAATAAATGAAAAAAAAAATATTTCGCGTTTTTTATTAAAAACAAAGTCTTTGTCATTGGAGCTTTCAACAAAGATATTGCTTATGCAATAATTTCTAGTCAGGTGTAGATATTGAAAAAATAAAAGTGCACAGTTCTCAAAAGTTCTTTCATTACGAGCCGTTCACATGAAAGAGGAAGAAAAAAAGGCCAGAAGTTCTATGGAAAAAAGTGGTGAATTCCTAATTACTACGTTTTCGAGATGTGAGTTCTCTTTCATACACGCAAGTGTTTCCCCTCTTCACGATAGAGGACGCTGTATAAGCATCGGAAAAACAACTGCAGCGCCCCCAGTGAGGACACTAGGAATAATAAGGAAAAAATGGCAAAGGAGAAGTTGGAGGATTAAGCCCTGAAAATTGATTTCGCTGCAAAAGCAAACAGTGCTGCACCGATCCCAAGTCGATATATTGGACTTAGAATTCTTTGGAGTGACAGCAGCTTCTATTAAGTTGTGTCTTTTTTTTATGTACACATTTTTTCCCTATCCTTGATAGAGCCTACTTTTTCATACCAGCATACCCATCCTCCTTGCGATGTTAAATATATAAATCGGAGTTTCTTTTTACTTGTATATTTTTCCAATTCTTAGCTGAAAAGAGGGACTTATAAGCTTTCAAACTGTATTCTTGTCGCTGGAGCTATTTAACTTTTTCTTATTTAAAACGCTAGGAAATACTATTCAGTACTTCTTGTATGAAATGAAAAATACACGAGCAAAAGTAGGAATGTGTATCTGAAAGTAATCAAATTGTATTATTCTTATCAATCTCTAATAGCGAGAAATAAAATGTCTGCAGGACTATGCGGGTTACTGATGTATTTTCGAAAATTGGTAGTATGTAGAACGGATAGAACCCTTGCATTTGTACCAGAGGAGAGCTTTTTATTGTCTGAAAAAGATTTTGCTGTGAATTTTGTAATTTTAAGATATTTAGTTTGAGTGCTATGTAGTATAAATGTGTGATAAATAAAGCTAATAAGCGCAGAAGAAATTTCGTGTATCTTGAAACGCAGTTAAATTGTATTTCTTTTTTAATCAATTTCGATGAGTTCTTGTTGACATGGGGTTTTTTATTTCCAAATGGTAAGTATAGGGTATATGATTCGAACAATCACAAGTTCAAAAAATGGGTCTTTGTGTTACTATGTATTAATACTAAACTTTTTTGATATCTATTCAATAGTCAGTACAAAAACTATTTATTTTGTTTATTTATTTTTTTACAATACACTGATACTAGGATTTTTTTTTCAAATTATGAAAGTGTATCCATGTTATTTTGTAGAGAGCGTGCAGAAGTTTATTGAAGAAGATTAAGAGTTGTGTCCGTACAAACCTGAGATAAATTATACTTTCAATGTTGTAGTAAATTTGTGGAATAAACTTTTTTTTAAAAGAAAGTTGAAGTATTTTATTTTTTTGTCCTTTAAAATGGCGTTATTTTTAAAGTGTGACTGATATTATATAAGAGGAGGTTTCCTCAAAAATATTTAAAACTTTGTATTTTGAAAGCTTGTGTAAATAATGCCTATTAAACTATCTTTAGTTATGTATTGAGATAGTGTATTTTTTAAATTTCAACTTATTTCAAAGGCTACTCTGGATATACCAGAGGAGTTTTTACATTATATTGAGAGAAATGTTTCTTTTGAATCCAGCAAGATTAAGTGCGATTATTTCAAAGGATGTGCCCAAAGAAATTCAAAAATGTAATTATTTTAATTCAATGAAACTTTTTAAATGCAATATGCATTGCAACAAAATTAACTTTTTTTACCTACTGTAAAGTGATATTACTTTGCATCCTAAATTATGTGTCCTTTATGCTAAGTCTCATGGAGAAAGTAAGAAAAATACTAAACTCAGATATCTTTTCCAAAATATGACATTTTCTGGGAAGTTGAAATGCATCGCGTGGGACCATAGATGGACTTTCAGAATGAAGAATTACAAGTCAAAAATGTTTAAGTAAGTTAAGCACGGACTTACAGGTTTCTGTTTAGTTTTTCTATTAGTACCAATTGTGCCAAAAATGCTAAAATATAGTGCCCTCTAGAAGCGCACAAAAATTGTCCATTAACCGACACTGCTGTTCAGGTTAAAATGACAGTGGTGTTAGTCAGTTTACTCTTCACTGATTGGACCAACAGCAAGAATTTTTTGTCACGAGGTCAGTCATTGCATGTATTATTTAACTTTCTTTCAGTAAATTCATGATAAATGTAAAATAACAGTGTTATAAGTCATATAACTTTACTTTAAAGTAGTTTGTCATAAAAGTTAATCCATAAAAAAATTACTTACGTTTAAATAGAAATATTTTTTTGCAGTTAAAATTTATACAGTCCTGATCTCTTTGCAGATATTTTTTCAAAACCTTCATTGTGTCGAAGTTATATTAAGATGACTTATGCCACTTTCTTTTTAACCACGTCAAATATCTTTGATAAACAGCTAGAACACAAATCTTAAAAACTTAGTTCCGTTTCATTTCCTCAGTAAATATGCTTAACCGTTAAAACCAAAAGAGCACTCTTGTGCAAATATGACATCAACAAACGTAACTTAGGGACATAAGGAATATAATTTCATTACAAGTTTACAGTAAACCTATTGCTTTAGGGATATTTACTATTCTAATAATCCCACTGTCACCAGTCTGAATGGATGCGGTCTTTTATTAGTAATCGATTTAGTCGATCAGCCAAAGGGTATTTGAGAAACGGGACCCTATGTCGGCAGAGAAAGCTGCTGCCCGATCGAACAATGTTCGAACGTACTAAGTGAAAATTACTAGTTCTAAACAATTCACTTATTGAATAGATCTTAAATAAAGTAGCTAAGTGATTATTCCTGCTGCTAAGCGGAGATATAAGGTTTGGTAAAACTTTGTTTGACTGACTAGTCTAGCGACTTTATTTCTTAAAGTCTGGAAATCAGATCTATCCGTATGACCTTACTTATACTTAAGTTCTTTTTCTATTTTCGTATTTTTTTCTTCTCAGCACCAAGTTATTTTGCTATAAATTTCTGCTTTATTTAACTCATTATTAAAAATTTTGATTCGTCGATTTAAATAATCAAAAAGTTTTTTGTAGATTTGAAATTTTCTAGTTTTTTGAAATTGTTGTTTAAGCAAGGTTTGATATTACTTTTCAGATTTCTTATCTTCTTTTCGTTATATCTAATGCTGAATTTTTCACAATACGTTACAAGAATTCAAAAAGTTTTAGTTGTTTGACGGAGATATACATTTGTTTTTTCTTCTAAGTATTTTTTACTAATGAATTTAGTGTCTCTTAATGGTACTTTTAGACTATGTAAGACCTATTAAGTGTTCACTAAAATCCTAAAAACAGTAATTCAACCTAAAAGCTGTTTTTAGGATTTTATTGATCAATTTTTCTACAGATAAACAACACCAAAAACGAATCCTCCTCCTCTCAAAAAAGCCCGAAGTTCTCTTGGTAGTTTCTCTGTTTCCTAGAAAATGTCATTACTAGAGAAGGCTTCTTCTTGCAGTGGATTGATAAAGACTGACACCCATGATCTCTGTTCTTTTCGTCAAGCGTCGCTTCCCAACGAATTTTCAAGTCAATTTCAGTTCTTTCATCCTATTGCCCAGTAGACCTCGATCATCAATCCAGTTCTTTCTTAATCCTTTTTGTTCACTTTTTTTTATTTCTTTCATGGTAAACTGAAACTTTACATAGTCTTTTGACCCTCATTGTTTTAACTTTTTTAAAAATTTCCAATGGCAAAGTAAAACGGTTACGTAGAGCCAGCCACACAACAAAGAGAAGACAAGACTCATTGCTCTAGAACTTGCTTTTTGCTTTTCAATGCCACGACATTCCTGTACATCCACGAAGGGTCCCATATCTCGGAACAGATGGTCTCTTTCAATCACTTCCCCAGAATCACTTAGTAGACACATAGACAAGGTTAAGTGCTTCTGCAGTTGAGATGTAAGGCGAGACAATCCTAACTCTATATAAGTGTAAAACCACAACTACATCGTCTTCTTGGTTTAACAGGTATTAGAGAAGATTTACCCCCCTTCTTCATTTCCCCCGTTTTAGGGCTGTGCGAGTATGAAGTTTCCTCAAAGAACTGTAAATACGTTTTTTAGAAGCAGTTTAATATTTTCATAATTAGTGGCTTTGTTTGGGTAATATAGTATGGCATTGTTTTAATATAACCGTACCATTGAAGAGTAAACGGACTAAAGGCGAAATGCCCTTTTTTCCATCCGAGTTGAGTTCAATATGGCAATAATGAGAGCGTAGAATTTGCTGTAGTATGTTAAGAAGGATTAAGATGAAAAATCACTCACAAGTTTACCTAACAATGAAGAAGGACTGGAATTTTGCACTTTCAAGCGGGAAAATTAACGTTTTATGGTGTATGATTTTTGAGGTTTTAAGTTAAACGCGTGTGAAGGCAAACTTTTGTTGATTTTTTTTTAATGATACTGTAGAGCAGTATTAACCATTACTATCTCTTGCCCCAAAACAGGAGATAGTTTCTTCAACCATTTGTACTAGTTATCGTAATTTTTAAAATTTTTTAGCACTTACGCTTCTTTGCTTCTCTCTGCCGCATTATCTATTTTGTAAGCTTAAAGTAATCAAGACATAGTTGAGCAATGTCTAATTTTCCTAACTAATACAAGCAGTACTAAGTAAGTTATTGAAGCCAAATAATTACTAATTCCCCTTCGCAATACCTCTCTTGCCCCGAAACAGCCCAAACATTACCATTTAGTCATTAAGCCATCTAGCCATTAACAAAAACCATTACTATTCCTTGCCCCAAAACAGGTTGATAATTCATCCTACCATGTTTCTGATTATCCTAAATGCTTTCAATTAGACGCTCATTCTTCTTTGCTTACCTCATATTCGTATTTTATAAGTATTAAGTTATCCACATAGTTTAGTTCTAACTAATTTCCGAACTACACTGTAAAAAAATTCCGAAACGTTACTGGTTATTTCCGTGGAACGTTTCGTGATTTCAGAGGTTTTAACCTATTTCCCCAAAAAATCAAGTATCTTCGCAAAAAAGTTTCCTGAATTCCTAAAAGATGCACGAATGCAGATCTTGCTCTGGTGTGAAAAATATTTTTTGCTACCAGTTTAAATATTGACGGAGCGTGTTTATTAAGTGTATCGGCTTTAGATTGTTTATGGCCCGTCCAGATTGACTAAGCTTCCAATGGGAGCAAATAAGTCACTGGATAGCTTTGCGAGGCAGGAATTGCAGGCAAGAAATATGCTTGGTTCTTGCTTGCAATTGTAGAGTGGCCGTGGTTGCTCTAATATTTCTGGAGCCTTCTTGGTAAATCAGGAAGGTTCTAATCAAATAAATTAAACCTATTTTATTTTTCTTGATAGTTCATGACTGACTTTAATAGGGGAGATTTCTTAATATTTCAGAAAGGTTACTGACTTTTATCAGAAAACGTTCTTGGTTTTTGTAAGATATGTTACTGACTGAAATTGGGCACATCAGCTGCCTATTATTTTCCAGGAACGTTTCTGAATCGTTTTTACAGTGTAATAAAGGCAGTACTTGGTAAGTTACTGACCAAATAATCACTCACTCCTATTTACAATACCTCTCTTACCCTAAACAGCCTAACCATTACCAACTAGAAATTAGCATTAACCCTTTCCATCTCTTGCTTTAAAACAGAAGATAGTTTCTCCTACCGTATTTACTAGTTACCCTTTTTTTCTGACATTTACGCGTCTTCGCTTTATCTCATTTTCTATTTTAAAAGCGGAAAGTAATCAAGATATAGTTTCGTAATGTTGAATTCTCCTAACCAATACAAGCAGTGCAAAGTAAGTCATTGAACGAAGATTCGGGTACTGGCCGAATAATCACTCACTCTCTTTCGCAGTACTTGAGCTCCTATTCCTCAGCCCCCTTGGGCGTGATTATTACCCCGTGGAAACTACATCCCTGGGAGGGGCCAAGCCGAGATCCAAAGGCGCTGGAAAATTACGGAATTACAGACCACGAAGAAAGAAGAATTAGCAAAAAGAACCGGCACGCCGGGGTGTGACCATCGTCGATGTCCGCAATTTAACATCGATTTACCATTCCATTGCTGTTCCACCCACCCCTATGCAGTTTCATCTCTTCTTTTCCTTCTTCCCCCAAGCCTTCAATTCGACCTTGTAATGACGTTATTAGGATTCGCGCAATAGAAAGTTCCCCCCATTATCGATTACGGGGATGGGGGGAGGGGGTGCTAACCAGGCACCGGGGTTTGCTGAAGTGTAATGATTCCAGGTATAATGAGTACTCAGTTTTTAATCTGTTCTAGGTTATAGAAGATATTTCTTGCTTTGAAAAAGAATGACTTTTTTTTTTGCCAATTGATATATAATCTCAAGTTTTACATCTCAACTTGGAGGTCTAACTGTAGGAGGTTAATATTAGTGAAAATTATTTGCTATACCTTCTCTTTATCGAAACCTTAATTTTATCATAATTTATTATATCCCTGTAGTTCTATTGCAAGTTTGGGATGTTTTTGCTATCAAGAACGTATTTCTTATGAACACAATTTATGAAAAGAGAAAAGAAAGGAAAAAAAATTAAAATATTCGTACATTTCACATGCTAATAAAAGTTTAGCTGCCGCAATATAAGTTTTAAAGCGATTTTGCAACTTCCTTTTAATTCTTTATGTATGTTCCTGACATTGGTTATTCCATTGAGATCGTAAGGCATGTAGATATCATGATCACCATCAGCGTGATTGTCCCCTATGTCCAGTGCTAAACTATCATAGTACGTACAGAAAATTTTTCTACATTTCGTGTGCTATTAAGAGTTGATTTGCTGTGCGATATAAATTTTAAAACATTTTCGTAATTTTCTCTTTACTCTCTATGACTGCTTCAGATATTGACTCTTCCCCTGAATCGTGAAACATATTTACATAGGATCTCGCAGGAACTGAACTCCTGCACTTTCTTTTTGATTTCATGAAAATTCAAATATTTCAGGTGAAATTCGGGCTATATATGAGCAAAAATTAGTTGCAGGGACTTTTGAGCTCCTGCACTTCCTTTGGAAAAAAGTAAGCGCTGCCTTATGTCTTCTATTATTTATTTGCTTCAGAATGAAAGTAGTTTTTAACATTTTGTTGTTGCAACCGTTTGTGTTTGATGAAGCTGTTCAGGACGTTGACGCTATAAATACATCAGTCCAGTATTAACTTGGTCCATATATTTTTATTTTGTTTTCCTTCATTTGTTTATAACAACTAGCCCATGAACGACTAAATCCTTTGAAATGTATTATCCGCAATAAATAAAGAATGACTATTCTATCCTTATAATTAGATAGCAGATCTCGATACGTAAACACAATTCATCAAGTGTAACTTGAAGCAGGAGTCATCAATCCTTCTGTACGAAGCTTAACAGAGAAGTGATCATTAAATTCTAGAATTTGTATGACTTCATCGCCGAGAAGCATATACGTTTTTCTTTGACTGTTTATTCAATAATATTTTAGAGCCTAACAGTTAGGTTTAATTAATAGCACTGTAATCTCTATATTGAAAGTCAAAAAACATAGTTAAATTAATAAATAAATAAATAACTAATAAAAAAGTTAAATAGCTAAAAGAAAGCTATAAGTTAAGACAATTTAAGGTAGTATAAGCCAGACATTATATGCAGAAAGTTTATAAAATCGTGCTTAGATTGAAATTATTGTATAATGGAAAGAACATGATATTGAAAACCATCTGCTAGTTATAAATGTTGATGAGCAGAAGCTTTTAGAAGTTTTTTCCTCTTTGTCATTTCTTAGCTTTTTAAAATTTTTTACCAACCGTTTACCTTTAATACGTATTAGACATTGATTTTGTAAAATACAGTTTGCCTAAGTCTATATAATTACGAGAGTTTGTTTTGCAAGAGTTTTGACTACTCTTTGCAACCATGTAAAAATTTGCGAAAGGTTTGGCTACAAAACTTTTAAGTAATGTTATTTGATGAAATTTTACTTTTCCTGAAAAACATATTTCTCGTATTTTGTTCCGTAAAAAAAGCTCTTATCCTTTTCCAAAACTATTTTACTTCCCTCAGTAAAGTTTGGTATTTCCGCATTTTTCTAAAAGTGATTTATTTTTCTCGTGCTTCCAGTTTTCTTTCGAAAATGAGCAACCATAAATAATCAAAAAACCATGAAACTGCAGTTGGGCATGCATTTTTGTGTTTGAGTTGAAAAGTTCTGTACTAAAAAAGGTTCATTACTTAACCATCTTTCATAATTAAAGCCATTAATCTAATTCCTTCCTGCAGATATCGGTGTTGATTTCCGATGAAATATGGCGGATATATTTTCCTCCACTTGTCTGTGGGCCATCTCTTCTACTGTCATGGCTTCGCCCTTTAGTTGAGCTTACAGAATCTAATGACACCCTGGAGAACTCAAACAGCAAAGTGTACTTATGAAGAGTTAGGTGTAAATGAGCAATTACTCATCCCTTACGTATACTGTGCAGTGCTGAGCCGTAAATTGACTGCTATCTGGGCATCTGACGCGGTTAGCCATTTGAATTTTAGCAAGGTTGGCAATTTCTCATTTTTCGCAAAGTAGAAGTAAATGCCATGGGGAAATAGTGTGTCATAGTGGAGTGCTCGCATCATAAATTTGAATTATTTTGTTCTTCTATAAGGCTAATGAATTTTAAACTTTCAGAAGTTGATTAAAAATTCTCGCGTCCTTGCTGTTTTTCATTCATATTTGAAATGATGAATTAACTGCGACTGAACTCCGTAAATGAGAAAAGCTGTTTTAGTTTTCACAGAAACTGCCTGATGTGATAATTTATTGTTTAGGAAAATTAAATTAAATGATTTTGCTTTTGATATAATTTCCATACATCTTAAGTAAGCAGAGTAAAATATAAACTTATTTTTAAGTTTATGAAAACGTAGTAACATTTGGCAAACTTTTACGAAAAATAAATGTTAAATTATTTCCTTCTCCGTGTGAACTCTAGCACAATATTAAAACAATTCTTTAATTTTAATATTTGATTTAGAGCTAACGGTTTGTTTCTCAGTAGAGCATAATAATCAATGGACAATGTCTAGCTTCCCGAGACAGCGTAGAAAATGAAAAGACAAGGAGATTGTCTAGATTATCAATTAGAGAAAATCATGCAAATTAACGAATATTTTTTGTTAAGTGATGGAGCACAGCAGTGAGAAAATTAAAGAAAATCACATGCTTTGTCTATGAGCGCTTTGATTAAAAGTCAAAAGATCTTACTGTCTATTCACTTAGTTTAGGTCACAATGAAAATTAAATGGATTAGTTCGTTTAAACTGAGTTGTTCAGAAAGTGCTTAGTAATTATTTTCCCGCCTTTATTAAGGCACAAAAGATAACGCTTGATGATAGAAAATATTGCAGGTTATAGCAACGCATCTCAAGTTGGTGGAAAGACATTGCTTACTTCTAATCGATATAGTTAGCGATAGATTCGCGTTTGAATAAATCAAGTCGAACCGCAATTACAAGTACTGTGATTCACTATTTATTTTTTTGTTTTAATTCATTTTATGAAACATATTAATTTTAATTTAGAAGGAGGTATTTACTGTTGCGTCTTGGTTTAAAGTGCTTCGTGAACTGTTTTTGTGGCAAAAGTATGTGAAGCAAGTAGCTTTTTAATCAAGACCGGATCAAACTCCATTTTGATTTATTGCAAGCTATCATTTGCGTCTTGTGCAAAAAATCTTACTGATTCTTGGCAACAATTCATTCAATTAATGCCTTTCATCTGTAATGTTAGTTTGTTTCATTATTCGTTTTCATAAATCATGTCACTGCCAAGTAGTTTTTTTTTTTTTTTTTTTTTGTTTAAAACACAACAACCGACCATGCTGTGCACTCATCTTCATCTGCTCATGAGCACGAGAAGCCTCTAATACTTAGAGCGTAAATAGGAGTACAGTCGATTCTAACCTCTTGGACATGATCGGAAGAAGTGCTGATTGATAACATCCTTGCCCTTACTGGAGTACGAGCCTGCACCAATGGCTCGGGAGTTCTGTGTTCTATTGCTTATGTCACTAGGCAACTTAATCATTTTGTATATAGATATGTGTATACTCTTTATATCGCAGTGTATCTTACGTGTTAAGTATTTATAGTAACTCGTCGTTACATCTCACCTCGTTATATCGCTCATTCAGATATATCGCGCTTTTCCTTTGTCTCCCGAAGTATTGTATTGTTATTATTTTGAATGTTGCTTTACATTTGACAAAGCAGATCAAAAAATAAAAGTTATATTTTTCAGAAAATCTATTTTATTTTTTTAATCAATGAACAAAAATGGCATATTTTTTATTGATTTATTTAGTTGCAGTTTAAATTGCAACTTTCGACTCGTATTCTCCAATAAAACAATAAAATATGTTAAATTATGTTTTCCCAGCTTAAGAAAAAAGTTTGTAGAAACGTTTTTTTTTTTTTGGTTAAGAAAATCATCCTGATATGATAACCTAATATTTTGTAGATGCACATGTCATAAAATTTTTGTCAATGGAATTGTTACTTTTTACGTCATCGGTTACATCGTGTTTTCGGTTATATCGCGCCGCTCTGTTGTTTCCCGACAAGCGCGATATAGCAAGTGGTTAATGTACTGAATTTATTAGATCTGCTTATCAATCTATTCTCATGTTGCGTCGTTAAAATGTTCCATGCTTCTATTTAAAAGCAAACTTTTTGTTTAGGCTTGTCCCTTAAAATATAGAACCGAATATTCTTAAATATGCATTTTATTTTTTCCGTGAGTAAGTATATAACGTGAGTTGTTAAAAAACGTTGTTCTTCTAAGAGCATAAAGTCCTTAGCGTGCTTTTTTTAATGCATTCTACCTCTTAATTGATACAGGACCCAACCATTGCGTCTTCGTATTCTTAATCTGATCTACAGTTACCTATTCTGCGATGCATCGTAACAATACTCCAGTAAACTTTCCCGAGTCATTCATTAGAGTAATTATCTCGAAGGAAGAACGAAAAAACACAGGATAAAAGCCAAAAAGGTAGACAGCAAAAACAACAGCCTCGGCGAAGAAAAAAACAAGAATGTGTGGTTACTGGACTGGCCAAGAACTGTTCTTCTTTTCTGTTCTAACGAGCTTTTCTTCACCCAATTTCGCTTTAACCTTCGGTAAATGCACGAACAAAAAAAAAAAAAAAGAATGTTCTTGTTCATCTTTTATTTCCGCTGCAGTGCAAAATACCATTTTCTTCCTAATGTAATCCTTTTGTTTTGGTACTTCCTTGGTAATGAAGAATCTTTCTAATTTATGCAGAAGAATTAGGGTTTGTGAGCTCCATTAAATCTAAATGAGCTTGTAGAATAATTCCTTAATTATTTGCTAGCAGTGAAAGATCAATAGCGTATTTTGTACATCTAAAACTTCTTTTAGTAAATGATGCGTTTTATCATTATCTTTTCTTTTTGGATCGCAATATTATCATCTTTTTCGTCGTATCATTGTTAGCTAGTTATTAAACAAAGCTTGTAGTCATTAAAAATGCGGTTCATGTTTTTTTTCCAAATAGGCATTTTTCGATAAGAATATTATGAGACTATAAACTTCACGCAAAGATATAACAAAATCAGATAAAATAATCTTTTATTTTCGAATAAATTTCCGTGCTTTTAAGTTTTTAATTAAAAAGTGCGTACATGGTGACAAAAAATAACTTAGACACACATGATACATGATAATTTAAATGCTAATGAAAATATTACGAGTACATTATTTCTTCTAATATATTTACTAATTTTCAAAGTGGCGAGCTTTAGCCTTAATACAAAGCGTTAAACGTGTCACAAAAATTTCGGCTATGGTCCGCAACTCACTTACTGATATTTTATCTCAGTCCTTGCACACGGATTTCTGTAGGGATTCCAAAGTATTGTGAGGTTTAGTATACAGTCTTGTCTTCAAGATGAACCTAACAGAATAATCCAACGGGTTTAAATCGCGGTAATACGGTGGCCAATTTTGAGCTGCAATGAAGTCCGTAATACAAGGTGCGTTCCATAAGTAACTTATAAATAAGTACAATGAATAAGTTCTCGTGGAAGCATGTACTAGAGATATAACTTGAAAGCATCATATACAAACTTGACACTTCGCCTAAGCACTAAAATGAAATTTGATGAATAATGGAAGGAAATTTAAGAGTGATTTTAATGATTGTGGCCCTATTATAATGAGCATGGTAAATCAAAATTAAATGGTGAATGGGAAGAATTAGTGAAGAAACTGCTATTTGTTTATGGAAAATATCTAAGGAAAATGCACATCCTGAACAAAAATTTACTAGTTGCGTATTAGAAGTTAGCATTGCTGTGTGTATCTGACGTTTCGCACAGGAAACGAGTTTGGTCATTTGAGAAAAGAAATTGGATGCGTGAAAATTATGAGCTATAAATAAAACCAATAATCAAGGTAATATAGCACGCACTGAGTAGAAAATACTCCAAACAACCATTTAAAATCAGAAGTGGAACCCTTTTGATTTTGCAAGAGCGCTCAACATACAGCAGAACAATTGTGAGTGAACGGCACATCAACTGGAAATGGCACCAGTATTTAAATCAATGGAAATGAAATTACTGCCTGTTTTAGTATTAACGAAATTCTTTACATAATAAACCGCGAACGAAATAAAATTACTTGGGTGATAGGATAAACTGGGGCACGTTTACGCGGATTTTTTTCAATGAATGTTCTAAATTTTATGTTTAAACTTAGGAAATTTCAGACAATGCGGTTTTTGCATTTAATGGAGTTGAAATTGGTACATTCAGTTGTTTCTCAGTTTGTGTTTTTAATCGTTGAAAAAATTGTTTTTGAGTCCAAGTCGGTTGCGTAAACTTGCCCCGGACACGGGGCACGTTTATGCATATTTATTTTGACACCTAATGTGGTTCTGTTAGTATTTTGAACATAATGTTTTACCATCGCTTAAATAAAGCAAATTTATTGCAGAGTGAATAGTGTATAAAGTAAAAGCTGAAGGGGCATGAAGACAGCACTACATGATTGTAAGGAACGAGTTTGTACTTCAATTAAAAATTAAATAGTGATTTTCAAAACTAAATAGCCTGAAAATACTAAAAATTTTTAGACAGTTCGAGGAGAAAAAAAGTGTCAGGGTACGTTTAGAAGCAAGACACAATAAGAACTTGCGTAAAGGTACTCCGACATCAACGCGTAAACCTGCCCCGTCGATAAGTTTGGATTTATTTTTAACGTGGAAAAGAAACATTTGAGTTCATACAAATACAACTCTCAAAAAAGGTGAAAATTCTGCTAATTTTTATAAATTTGTTCTTTTTTTACTAAGTAGTACTTATTCACAATAAGTTTCAACACGTTCTACTCATAATTTACTTGACTTGGGAGAAAACAGATTACTCTTTCTGCATGTTAGACCGAAGCTTAACTGATGCTCAAAAGCTTGTGAGGATATTTACTAAGGAGCAGCATCAATATGCTATGACTGTTGGCTCTCCAGTTATAATTCGTTTTGAAAAAAGGGCACTGCGGAAACTTGCCCCATGTGTAAACGTGCCCGGTCTACCGTAACATTGTTTAAAAATATTTTACTTGCCTTTTCCTCGAAAAAATATTTTTAAAAAATTCAAATTCTCGGGAAAATAGTGTTAAATTATTGATTAATTTTAAGTAGGTGATACTTATTATTATTTCTCGCTAACATTGCTGTGATTAAAAATAGAATAGAGAACTGCAGTGAGAAGTTAAAGAACAGTATCTGCAGAAATGAGTTTTTGAGATATTTGAAAATATGGCGTTTCGAATTATAAAGGAGTTAAACGTTTTTTTTTTTTTTTTTTTTTTTTTTTTTTTTTTTTTTTTTTTAACGCGAAAACCGAAATGGCAGTCTTGAACAATAAAGCTAAAGAACAATCAATGGCAAAAATTCAAAAAAAAAAAAAAAAAAAAGTGAAAATGCTGCCTTTTGCCTTACCAAGGCAGTATAAATTTTCTTAATCTGTAGATATTAGAACTTTTAGCCTCTATTTGAAACATTTTGACACTTTTATTAGGTAAGTGTTATGTCTGAATTCAAGTGTTATGTCTGAAATCAGTTAATGATGCCGAAACTCCAACCCTGATTTAGGTACTGGAGAATACTTACTTGTAAACCAAAATATGCATTGAATACTCCAGGGTCAATTACTGTTGTAAACGATATTATAATAAAATAAGTAGGTGCACCATATCTACTGTTCAATAAAATAAATATTTAGTAAAGGTTAAATACCTGTCATTGATTGCGAACTTGGAAACATTTAAAACACACTTCAATTCGTAAAAATCTATAGAGAATGAAAGAAACATTGTATCTCTTTTCTCTCTAAGATAATCTTATAAGTGACCATGCATTTAATCCCTAGATGTTTCTTAACGACACTGGAATTAACTACTTGGTAACATTCATTACCGTAATTACTTCGTCGAAAGAGAAAGAAATGGTGGCAAATAAAACCTGATAAAAGTTTTATCTAATGTTCACAAATAGTTTGTTTGGCCAAATGGCAAGTTCAAATTTGTGGGAAACTACTTTAGGTTTTTATATATTTCCTCCAGATACAGGTTCCCCTACAAAAATAGATGATTTTATCGTCTGAGGGCATGCATCCTTCATAACACTTGATGTACGCAAAATTAAATTTAGACTATATTTAAGGCATTTTGTAATTGAAATTGAGTCGTCAAAAAGTCTACTAACTTCTGACCTTTGATGTGTTTAAAAGCAACAATGCACAACGGCAGAATACAAATTAATTATAAAGAAAAAAAAAGTTTCGTTTCCTTTTAAAGACAAAACGTATCCATGAAATTTAGAATTAAAATTAATTAAAAAGTTTGCACTTATCGAAGCGCGTATAAAAGATTGAAAACAGAGATATTATTTCAGGCGTTTAGTACCAAAAACAGATCTACAACTGCATTTTTGATTTTTTTAAAAAACGTTATTTGATACTTCTTGGTGGGTACTATAGGAAAAAAAGCAATTTTGCGTACATCTAGCTCAAAAATTGATCGAAAATTGCTATTGAAAAAGGGTTTCTATAAAAAGCAGCTTGTTTTTTTTTTTCTTGCCTCCTGTAAGATTTTAACTTTTGAATGCATGATTTTCTAAAAATACTTCAATATATGTTTCATAACTTCAAACTTTTGTTAAAATCATGAGAAAAATACTTTAAAAAATCATAGTTTAATTTAGGTATGGTTTATGATTAAACAACCACTTTGCAACATTGGGCTTTAATTGGAAAAACAACAAATAGTTTACCACGAAATGTTCGAAAACATTGATAACAAATGTAAAAGTGCCTTACTATTTCAAGTAGTAGCAAAACCTTATTCGTCTTATAACTGTAGCCACTTTCAAACGCACTAAAAAAAAAATCTGCTTTTGTTTTCTATCAGATTGGTGCATTTATAACTTTAAAATTGATTTGAGAGCACCTTCAGTGAGTATTTTGTTGGTTATTGTCTACAACAGAGTTTCCATTTCTTTTCATACTACACGGAGTTTCCATACTCGTAGCATTTTAGAAGACTAAATTGGTTATGTTGCCAAATGACAACTAGATGCATTAAAGTGTTAACGAGTTGATTGAGCAAAGTTTTGATGATAAAGACTCCATTTCTTTTTATTTTACATTTTATTTCATGAAGTTAGAAATATGAGTTATGACTATCCAAGTTCTTATTATGATTATTTGTTTTGATTGAATTAATTGAGACGAGAAACCACGACAATGGAATATCTGACCAAGTCTCGTATGACTATACGACATATATTGTACCAACCATTGAACAGCTTTCGAACAGCCCGTGACATTTGACGCGGGATTATTGCCTGAGATCAAAACTGCCGTTAGCTTTACAAATGTCCAAGGACAATTCTAACTTCATGTTCATTTGTGCTGTGACATTTGTATACGTTTTAGCGACTCGGGAAGCCCTAATGGCAGGTGCGCATTATTACATGTGGGCGCCATTGTTGCAAAGTTCATTTTGGATAATTAATTGTGCTGTGTGCTTAGGTCCCAAAAGCCGGCTTTGCAGAAGCTACGAAAGCGGAAATGCATTTGATAGACTCGCTGTCCAACGACTGTTTCGGGATTGGATTGAGAATGGTGACGTCCGTTCTTCTGTCATGTAAACATGTTTGTGGAACTCAGAAAGACAGACGATTTGGCATGTGTGTACTTAGAAAATGGAAGGAAATGAAACATGTTGTTTTGAGAGTGGCAAATACTGACCCATAACTGTAGAAGTGATTTAATCAAAAGCTGTTCATTTGAAACTTTAGATATCCCTCAAACCAAGTTAAAAAGCTTTTTAGTTTTCAATTTTCGGAAATATCATGGAATTCAAATTGCTTTAAAGTTAAGTAGAGATGCCAAAAAAAAAAAAAGAGAGAAGTACAGAATTTTTAATGTCTTTTTAGACTGTCAACTCCTTATTCATAAGTGATTTTAATCAAAAGCTGTTCACTTGAAATTTCAGATATTTTCCAAACCTAATAAAAAAACTTTTTTAGTTTTAATTTTTTGATCATTTTATGCTATTCAAGTTGTTATAAAATTAAGTATAAGTGCAAAATAATAGAGTAATTGAATATAAAATATATTTTAAGGCTGTCAACTACTAAGTCATCAAACTCTTTTCGTATGGAATTTTAAATATTCTCTAAATAAAGTCAAAAGTGTTTTAAGTTTTCATTTTGACTGATATCTCTAGACAGAAGGTGATTGAAATTTAATTTTTCTTATAGTTGTTCAAAACTTAAAAAATCTTATAAATATTTGACTTACACTATTCCAGAAGAATTAGAAATGTCAATGATTAGTTTTTAAAATATAAATATCAATGGTCAAAACTTCTTGTGCAACTTTTAAAATATATATTGAAGTCGAGAGAACAGTTAAATTTTGGGATGCTTTGCGTAGAGTGTAAAAAAAAATATTTACGACACTCTAAAGATGTACTTCAAATTTTAATTATGAAACAATTAAAATTGCTGTTGGTTTACGTTCGATATAATTCTGCGAATCAAATAAATACTTATTTTAGTACGCTTTCAGGCATTTAAAATAAATATTTGGAAAGTTTTGTCTTGAATAAATAAATACATTTTTGCAAAAAATTAGACTAAACACGTACATGCGTCACTTATGAAAATAAAAATTGTACACCTTCGTCATATGTGCATGCATAAAAGAAACTACATGACATTTAATAAGTTCATGTTTCACTTTAAATGTATTAAACACGTGACATAATTTAGGGAACTAATTTAAACTAACTCGTATTTGCTTTAAAAAATTAACTTCGTCGTGGTGCAAAATTGAGTGTGAGATATTTGTCAAACAGTAAAAATCAAAATCTCTGAGGAGTTAGTTGTTTGTATAAATTAGTTTTCAGAACTTGGCTTAAAAAACTTCTTTGTCATTATTGATTCATTTTTGCTTCAATTCGCTCCAACAGCAGACGAGTTAATAAAGTGTTTTCTGCAGCTAATTGCCGCGGTAATGAGTCTATGCTTTTTGTTTGGTAAGTTTTATCCTCTTTTTGATGTTCTTCTTTGCAAAAATATCTAATTGATTTTTAAAGAGGCCTCTTAAGAAAGAGTTTCGTTTACAACTCTCTGAATGCTCTTTCTCAGCTTTTTAACTTAATTTCGATGTATTTGAATAACTAATTTTTTGAAATCATTGCGTTTCCTTCAAGTGCTGTAGACGTTGATTTTCTAAAATAATATTTTAGCTTTTTAGTATTGCTTCTGCCTTATTTTCTCAGTAAATGAAAACATTTGACGTTTGACGGGAGATTTTCAAATGTTTCAGCTATATTTTTTTCCCTGAATTTTTGCCATTTTCCAAGTAATAGTAGTTAGCTTGTTGTTGTTATTATTATTATTATTATTATTAGTGTTGTTGCTCTCATTGTTGTTAGTTTATTATTATTATTATTATTATTTTATTGTTATTATTATTATTTTAATTAAAACATATTGTTTTATTATGATTGTTATTGGTGTTGTTGTTCTTGTTTTTTTTATTACTTTTTTACTATTTTATTGTTATTAGTATTGTTTAAATTTCAAAATTTATTATTATTTTATTATAATTTTATTATTGTCATTATTATTATTTTATAATTACATTTATATTTTTGTTTCACATTTTTTAAATAATTTTATTTTTATTATTGTTATTATTTTTATTAGATTTTTTTTATTATCACTTATTTTATAATTATCATTTTACTTTTTAAAATTATTATTGTTATAATACTGTTTAAAGCATTTAACCAATTTAAGCGATTGATTTCAATTAATTTAGGAAAGATATTTATCGATATAAAAGAAACCAATAAATTTTTGTTCTGAAAAATAGATAGATATAGTATTTAACCCTCGAGTATATGTAGAATTTTTTGTTCTGTCACATTCGTAATTTTTACAGTTCTGAAGCAAGTGAACTTTGGTCTTGTACTTAAAACCAAAAGATAAATAAAAAATTAAGAATCTGTCTTGCTTTCGAGTGCAAAAACTGCTGTATAAATTGTTTTCAGTAAAAAGTTGCATGTAATTAAGTGAATTCTTTAGTTCCGATTCCCTTTAAATGTATGAAAAAAAGTTCCCGCACTTTGCGGGGGGGAAAAAACCATTGATTTATTCAAGAAGTCTTTATTGCATTCATTAAAGTGTTGACATTAGCATTCTAAACAGACTTTGTGATTTCAATTTTTTTCCAAAAAGTACTGTATCGTTTTATATTATCTAAGTCAGAGTTTTTTTTTGTGTAATTGCACCTCTGGAAAGTGTACGACACCACGCAAAAAACACAGAAAAGAGAGAATGTTCTGAAAAAAGAAGCTACACAATAATATCTTCTGAAAAATTGCGTAACAGCTGGAAGAATAAGAAAGACAACTAATGAAAAGACAGCCTTCTTTTCTGAAGTTTTCCTACACCCAAAGAACAACCAGGAATCTTCATCAAAGAACTACAAAAAGCTCCCCCTAGCGGAAACTAAGGTATCTGTTGCTCAAGGGAGGGGTGCAAGTTGAGTTGTCAGCACTCCCTGTTACACGGTGCTTTTCATTCGCGGATGAATTTTACTAAGAGGTGGAGAAATAATGAAGATTGCAGACGAGTGTGTTCATTAATTTTGTCACATCTTGCGTGTTTTCCTCGACATTTTCGTTGTCATTTTTGGCCTTTTTTTTTTTTTCTTTGTCTCTCTACTGTAACGTTTATTTGAAACAGAATTATCTTTTTTCCCCCTCTCTTTTTAGGTTCCCGCGTTTTTTATCAAAAAAAAAAAAAAAAAAAGGTGTGAGACTGAGAACTTAGTTTAGATTGGCTGAGGTCGGGTTGCTTTCGAAACGAAATTGGAATGAAGAAGTTGTCTTAAGGTCCCGAACATTTTTTTTCCTTATAAAGAATTAAACATCTTTTTCATAACAATGTACATTACTCCCGATCCCTTATGCGAAAAGATAAGGATACTTTCCGCAATGTTATTTTTAAAATATCAGTGCCGGAAAAACGATTGTTTCATCTTCAACTTCTCGAACGAATATCTTCATTAAGAATTGCGGAACACGCAGTTGTTCTTTGATACCCAACAGAGATAGTTGTACGATAAAACAAACGAAAACTACTGACACAGAAAATAATCTTAAATCCTTTTGAAGTATTATTTAACCATTTTCTCTGCATATTCTTAATATTACTAAATATCGCCCGTCAAGGTATAACAGATGAAAATTACTTCTACATTTGAACGAAGCGATTGCCTGCTTGCTGATACTGTGATGGTTGAAATTTGAAACCTAACTCCCGTGGATTAATCCTAAACTCCAGTAGATAGCTCTAATTGTTGACCCCTTTTTCGCCACTTTTTCGTCATTCTCCTAAAATTGCAGTTTTACCAGTAAAACAGTTACCGGATCCAGTTCACCTTTGTGAAAAAAAAAGTATTTCCCTGCATGTCAAACATTGCCAAAAAATATTATCAAATTATAAATATCTTACTGAATTTTTGGTCTTCATCAATGAGATAATGCCGTCACGCATGCTATGGCGCTAGTTGTTGGTGACTTCAGAGCGTTACTCGAACAGTGAATTGGCCGTTACATAAATAAGGATTATTACCATTTTTATTGCTTTTATAGCTAAGACACCAGGATCGCTACTGATTCCGATAAATAGCACGTTGAATCTGTCGCGGTCACAAAGTTCTCCAAGTTTATATTACAAATCAACACCGTTAGCATACTGTATCAGGGGTTGTTCGACTTCTGATCTGAAATTAAAAAAAGGAAATATTAATACATGATGCTTCTCCTATCGAATACTGTCTGAGCTAAGGCGGATTTTTAACTTCGTGGTGTTTGGGTTTAAACTGATACCTCTATTTTCTGCCTTAAATTGGTCTTTGGGCAACTGTCGTCATCATCAGTTTCTATAAAATTTTATGCTGGGTGCACATAAAATCTTACATTGACAAAAAATTTCATTAAAAAGGAATTACTTCAGATTTAAATCTAATTCTTTTTTTATATATTTTGATCCCTCAAAATGGTTTTCACAACGTTTTTGCATTTTTACTTGTGCTCCTTTTGTTGTTCTGAGAAGATTTCGACGATTTTAAACTTCGAGGCAAGACTAGCACAGCTAGAATTTTTCTTCAGGGATGCAGATTTGGTAATAATTCTACATATGGGTATAAACTGTCTTATTAGGATTAACAATATGTAATAAATTCAAAGATTCTGTGGGGTTGATTCTCAAAATCCTCTCGTGGTGTGCGTGGGAGCTTTTTTCTTTCACGGACGCTATTTTCAGTTTTCGATGTTAGCGACACCTACCTGCCTTTAGCTAATATATTATTTACCGGTAAAAAAAACTTGGTGAAGTAAGGATCAAAAGAGACAAATAATTCTATGTAAATCGTAGCTTTTTCTTTTCTTTTAGCAAAAAAAAAATTCTTTTGCAAACACCCTGTGTTTCAATACAAGGTTGTAGCTTTTCTGAAATAAAATAATGAGGTATCAATGACTAAAACAAATGGTCATTGAAAATTCCAAATTGAAGGGTTAAACTAATAACTATTCAAATGTGAAAACATTCTCATATCTAGGACACTGTAAACGACATTATATGAACCAAGCAAAGTGAACGTTTTAAAAAAATATTCAACTATTCTATTTATTCTGCATTATTTGAAAGATGCCTAAAGGTGCTTTCCATTATTCTTATCATTCTACATTGTTTGAAAGATGCCTAAGTGCTTTACACTATTCTAATTATTCTGCATTATTTGAAAGATGTCTAAAAGTGCTTTCCACTATTTTTATCATTCTGCATTATTTGAAAGATGCCTAAATTTGCTTTCCACTGTTCGAATTATTCTGCATTATTTACAAGGTGCCAAAAGGTGTTCTGCACTGTTCTAATTATTCTGCATTATTTGAACGATGCCTAAATGTGCTTCCCACTATTCTAATTATTCTGCATAATTTGAACGATGCCTAAATGTGCTTCCCACTATTCTAATTATTCTGCATTATTTGAAAGATGCCTAAAGGTGCTTTCCTTAAGAATTTGTTTTTCCCGCGTAATGTTTAATGTTAACAATAATAGATTTATGACACTTTTTTTTCCTTGAATATATAATTTTAACCATAATTTTCGTAAAAGATAACATTAAATAAGAAAAACTATGCTTATAGAAATCTAATCAAGTTTTTGAGAACGTGTAATATAATAATTTAGTTTTATTATTAATCATTATCTTCGACTACTTCCAGCAATATTTAGTGCATTTAAACTTGCGATCCAAAAATATTGACGCAAATCTCGTTGTAATGAAAATGTAAAGAAAAGATTAGCCTGATTTTTGCTTTGAAATTTAATCTATTAGTTGACAGTGCTTGCACGCATAGTTACAGAAAAAAATTACCTTAGAATAACTAAGACTTCCACATCCTCACTCTTTTTTTTCTTTGTTTCAGCACACAAAAAATGCTTTTACATTTAAAAAATGAGATAAAAAAGGACTTTAACATAACAAGCAAAAACTCCTTTAGACAGAGATTATTTATATCTTTCTTTTTTCTTGCATTTATGTTGAGAAAAAACTTTCTAAAAGGAGATTAGCTCAAGAGAAAAAGCTATTGTACTTTTTTACTGTAGTTATAATAAATTGAAAAAGGAAAGAAAAATGTCTCTGTCTAATCAAATTTTTTTCTTTCTTGTCAGTGAGCTTTGGATAGCCCACCAACTTGTTAGAAATATAAATTTCATCTTTAATAAGCAAGACAAAAATTTTTCCTGGCTCTTTTGATGTTAATGCATGTGGAACATTAAACGGGAAAGCGTGTTGGAATGATGCCAAAACCGAAAACTGAAAGATTTCATTTACGTTTGTGTTGCCAGATGTACATTTTTTTCTTTATCCTCTTATTATATTCTTTTTTGGGAATGTGTGTTATTCTTTGTTTAAGATTTTTCTGAGTTCTTTGCTGAAATACTTATTAAAGTAAAGTTTTTAATGCATTGTTATTCTTTCCTTTGGTTCTTAAAGATGGTTCTTATTATAACTCCTACTTCAATTTTGCTTTGTCCGCGGTTTAGATTGAATAGGAGTTTTTTGTACTTTTTGTCATTTGGAACAAAAAAGTTTCGTCTTTAGTTTAATAGTTTCTTCACTCACTGTTTTTAAAATAATTATTTTATCACAAAAGGTAATAAAATAATGGTGTGAGAGTGAATGTTTATTCTTATTTGTAATACAAATGAGTTTAGCTGGGAGATGAGAAATGTGTTGAACTTTGTTTTCAGTGGTGATGTTGAAAAAGAAAAAAAAAATCCTTTTTCTTTGTTATTCTGACGTTTTTAATAAACAATTTTTAAGTTTTAAATTAATCCCTATTTTATATGATCAAGTTTTATACCCTTTCATTAAGTTTATACACTAACTTTCTGACTTTCAAGCTTTACTGTTCAAAAATGTAATCGTAACACTTGCATAAATTTCAACTAATGATGCCTGTGTAGTTTCTATGTATAATTTTAGCTTAAGTTATGAAAAGCTGCGAGAGCAATTATTCTTATTTAAAAAAGTTAAAATCTGTAAATATCTTTCTCAACTAATCTCTTTTTTTTATTTTAATGTTACGCGATTGTAAATAATACTGTTCTGTATTAAAAATATTCTTTTTTTTACAGGTAAGAAACTGATACTTTCTTTTGAAAACAAAGGATCTGGTATGTGCATATTTGTATTTAAAGTAAATTTTAATGTTTGACCTTTAAAGTTTCAATTTCAGTAACATTAAACAAAATTAAAATTTTTGATTTTAATCAGTTTTTAGCTCAACTTTGCTTTCTAAGTGTTAGAATAAGCAAGTTTAAAGAGTATTGTTAAGCTGATGACATGATAACAGCTGAAAGAATAGTCAGTCTTTTTTTTTTTTTTTGAGCAAACACGATTGCTTATTGCTTTTATTTTACTGTTTTGGTGTGCTATCATTTTATTTTCTCGCCAGCACCCTCTGCAGCATCACCGTCGACCGGCTCCTCACGATGCTGCTCCTCTAGCGAAAACCGTCTCCAGGTTGCGTCAATATCCTACACTTATACGCTTACATACACGCCACCTACAAACACACGCAAACACATACACATACATACACCTACACCACGTACACAAACACATACACACGCGCATACATACAGACACCTACACACAACTACCCACACACTCATGCCTGCAAACAGACACAAACACATATGCCTACACACACATACCCCCTACACACAAACACACATACCACCCACACACACATAAACACACACTCCTACATACACACACACTCGTGATTGCGAAAAACATAATTTGCATTCAAGAGGTCAAAATTCAATTTTTTTTTTTCAAATTTATTAATAGAGGAGGATGATGTGGTAGCAGGATAGAAAACTGAATGGATCCATTAGTGGAAGATGATGTGGTAGCGGGATAGAAAACTGTATGGCTTAGAGTTCTTATGTTTTTCTGATACAATCGATGTCACATGTACGTTCAACAATTCTTTGGCATATTAAAATATGTTAAACCCCATGAAGAAACCATTTTTATCAGTGCCAGACTATAATAGTTTTTCTTTGTTTTACTGTGTGTAGTACCCTCGCTATATTTATCAAGTAGTTTTATGAAATATCTATCGAGGAATCGCAAGCATTGGTTTAAAAATCGCCAAAAACTTACCAACACAAGAGGGGGAAAAGTTATATAGTGCTTATAAACCTGTGAATAATTTCCAGAAATTTCCGGCATATGAAAGAATAAATGAACGCGAGAATTGTTTTGATCAAAATGCAACTTATCCCAACGGCGAACGTTGTTGCTACAAAATCAAATTTGAACAAAGCTGGAGACCACCAGACTACGGAAGGCTCGGGAAAACTTTTCCATTTCCATTTAGTGAGTAATTTCCAATAGAAAGCGGATTAACATTGCGTCAAATCTAGTTTAGACGCTTTCAGCGTTCGGAGGAAATATGTATAATTCGATATAAGAAACGGGGAAATTTGCTGGAATAAAAGAATGAAAAATCGTGGATTCTGTACTCTCCATTTTCTTGCTGAAAAAAGGGGGAAATGTCGGAAGTTTATGCAATTTTGCTCATTTTCGTAACTCGATGTACTAACTGCATTATACTTTACTTTGTGATTTGGTATTCCATACTTGCTTTCTTGGAGGAATTTTATGTTAGTGGTGACAGTGAAGTTATTACTTTGATTCTTTTTGTGTAACAGGAAAGGAAATTGTTCGCCTTATATTTTTATATGTGTCATCGCCCTTTCAAGTTTGATTTAAAAATAGTAAGCATTTAAGTAAGAAATTTGAATTCTGAAATTGAAACTTTATGTTTATGCAAATTGTTGACTTTGTAAAAAACTTTCAGCTATCTAAAATATTACTATTATTATTATAATTTTGTCTTAAGTTTCCTTTCGCTCTCCCCAACAGAAAAGTTTAATATGGTTAAAAAGTATCAGTAAGTTTTTTTTTCCTGCTTTTTAAACGCTTTGTTTTTTGGGGTTTTTTTCAATGGGGCTGTGTAAGAGGTTTTAGCCTTTTGTATAACTAGTGCGATCGTCCGAAATGGCATTCAGTTTTTCATGCGCCACCATAAAGACGCTGATGTCAATGGCACAGAGAGTTTTGACGTCAGTTTCCCACTAGGTGGCGAACATCTGGGATCTTGCGTTGCGAAGTTGCGCAAGGAGTTTAATTTGGCCGAGATTGCCTGAGCCAAATAATCATTTAAGTAATCTTTAACAAGGCGCATTGTCATACGACATTGGCGATGATGATTACTGCATCTCGAAAATCCTTCGACCGAACACTTGAACCATGGGTTCAGAACTCGTGACTAAAGGCGTACGAGGCCAGCGTCCAGTCAATACGCCATCCAGACAGCCCTTATAAACACTAAAGGAATAATTAAATTTCTTGAAAAAATATGTCCAAAATATTATCAACCAACGAGCCGTGATGTAGACCGAAGCCCATATTGCATCGCATGAGTGAGATTCACAAAATAAATGTCGGATGTTCCCGGTATGAACAAAGTTAAAAACGTTTTCGAAAAAAAAAAAGACGCTTCAAATCATTCATTTGATTTTACTTTTGATAGCGAAAATCATGTAACTGACTCAATCGTGAACCGAAGCAACTCAGTATCTCATATTTCTAACTACTTAATCTATTGCTACTTAATCCTATTTAAGTATTTCTAATACTTAATTGATGTCTGTTGCAGTTTATTTTTAAAACAGTATTTGCTGTGTTGTTTCTATGTTAAATATTTGAGATGTTGCCTATTTGCCATTTTATTTTAAGTCAAAATAAAATTGTTTTTATTTAGAAAACTTCTGAACTCCTCTGTATATTATTACACTTTCACAGTGGCAGATATACCTTGTCGCAAATGATTGTAATTACGAGGGGCTACTTTGACGTAGGGGCCTTGAAGGGAATCCAAAAAGGCCCATGAAGCATATGTTATGTATCTGTTCATCTCTAAGGTGGCCCCAAAAATGTATTGACATGAGCCCCCAAACCTGTAAATCCGCCACTGTACAAATTTTACACAGCTGAAAATTTTACTCTGCAGAAATCGATGTTAATTGAATCAGCGATTTATCTAACTATATCGCTAAACAAACAAAATTATTTTATTATCGATTTCGTAAACATTCTCCGGACATTTGAACATTTGCCAAAAATGAATTCTTGTCTAAAGGAAAAGAAAAAAAAGTCGCCAAATTCCGTGCCAAATCAACGATATCTGTAGCAACCCCATGACGACCGATATAGAAACTCGAGCAAGTGGGCTTGTAGTTTCTTTTCAAGTCTCGAGTGCAAAGTGGTCGTTTGGTCACCGCTCGGGATCGTTAGCCTTGATGACCACTCCCCCAAACGACTCCCCCACCCTTTCCGACATTTTCTGTCCCTGCAATTTCAAGGATCGTTGCTTGATTCCGACCAACTGGTTCGTCGAGTTGTTTCACTTTTCACGCTACACCGTTTATGGTATATGCGTCGGATTATCTGTTGTAGGACTGGTGCTCTGTAAAATCCTTAAAGCATTGTCGATTTCTCAAGTTCATATGCATGTTAGTATGAACAGCAGTCAGGGTATACATTGCGCCGCCTGCATACTATCTTGCCCAGTTTGGCTACTTATTTCCGGAAGATGGCAGATTTTTTAGGAGAGTGAATAAAATATTTCTTTAGAATGCCTTAATGAAAATGAAAATTTCATTGCATCCCAAAGATGCAATATATGAATTTTAGAACTCATGATTGGTTCTTTTTCCCGTTAAATGTTTCTTTTTCTAATTTCAAGTCCCTAAAAGTACTATTGAAGGACTTGAGGTAGAAATGTGACAAGCCACAATTAATGACTTTTCGATCGGAATTTTTGTTTCTCATAGCTAAAACTGAAATAAACGTGACAATGGTTTAAGCCATTTGGGGAAAACTTATCTGGTTTTAGTATTGCAAAGTACAGAACGTATAATACCTTTGAAAAATTCTGCAAATATTTTTTATAATAAATATTTTTTTTCCTTTTTCCTGCAAAATATCACTTTCATTTTTAACTTTCTTAGTAATCTCTTTTATCCATTTGCATATTATTCTGAATGAACAGCTAAAGTTAAAACCATTGGTAGGGGCAATAAATTCATTTAACATATTTCCTTGCAGGCAACAATCATATTTACAGCAAAAAAAAAAAAATAAATAAAAAAAATCAGCCGATTAATAACTAAAATTACTGATTACTAATTATTTCCGAATATGAAACAGTGAATCCCTATTTTCAGCTTTAAAAAGTGAAGGTGAAGTTCCTTTTCGATTCCTCATTTTTTTAGAATTCAGATCCCTTTTCGCCCTAGTATTAAGCTAAAAATTTGTTGGGAATCCTGGAATTATTACTTAGAATCAACTGTAGTATTTCATATTAAATATCATATAATTCATTGTCAATGTCTGATTACTTTTATCGTTCAGTTTAACAACTTTCGCATATCACCCATGCAAAAAAGGTAATCCTTTTATTATTTGTCTATGTATTTATTTATTTTTATTAAAAACTTCTTTAAAAACTCAAGCTTTATTGCACATTCCACGCAAAAACATCATGTTTAAACGTATCTCTGATTTTCTGCTTGAATACATTTGTTGAGCAAAACTAAAATAATTTAGCATTTTTCCATGTAAAAAACATTAATGTACGTTAAAAATCTCTTACGTTGCTTTGAAATAAAAACACATCTAAGTAAAAACTAATCACTTCATGTTAGTTTATCCTTATAGCAAAAATATTCATGCATTTTTCAAAGGAAAAAAAAGCGTCAAGCAAAGCTTAGAACGCCTTTTGCTGTTTCCGTGGAAACTTAATTGCAGAGTAATAATTACGTAATTAATGTAACTATTACTCAGTATTCTCACGTACATTACCTTAAAGAATTAAATTTCGGAAACCTCAAAACGCTCACGTACGAGTACTTTTTCGCGCAAAAAAAAAATCTCTACGTGTTTATATATATATATATATATATATATATATATATATATATATATATATATATATATATAAACTTTTTTTTTGCATATTTTTTTATTTATTTATAGACATAAGTTCATTTTTCTATTTATATTTTTAAAAGAACGAATTTAAAAGCAAAACAAAGAGCAACATTAACTACTTTCTTTACCTTCTTCTTCTTCAAAAAAAAAAAAAGAATGAAAAAGAAAGAATGAAATAAAAAAAAGATGGAAAAAAATTTAATAATTACGTTGAAATTTGTAGTAAAAACTGTACGTACATACTTTTGTAATTCAAGAATGTTTTTCTCATTATGTGCAAATTTAAAATTTGCTCATTTGATTTCTACTATATTTATGTTTTATAAAGAAGACATTTATTTTTTGAGTTTGCATTATGTTTTTGCACAATTTCGAGATTTATTTTCAAAGACAGATACATTTCAGGTCTAGATTTCCAAATTATGCTTTGATTAAAGTACATATGGTTTGATTTATCATTATCATTATTTTGTGTTAACAAAACGTGGAACCCTTTAAATACATGTAATTTTAAATAGTAAGGTCCTTAATTATATAGTTAACGCCTGTTTTCATAGTAAATGACTTATTAATAGTTTAAACGAATTAAAAAGCCACCAAAACTCTTCCCTTGTGTCTAACACTTCACATTACTCGTTGCTTCAAAACAGTTCTCTCCGATATTTCTCTCTCCGTGTTATGCAAACACTCAAAATTATTTGCTGTAAAAGCCGGGACTCTTAGAAGCTCAAAATACGCCTAAGGTGCTGTAGATATTTAAGCTGCGTCATTCCGAGAAATAGTCCGTAATAACATCAGGGTTTGAAATTTACATAAACTTTGAGATGACATTTGACTTAGGGGTGTTTGTAAAGTCAGAAATCGGTAATTGAGGTTATGTTAATTTCGGCTTTACTAGCACTGCGCTAAACTATTTCAGTTCATAAGATATTTACTGTCTCAAGCCTCGGGAATTATATTACAAGGCTGGAACATCCGCAAAAAATGACTGTAATTTCCGTTTGCATAGAAATTACTTCTTAAATGATTTAAACGGGGGGTTAGGTGCTATGCGTCTAATTATTTTGTTATTAGTAGTAGTCACGATAAGAGTTTCAGTCGAGGCTTAGGGAGCACTAGAGCACGGTTTAGAAGAACTAAATTGTGAACTTATCTATTGAGGGAAAAAAACTGAGAACTTTCGGTTGAGACATTGGGATCGCTACATCAGAGTTTAGTAAAAAAGTTAAAGTAAATTTTACTATTGGGAAAAACTAAGGTGCTTAACTCTAAACTTAGGCTCTAATATAGCAGAGTTTAGAAGAGGAATTAAATAGTAAATTTAACTATTAAGAAACAAAAATGAAGTTTCAGTCCAGATCTGGGAAATACGTCCGAGTTTGAAAGAAGAAATAGAATTACTTTAACTGATAAGAGAAAAAAAACTAAGAAGTTTTACTCTTGATCCAGGTATTATTATAAAAGATTTTAGACGAATTAAAGTAAATTTAAATATTATAAAAAAATAGTAAAAAACCTACGAAGTGTCACTCGATATCTAAGGATTACTATAGCAACTTCTGAAAGAAGAATTAAAGAGCAAGTTTAACTATTGAGAGCAAAAAACAAAAAAGTTTCACTCGAAACCTAGAAATTACTATATCAGAGTTTAGAAGGATAGTCAAAGATTAAATTAAACTATTTAGAGAACGACTGAGAAATTTCAATCGAGACCTAAGGATTACCACAGAGCAATTTAAAATATAATTTAAAAATCAATTTGAAAACTGAAAAAAAAAAAAAAAACTGATAAGTTTCAGACGAGAGTTTCAGACGAGATCTGAAGACGACTAAAAAAAAGCTAAGCTAATAAAAAAAGAGCAACGATAAATTCCTTCGGTTATAACACCATCCTTTCATGACTCTATTCTTGTACTTCAAATTTTAATATATCTTTCCAAATTCCTCCACGGATGTCCCGTTTGCTTACGCGATGGCGCTGCTTTTATATCTTATTAAGATCAATATTTTTCAGAGCACGGTATATTCATTTTCTTGGCTTTGTGTCGAAGAATAGAGCACGGCACAAACAAACTGTTCTGAAAAGCTGTATAAATTTCCCACATAAGTCTATGCTTCCGAAGAATGTGCAACATCTACTTGCATATATTATCTTCAATCCCGCGTAATGCAATCTGGATCCTTTCATTATGTTCGATGTTTGCTTTTCCGCTGTGTATACAGGCTGATAAAAATTGAGATAAATATTTTTCGTGTTTTAAGAATGCTTGTTTTTTTCCCCGTTGATCTGATGTCGCGGAGCTCTTAATGGAATTTTATTGAAATATATTGATTTTTTTAGGAGTTTTTTTGGTACCAAAAATGCAGTGTAAACTTTTAAAAAGTAAGCTGGCAGTTTTTTAAATTTATAACTTAAATATTTAGCATTAAGTAGAAAAATAAGAATTATTAGGATGCTCGATATGAGTTAAAAGGGAAAAAAATACCTTTTTGAAAATTGTTTTTTTCTTTCTCTAAGTAATAAATAAGGTAAACCCACCGGATAAAAAAATAATCTAACGAGAGAAACACGCGTGAAAAAAAAAATCGACTAAGAAGAAGCTGAAAGGTAAGCATTGAAAATTTAAACACCTTTTTATAATGTTATAATAGTTTCTCCCATTAACTCCTTTTTCTTTATAAGTATCAACTACTGGTGATTTTACCTGATTTTAATCATAAAACGAGAAAAATAAAAGCAATAAACTTATATGCATGGTGAAACAACTGAAGTCCTTTTTAGAGTAGAGCTTCTAGAATGTTCCGCTGATAATTTTTGTTTTTATTTATTTATTTATTTTATTTTATTTTATTTTATTTCATTTTATTTTTATTTTTTGCGATTAAATTGCAAGAGTAACGGTGGAATTGCATGCCGAAGTTGGCTATTTAACTATTCTGTAAAATTGCGAATTTCCGCTTGCGTTGTTGAAATATATACTTGTCCTGCCATCTAGGCAGTAACGGTAAAAGTAATTTCTTTGCGGAAGGGCAATAAATTCTTTTAAAAAAATATCCGTTTTCTAAAAATATATTTTGCTTGAACCTTTTATTATGAACAGTGTCAAAGTTACGTATAATTTTCGCTTTTCTATCTTAAATGACTAATTTTTAATCGTTTTAATAAGTTTTGCGGTAAGCTTTTTTCCCACCTTTTGCAGTAAGCTTTTTTCCCTTCCAGTTGACTAACGAAAATAAGACATATACCAACTTTTTAAGATTGCAGATAACTTTAATGAAACTTCGTACGCATATTAAGCACACATTTATACAAAAGATTCTGCCTTTTTCAGGCAATTTTCTAATTAGTTTGTGAATAGTTAAGCACGGTATTTCTTGTAATATGCCTTGAGATGGCTTCTCATTGGTCAGCTCGGTTTGTTAGTATTTACTTTTTACTAGTATGAATATTTACCTTTGATTTTGATCATAGTTTGCTTGTCTTGATACACACTGCGGTAATTCAAAAAAGTACCCTAAATCAATCAAAAACAACCTATTTCATTTTTCATGTAAATCAGAACATTGCATAGTTCGAAATTTACGTGTTTACCATCATTCTTATTCTACCTAGAGCGCAGCATCCATGATTTAGACTACTGCATCTTTCTGCATTCATAATGTTTGTTTTCTTCCGAATAAATTCTCAGTAATAACTCTCCTTTCTTACCAATTCATTAATAAACAAAAGATTTCACCACGAAAACTAACCTCAATCTCCGAAATGAGCAATCATTATAAATGATATTTTCCAGCTCTATCTAGGGTGCATCAACCCTTTACATATTTCCTTTGCCCCACCGATTTTAATGTATGCACCCCTCTTCGTGCCTGGGGTTACTTAATCAAAGGGCGGGAGCTAAAGGGGTGGACCTATGCAGGTGTAGGGTAAGTTGGGCGGGAATATCATCCGAGCATCATTTGTCTCTTATCTGAATCCCTCTTTATAACTGTTGGGATATCACTAGTACACACGCGAACCACAGTTTAGGTGAGTTAAAGCAGATAAAAGAAAGTCCTGATTTTTTTGCTCTTGCGCATCCTTGGACAGAGGAGTAGTGTAAGCATTTATTTTGCCCTCCAGTGACTTGAATATCTCCTAATAGCGTGGGATTTTGTTTCCTGAGTGTTTTATAAATTTGAAGCTACCGGTATTATTAGGATTATTTATGGCGATAAGATTCCGAAAGAAGAAGTTTGTTCATGGATCATTAGTATAGAGTAGTAGTTGTTTGTTGTTATGTATCAAAACAAGTTTATGGCATGAACGCTTTACTGTAACAAGCCCTTTGGAAAAAGCATGTACTCGAATAATTTTTGTACGTTTTGTGTTGAAATTAATGTTGAACACTCTTGAAAGAAAACTAAGCTTATGAAAATAAAAGAGAGATAATTTAAAGTTGCATGTGTATTTTTCCTGCATTTTAGTGAAACATACTAATTTGTTTAAGAATTTTTCAAAAATAATGTCTCATTTTTAGTTACAAGTATAGAAAAATATCAGTATCCCAGAAAAAAACGAAGTCGTTAAAACTGACTTTAAATCGCAACAGCTTGTTTAAGTTACATTATTTTAAAATAATTATAGTTGTTACTTGTAGAAAGAACATATTATGTTTCAAATTGATTGTATGTTTCAACTACAATTCCAGAAGTTCATTACAAGGAATCAGAATTTTTATGAAGAAAAGAAGTAGCAAAAGAATGAAAAAACGTAAGATCTGACAACCATGTTAATAACAATGACAGCCGCAAAAGCGAAATTTCGGTGGTAAAATTATTCATTTTTTTCATAATTACTGCTCAGAAAAACTAAAAACAATATTTTCCAAGGGGTCATCCACAAATGATGTCATGCTTTTAGGGGGAGGTGAATTTATGAAGTTGTGAGTTTGTGACTTCACTAAGACGGCTGACTGAGTTGTGTAGTGGTGAGACACTGCTCTCTTCCGCGCAAAGGCGCGGTTTCGAACCTGGCTTCAGTCGTTGGATTTTCGAGATGCAGAAAATCGACAGCATCCATGTCGTATGATTATGAAGCATGTTTAATAACCCTCAATTAATCGTTTGGCCTGGCGTGTTCTTGGCAAAACTAAATTCCGTTAATAATGCAGTTTCGCAGAACCCAGGTGTCCGCATCTAGTGGGACGTCTGGCGCCGTCTACTGGGCGTCAAAATTGTCGTGGTAAAAGCATCCTCCGATAGTGGTGCCACTTGAAAGAATGGATACTATATCGGCGGGTCGCACTAGGACTGCAAAAGGTTGTGCCTCTATCGCAGTCCCATTGTAAAGAAGACGAGGGGGGTGGGGGGTTAGCAAAAAGTACGACATAACATTTATTATGCAATAATATGCGTATGAAAAGCAGCGTGAAATGTGGCAATGGGAGGAAGGGGTAAGGTGAAGTGTGAACCTTTGTGACAAAAAGAGAATGTGGGTCAAATTTGTTGAAAAAAAAGTCACTTCAGCTATATATATTGACAGCCCCTAACCAGAAGCAGAACTTTTTTGAAAATTCTTTACGTTGTGTAATTAACCATCCTCTGTCCGTCTTCCGAAAGGTTCCGACTTTGCTCATAAACATTTGTGTGCTAGGCAATCCCAGGGAAAACATCCTTTATATAAAGGAAGAAGAAAAATTACATTGCGTGTTTCAATTCGAAATCTGCAGCAAAAGAATAAGAATAACGTTATCTCGACGAAACATAATATGCCGTATGCTCTTCGAATGTAAATGTTTCCCCAAAAATCATTTCCTGTGTGAATCTAGAATTCCCCGGCATGCGAATACGGGGAAAACGGCATGCGAATACGGGCTCTAAAACTCATACATATTGCATGCAGAGCCCTTGCCGCAAATTTAAGCACATAAACACGTGTAATATTTAGCATATTAACTATTTTCTGAGCGACAAGATGGTTTCGATTTGGCGTAAGTGGGATTTGAATATCAAGAGCATTTGTGTGGAGAAATTTAGAGGGAAAATACTCTAAAAAAGAAAAGCAGGGTCTGTGAAATTTCGACTTGAGGTTTGTAGATCTCTTTTTTTTTCTTGTACCTAGCTACCTATCTATATATCTCTATACCCATCTATTTATTTGTCTGTCTATATATATATATATATATATATATATATATATATATATATATATATATATATATATATATATATATATATATAAGTTAATGAGTTAATTACACGTATAGTTAAGGTAGTTGTTTTAAAAAAATGTACAGACAACTTCTTCTGAAAGAGAATGCACACATAAAATTTTTTATCAAATGCTTTATTGTTATGATTTTTTTTTTTTTTTTTTGTGCTGTCAAACAGGAATCGAATAATTATATTGCTATTTCGTGCAGTCTTCCTTTTAATAGCAAAGTACAAAAAATCACAAACATATTTACTTTGAAAATCTTTGAAATGTCATAAGCAGTGTCCGTACTGAAAAGTAAGCCATTAAATGCGATGCACCAGCCAAAACTCTTATTAAAATAATACGCTCTATTTATATATATAAAAAAGATCAAAATTACATAGGTTTTTAAACTGAAATAGCTCAACAATGTAATAAGATATTGCGCAATTATATCGTTTTCGTGTGTTCTCGTGAAATGTGAGGGTCCGTATTGCTCGTATAAGTAGTTATTTGTATATTTTTAGTAGAACAGTTTTCAAATAAAAATTTATAGAAGAAATTTTGTCTATTTTTGTCTATTCGACCTTTCTTTCTTCAGTATTCGCCGATACATTTGGAAGTACCTATATAGTTTTGAAAGCTTTCATACTAGAGAACTTTCAAATGTAGATTATTTAATGTCTTTTAACCTAATTTGAATGCCGCTCGCACTGTTTAGTGGTCGGAGGAGTCTGACTGCAACAGACGGTCCGGGTTCGAATTCTGGCTCTGGCATGGACGTATTTTCTCTCTCATGTACTTGTCCTTCCTTTGTGTGAATGTGTTGATATGCTGTGAATGGTTACCTTTCCTATAAACGGGTCCTTATGGCATGTGTGTACAGTGGAAGTCGGACTTCACACCAAATTACGGTACAGTTGGAAATGTGAAGCAGCGCACCCCAAATTACCAGCCTAGCTGGCACAGGACAACAACAATAACCTAATTAGAATGCTGAGATTTTCAGTTATTGCTTATTTTCGAAGTTTTGGGGATTCGTATATACTTCTAGTTATATAACGAAATTGAATTATAAATTTAAAAATAGCATCTCAAACTGATAAGTGTTTTAACAAAAATATTCAAAAAAAGGAAAAATTCTTTGATTCGGATAATATTTAGTCCTGCTTTCTTCATTAAAATTCTAATTATGGCGAAATCATTACTCGAAACCAACTTAGTCCACTTTTTTCTTTGAATGAATAATGTGAATAATCCTGAATTTAAAGTTCTTTCTCATTGAATAATGAACATTTCTGTTAGACCTTCCATTGAAGGTAACACCAGAGTTTCAGACTTATTTTCCCAAATTCTCTCTAATCAAAGCAACAAAGCTCGCGAATCCCCAAAATTGAATACTCTGCCTACAGATAGCAATCAAAGGAGGAACAAAGAAAGACGTCGTCGAATTCCCTTCACACTCCCATCTTTATTACCAAGCGGTGGCATCACAAAAGACCAACTTTTCATTCGCCATCCCATTCATTCTTCATTTATATGGAAGCGATGGAAAATCATAACAAACAACGAAATGAGGATCTTCATTCTTTTCTGGAACGATAAAAGGCTCCACGCACCCTCCTCGTTATTCCTTTTAAATTAACGACTGGAAAGTGCGATATCGATACGCGATACGATTCTGGAACGAAAAATAAACATCGTGCCTATGGAAATGCAGCCGAGAATAAAACAATAATACCGGATTGATAGCGTAGTTAAATTGGAACTTGGTTTGCGAGGGATGGGTTGTGTTGAAAAGAATAGTTCCAATCTTTGAAAGAATCGTATGCAATGATTTTGGCCGAGTTTTGGTCCTTTTGTCTTCCCTCGCAGCTTCATGGTAATACAATATGTTTTCTAGTTTATTTCATTAAATTCTACAGGAATTCTCTTCTAAAATGTCTATGCGTTCTAATTTGCGTTGAAACGGGAAATTCAAGTGTTCCATTCTGTACATGTGGTATAACGAAATATTTAGAAAATGTTTGTAGTTAACTATTTTATTATTGTTAGGTAAAAATGATTACAAATTTTAAAAAAACCCACAGAATACATAGTTAATAGAGAAATGGTCTAGTGTTGAAATCATTTAACGTTTAAACTTGTCCATTTTTAAGGTAGTACCTATCTTGTGCTGTATCTGGATGTTATTTAAGTTTAAATTACGTTTTGACATTGCACGCAGAGTTAAATATTCTCTTGTAAGACTTCATCAATATTCTTCTAAGACAATAATAGACAGCTTCAATGTGTAATAATATAAACTTTCTTCTTCAGTAAAAATGATTGTTTTAGAAAATTATCGATTAATAAAACAGTTAATGATACAACAATTTTTTCAGTAGCCCTTTTGTTTAAGTCCGTCCTTAACTCGTTTTAGCTTTAAGATAATCTGATATATTTTTTTCACAAATTGGGTGTATAATTTTGTATTTTTTGTACTAAAACTATTCGTATTAAAACCAAAATTACTTCTCTTATAATTTCTTCTTATGTTAGAAACGTCAAAAACAGTTTTATTATAAATAATTTTAAAAAATTCGAATTGTAACCGCTTTTGTTTGTTGCAGAAACTAATTTAAATTAAGTTTCTGCAGTCAAAATGTTTTTGCATGTACTTAAGTATTAATATGGAAAACTTATTAGTCTTATTTGATTTTACTTACTTTGTGCAATTTTGTTTCCACAGATATTTAATGGCAATAAGTACACAACTTAGATACGAAGATATCTAGAAATAAATAAAAAAATGGCAGAATTATCGAAATTACTTTGAAATTAAGCTATTTGTAAACAATTTATCTTCCCTTGCCACGACAGATAAAGAGTAGCGTTTTTGATTTGGAATCGTAATCCAATTTAAGAGTTGATCGGCCAAGTTTAGTCTACTTTGTTAACAATTAGCGCCTCCATTTTCTAAAGTTTGCCCTTTCTTACGACCTTCACCCAACTTTAATAATTGTCACTTAATTGTGTTAGCTGGACTTTTGTCTAGCAAAAACGAAGCATTCTATAACAAGCAACTACGATCTAATGCGCTCAATATACTTTTCAGTTTCATATGCTTTCTTCAGTTCCAAAAGTGTTAAAATATCTTTTGTATACATTTCAATAATATATTTTCGATTATAAAGAAACTGGTATAGTAATAAATAGCATTGTAATAATAGTGTTTTTAAATTCAGTTCAAGTTTATATTTCTTGTAATTACTAAGGTTATGTCAACGTTAATAACTTGTAATAAATCTTTGAGCAGATATAATAACTTGGAAAAGATATACTTCTTCAGAATTTTGCCTTTAAAACTTCACAAAATTTCTTCTTTTGAACATTGTCCTTATCTGTTAAATGTATTTTAAAGTTACACTGAAGTTATTTGTTTTCACCGGACACTAATATACTGATTTAGTTTTTACCGGACATTAGTAGTTAGTAGTTGTATCTTGTAATGTTTTCTGAGATTAAACGTTTCGGGCTACCTTATTGTTCCTAGTAAAATAATTAATTTTATGCAAACCTATTATTGTTGGCAATAAAATCCAGAATGAAACTTTAATTTTTGTTTCTCTAGAAACAAATTGTCTCAATAAACTATTTTACAATGATGTTAAATCAGCGGTTCCTCGACCCACAAGTGGGCCGTGAACAGCGTTTTAATGGGCCGTGGACACTGGTCAAAAATCTGAACCAAGATAAATCTTGGGGTATTAGTTTATGTTTTTCGCGAAAATTCACTTATTAGGTATACCGTTACCGATGAACTCTTCCTGACTTATCGTCAATAAAGAACTTTAGGACTAAGATATTTCTTAGGAACTTGACCCTAAAATTGAAGATGAAATCTAATAAATCAGAAACTTCTTTCATTCCAGTTTAAAAACTTTTCATTCCAGTTTTAAAAGAAATACAGTAAAACCCCTCCTAACGGACACCCCTCTTATGCGGACAATTTTTAATTCGCCTATTCCAAATCAAATAATATTATTTAACCCCTGTCCTGCGGGCACCCCTCTTTTGCGGACAAAAAAATTTGTCCCGTTAGTGTCCGCATTAGAGGGATTTTACTATAATATAGAAATGTATTGAATGTTGCGAATTATTTGTGACCTAAACTATGCAGTTTCAATCCAGATATCAACTCTCCCGTAGAGGAAAAACAGCGCCAAAAATCCCATGGAGATTTAGCTTTGACGATTTGTTTCCGAGTTTCCTTACAGCTACGCCAGCCAAGTGAAGGCGCTAAAGTAGTTTTCTTCCTTAAATATTATTTTGAAAATTGTTATTGTACAGTATATTTATATCTGTGGTGCAACATAAGGGGACAAGGAGATTAACATCTTCAGAACTCTTGTTTTTAAAGCACTTTCAGTTCTAATACGGTATATTACTTACACTTAAGGACAGTTATGAACAGTTGCCCCCCCCCCAGAAATTAAATTTCGGCTGTGCAAGTAATGTATAGTAGTTGGTGGGCCTCAATTGTGTTTTCTACAAAACTGGTAGGCCGCACAATCAAAGAGGTTGGGAACCGCTGTGTTAGATTATTAGATATTTCTTCAACCATCGTATAAACTTTTCTCCTTTTGATAGAAAAAAAGATTTTTTTGAAAACTATAGTAATATATAAGTGGCATTATATCACGGGGTGAATGGCTTAAAATACCTTTTCCTACTGCTTCAAGGTAAAATCAACAATCTAATCAATTTTCACACCTTTAGGGGATTTTGAAGACTTGATTCAAATGTTGTTGAATTTCCGTTTCTGAATTTTATTTAATCAGAAGTATTTATTCCTTTTGTTGAGCAAAGATCTTTGACGAAATTGAAACATTCAATTTTTTCAAAATTTAGTAACCTAGTTGTAGTACTCAGCCAACGATATATCGTACTATGAGTAGAAAGAGCTTTTTTCCTTACTAAAAATGGTTCAATCCATGTGTGTTGAAAATCAAAAATAACGTGCAAAGAATTTCTTTGTACTGACGTGTTGTATGATTAGCTTTTTAAAAATTTCTGTGAAAACGTATGGATACATAAACATAATTATAAAGAGAGTTGTTTTTGCTAAACAAAAACGCTTTGTTGTTGATTTAATATAACTATGATTTATACATTTTTTCATTATATCATTAAAAAGTATAGTGTGTTCATAAGGCCAAAAAATATGAAAAATAATCGCTTTCCTGCTCACTAACGCCACAAAAATTAAGAATGTTAACTATGTATTTTTAAGTAATTAAATGAGCCTCTAAACTTTGCAGAAATTTTCAATCAATTAATAACTTTTGACGTTCTAGCAATAAATAGTAAAGTGAACCTAAAAAAAATTTTGGCATTCTTACAAGTATGTCGTTACATGTTCTTTATAGCACAAATGGGATTGCTTACATTTTTATATATTTAGCCAATGCTGAAATATATGTTAAGAGATTTAAGATGTGCAATTCAGAAACCGAATGGTTTTTTTTTAATAGATCTTGCACACATGCGTTTGTTAAAGACAAAAAGAAGTCGATATTTCTTACTTAAAAAAAGCTCCTTCTTTTTTTGATTTATTTGTAAGCTTTAACCCTAAATTTTCCCCGACGTGCAAACCACGGGGAGCGGACGCCGTGGTGTAGACTAAACTTACTGAAGCAAAAAATGTCATCTTTTATGTCGTCGCTTTGTCATTGTCAACTTATTCCACCTATTTAGAGCTGGGGTGCCGCTCTCAAGGGTTAATCCTGCAGACGACATCTATTTTATCACGTTTTTTTTTTCTATGCGTTTCTGCCATGTTTTTTTCATTTGTATGCATGCTGTAAGTTGCATTTGTTCTGACAGTTACTTAAGTGGCTAGGGGTTCTACAGATGATGTGTGTTTATTCACAGCTTGAGTGCTGTAAGTTGTAGCAAGAGTTGGAAAAACAGGCAGGAAAACTTCAGAAACTATAAATTGTTTTCATTTTTGTCGGAATACTTTCGGAGTTCAAGAATTGTGATTTTTTTTCTCTTTTCTTTTAGTTGATTTCTTTAAAATGTTAGACTTGATTTTTTTTTTTTTTTTGCGACTACATGGCCAAAGCATGATTTTTGTGCTCTGCATAAAAAAAGAGTGGTTGTTTCATATGTTCATAAGAAAATAAAATATTTTCGCCATTTATTTTTCTACTTGAAAGTACCCTTTTCTAAACATCAAAAATATGATTGTTCGACTTAATTTTACTCTCAGAATTCATAGAAGACATTAACTTCTGTTGTTTTG